>NC_086154.1:97462502-97770456 GCF_035149785.1 Candoia aspera | reverse complement strand
TAAAATAATCTAATCTGATCCCCTGCCCAGTGCAAGAATCTACCACTATACCTTTCCACCCATGTGGCCATCCAGTTGCATACTAAAACAAAGGCGATGCGACATGGGTATGCCCTTAAGTCAACTTCCAGGGCTGCTGAATGAACATTGAGTATTCTGGGTTAATCTTTGCTTTTGATTGCTCTTGCCAATTTTGGAGGGACAATTTCTTTCCAACCTACTTTCCTCCAGATGTGCTACACTACGGTTTCCACTACTGTGCTTTCCCAACCAGTCAGCTGTCATCACTTAAAACATTTTTTGTGCCTGCCATTTCTGGTTTTCTCAAAATGTCTGCAGGCAAGAAAAACAGATTGCAGGTAGTGCTGGCTACTTTGCAGAAATCTCTAGCCAGAACATGTGCAAGACTTCACTGATGCAGTACCCGAGCCAACCATGATCTGGGACCACTGACCACCTAAGCATCTCTGTAATGGAGGTCATGCATGCTTTCCATTAGCAGGTTAAGAGCAGAAATCAGTTCAATTTCTACTTGGAACGATCAATGCACAGTTGCACTAAGTTCTTTGATTTACCTCTTCCTTATGAAAATCCTACCTTCAACACATGCTCAGAAGTAGTGGTGCAGGGGGCAGGAGTGGAATTTGACTGATGAGGTGCATGCTGGGAGGCCACATTGACAACTGACATTTGGAGCCAAGTTCTCGTAAAGTGTGGGAAATTTTCAGTGGGTGTGTGTTCTGTTCTGGGCTCTTAACTGGTATCCCCTTTCCCTACACTGACCTTATCAGTCTAGCCTAATTTTGGAGGTGCTACTAAACAGATTGTGATAGAAAAGAAGTAGGGACTCACTATAAGGTACTAACAAATGTTTATTGGGTAGAGACAAATACTTTTAATGTTCAAACCTATTTGCTCAGGGACATTTTTATTCAAGGCAAGTAGGAAACCAGGAGGAGAAACCCAGCACTGGGCAAGCTGAAGTCCACACACACACACGAGGCATTGTTCTTGTCCTCTAGCACAGAGTTCTTCAAAGTGCTCAATATCAGCCCCCAAGGTTCAATGGGACCAGCCATTATTGTTGCTGCTATTATTATTATTATTATTTGTTATTTATTTGTTCAGTCGCTTCCGACTCTTCGTGACTCCATGGACCAGCCCACGCCAGAGTTTCCTGTTGGTTGTCAACACCCCCAGCACCCCCAGGGATGAGTCCATCACCTCTAGAATATCATCCATCCATCTTGCCCTGGATCGGCCCCTCTTCATTTTGCCTTCCACTCTCCCTAGCATCAGCATCTTCTCCAGGGTGTCCTGTCTTCTCATTATGTGGCCAAAGTATGTCAGTTTTGCCTTTAATATCGTTCCCTCAAGTGAGCAGTCTGGCTTTATTTCCTGGAGTATAGACTGGTTTGATCTTCTTGCAGTCCAAGGCACTCTCAGAATTTTCCTCCAACACCACAGTTCAAAAGCATCTACCTTCTCTCAGCCTTCCATATGGTCCAGCTCTCGCAGCCATACGTTACTACGAGGAACACCATTGCTTTAACTATGTGGACTTTTGTTGTCAGTGTGATGTCTCTGCTCTTAACTATTTTATCGAGATTTGTCATTGCTCTTCTTCCAAGGATTAAGCGTCTTCTGATTTCCTGACTGCAGTCAGCATCTGCAGTAATCTTCGCACCTAGAAATACAAAGTCTTTCACTGCTTCTACATTTTCTCCCTCTATTTGCCAGTTATCAATCAAGCTGGTTGCCATAATCTTGGTTTTTTTCAGGTTTAGCTGCAAGCCAGCTTTTGAACTTTCTTCTTTCACCTTCATCATAAGGCTCCTCAGTTCCTCTTCGCTTTCAGCCATTGAAGTGGTATCATCTGCATATCTGAGATATTAACCCCAGCCTTGGATTCCTCAAGCCCAGCATGTTGCATGATGTGTTCTGTGTACAAGTTGAATAGGTAGGGTGAGAGTATACAGCCCTGCCGTACTCCTTTCCCAATCTTAAACCAGTCCGTTGTTCTGTGGCCTGTTCTTACTGTTGCTACTTGGTCGTTATACAGATTCTTCAGGAGGCATACAAGATGACTTGGTATCCCCATACCACCAAGAACTTGCCACAATTTGTTATGGTCCACACAGTCAAAGGCTTTAGAATAGTCAATAAAACAGAAATAGATGTTTTTCTGAAACTCCCTGGCTTTTTCCGTTATCCAGCGGATATTGGCAATTTGGTCCCTAGTTCCTCTGCCTTTTCTAAACCCAGCTTGTACATCTGGCAATTCTCGCTCCATGAATTGCTGAAGTCTACCTTGCAGGATCTTGAGCATTACCTTACTGGCATGTGAAATGAGTGCCACTGTTCGATAGTTTGAACATTCTTTAGTGTTTCCCTTTTTTGGTACAGGGATATAAGTTGATTTTTTCCAATCTGATGGCCATTCTTGTGTTTTCCAAATTTGCTGGCATATAGCATGTACTACCTTGACAGCATCATCCTGCAAGATTTTGAACAGTTCAGCTGGGATGCTGTCGTCTCCTGCTGCCTTGTTATTAGCAATGCTTCTTAAGGCCCATTCAATCTCACCCTTCAGGATGTCAGGTTCTAGCTCACTGACCACACCGTCAAAGCTATCCCCGATATTGTTATCCTTCCTGTACAGGTCTTCCGTATATTCTTGCCACCTTTTCTTGATCTCTTCTTCTTCTGTTAGGTCCTTGCCATCTTTGTTTTTGATCATACCCATTTTTGCCTGGAATTTACCTCCAATGTTTCTAATGTTCTGGAAGAGGTCTCTTGTCCTTCCTATTCTATTGTCTTCTTCCACTTCCACACATTGCTTGTTTAAAAATAATTCCTTATCTCTTCTGGCTAACCTCTGGAATTTTGCATTTAATTGGGCATATCTCCCCCTATCACTGTTGCCTTTTGCTTTCCTTCTTTCTTGGGCTACTTCTAGTGTCTCAGCAGACAGCCACTTTGCCTTCTTGGTTTTCTCTTTCTTTGGGATGTATTTTGTTGCCGCCTCCTGAACAATGTTGCAAACTTCTGTCCATAGATCTTCTGGGACCCTATCTACTAAGTCCAGTCCCTTAAAACAATTCTTCACCTCCACTGCATATTCCTTAGGAATATTAGTGAGCTCATATCTAGCTGATCTGTGGGTCTTCCCTAATCTCTTTAGTCTGATCCTAAATTGTGCAAGAAGAAGTTCGTGATCCGAACTACAGTCAGCTCCAGGTCTTGTTTTTACCGACTGTATAGATGTCCGCCACCTTTGGCTGCAAAGGATGTAGTCAATCTGATTTCGGTGTTGTCCGTCTGGTGAAGTCCATGTATAAAGCCATCTCTTAGGTTGTTGGAAGAGAGTGTTTGTTATGCAGAGTGAGTTGTCTTGGCAAAATTCTATCAGCCTATGTCCTGCTTCGTTTTGTTCTCCCAGGCCATGCTTACCTGTAATTCCAGGTGTCATTTGACTGCCCGCCTTAGCATTCCAGTCTCCCGTGATGAAAATAACATCTCTTTTAGGCGTGTTGTCCAGTAGGTGCTGCAGATCCTCATAGAACTGCTCTACTTCAGCTTCTTCAGCATCTTGTGGTTGGGGCGTATATTTGGATCACTGTGATGTTAGATGGCTTGCCCTGAATTCGAATTGAGATCATTCTATCGTTTTTTGGATTGTATCCAAGCACTGCTTTAGCCACTTTACTATTAATTATGAAGGCTACTCCATTTCTTCTGTGGTCCTCTTGTCCACAGTAGTAGATCTCGTGGTCATTTGATGTGAAGTGGCCCATTCCAGTCCATTTCAGTTCACTAATGCCCAAAATGTCTATCTTTAATCTGGACATCTCACCAATAACCACATCCAATTTGCCCTGGCTCATAGATCTTACATTCCAGGTTCCAATGGTGTGTTGATCCTTTAAACATTGGATTCGTCGTTCATCACCAGCACCGTTGGCCGCTAGCCGTCCTTTCGGCTTTGAGCTAGCTGCGTCATCACGTCTGGGGCTAGTTGAACTCATCCTCTGTTCCTCCCCAGTAGCATTTTGACCATCTTCCGACCTGGGGGTCTCATCTTCTGATGGTATACCGACAAATATCTGGTTGTACTGATCCATTTAGTTTTCACGGCAAGAATACTGGGGTGGGTTGCCATTACCTTCCCCAGGGATCGCATTTAGTCTGACCTCTCTGTCACGACCTTCCCGTCTTGGGTGGCCCTTCACGGTTTAGCTCATGGCATCACTGAGGTGCTGAAGCTCCAGCACCACAGCAAGGTAATGATCCTTTGCTGAAGATTATTATTATTTAATAATAATAGTTGAAGTAGTTAGAAGTTAGGTTAGTTCCTTCCCTGTTAATGTTCTGGAAGTTCCTTAAGACCGGGCTATGTCATCAGGCCTGTGGGTTCCAGGGGACCGGTGAGGTCTTGAGGTGACTCCATTACTGTGGTTAACATTTACTCTCTCTTGTGCCTTGTGGTTTTTATATATTTATTGTTTTATTAAGTGCTGTATGCCACCCAGAGTGATTTTTTTGTGAGATGTGTGGCCATATAAATTTGACAAAGAAACAAACAAATAAAGCATTTATTAAATATCATAAATGTTTGGGAGGGTGATGAACAATCTGAAACTTCATGAAGGAGTCAATGAGCTGAAGAGTTTGGGGCCCCCATTCTAGCACACTGTGCCTTGCAACATCTGCCCCATTAATTCATCAGCATTCCAATTTCCAGCCGATATTAGGGTTTATAAGTGGATGTTCCACTGACTGTTCCCCTCTGCAGCTTTCCCAAAGCAGGTATTCGGGACAAATGGGAAGCTGCAGGGGGGAGGAAATCTCTCTCTCTCTCTCTCTCTCTCTCTCTCACACACACACACACACACACACACACAGTGTTAAACAGCCAGGACAGTCAGTGGAACATCCACTTATAAACCCTAATATCGGCTGGAAATTATTCCATGCTGGGTATTAGTCATTTTGAGCGCTAAAGGGATCAAGGTTTGGGGGATGGTTTTCTTGGGCAAAATTATTGCTAAGCTGAGCAAAATCTTTAGGTATGGAACAGGAGCTTGAGGTACTAGAGGGCATATGACACACATGGTAATGCATTTTGGCTTGGCATTTAAAATTAATTTAATTTAAATATATTTATATTTATTCTCTAGTCATGTGTTTAATAATCTTCCCTTGTTATATTATTAACTTTAAGAGGTCTCTGGATATCTGTGTTAAACCATAGTTCACTTATCCACAATAAGCCACAGTTTTACACTCTAAGTGGGTTCAGACCACACACCATGGTTACGAAATCACAGGAGTTGCAATTCACGCTAACCAGTCAATAAGCAAGCCACAATCTGGCTTAGTCGGATGACAGAACGCAGCTCTGGAGCGCCGGGTGGTCGCGAGAAGAAACCCGAGGGTAGTTGGGCGATTCGATCAATCTCACGGCAGGATCTCTGGGTATCTTTACCAAGGGTTAACTGAGGTCAGGAGCGGCACCGATCACCAGACATGTTCCACACGTGCCACAGACACCCGGGCTGCTTCAGCGCAGGAACTAGAACGGGGAGCCGGTTTCAGCTTTGCGCGTGCGTGCGAGACAGACCTGCGACGCAAAACAAGCGTAGGGCAAACTGGGGCCGGAGGAGGAGGTCGGAGTTACGGTGGCCTGGTTGGTTCGTACGGCGCCTGCGTGTTGCGGTGTTTGTGCATTTTGGCTGCGCGGCGGCGGCGGCGGCGGCGTCTTCGGGGGAGGGGGGGGAAGATGGCGGCGTCCTCGTTGGAGCAGAAGCTGTCCCGCTTGGAGGCCAAGCTGAAACAGGAGAACAGGGAGGCCCGCCGGCGCATCGACCTCAACCTGGAGATCAGTCCGGCCCGGGCTCGGCCTAGTAAGGGAGGGGTTGAGTGGAGGAGTTCCTTGGGAAGGGGCCCTGCCTGGCTATCGCGGGCCCAGTTTGGAAGGCGCTTGGAGACCGACGGGTTGGGGGAAGGGAGATGCCGCCAAGGGGGCGGGAGGGACGGGGCAAAGGGGAAGGAGCCGAAGCCAAGGCCTGTTTCCCTCGGCGTGGAGGGAGGGGGCGTCCACGAGCCCTTGTTGAGGAAGGAAGCTGGGAAAGTGGAAGCCCAGGAGCTGAGTCTTGAGGTAGAAAGAAAAATAAGGAAAAGAGTGGGAGGGAGGAGTTTGTAGAAAGAGATGTGTACGATGGGTGGAAGTCCCTAAGATGGCCTGGTGTGGGTTATGAGGTCCCTGAAGCCCAGTGCCAAAGCTTTTCACGAGGTAAAGGTAAAGAATTGACCCGGGGGGGGGGGGCACATGGACACATCCAAGGTTTTTAAACAATTGGGGTTGCAATAAACTAGGTACATGGGCTGGATTCACAGAATACATTAGGCTGATTTATGGTTGTCTGATTTATAGTTCGGTGAGCACATGAACGTGGGCTGTGTTCACATCTGTGAAAGATCAGTTGGGGCACAGGGAGAACCTGGAGATGTTGTGCAGATGAATTATTTTAAAAAACGGACCATGAAAGGATCACACTAAGGCCTAACAGATTCTTTTGATGTGGAGTGGGGAGGAATGAAACTGCTGGATTGAGAATGCTTTTAAAGCTCAGTTGTGTGCTCAAAGATACTTAGAGTCTATCTGCAGGATTGGTGCCTCTTTATGTTTGGAAACAGTGAGACTAGTTCCAAGCTAAATATAGGATGTTTTGTATACGGTGCTTACAAGATTCTGACTTGGTTCTCACCAAGTCTAAGACTTAGCTGTTATACTGCATACTCACAACATTCTAAGCTTAGGTATTTTTTAAAATTCCATATTGGGTTGGTTTTGGATGGTGGTAATGGTAATTCTTTGTATTGTGTAAACTCAGAAAATGGGTGAATTTGTTAAGCAGGATAAAGATTTTGTTTGAATCCAGACAGTAATCAGGTTAAGTATGATACCTAGGTCTTGTAGTTTTAAGTTAAAACTAAAAGCTTGTTTCACCTACATTTAGTTTCGTTTGTATTTTTATTCATTTCCAGAACAACTGCTAGACATCCTCCATTGCGTTTTGGCATATTGTCCTTTCCTTGCCTAATTCTTTGCGGGCAACGCTGATAAATATAGTATCCACACACATCTGCCAATGATAGAACTGACTCAGAATATTAGGAGAATTATACTGGATTAGATGACTGTTCTACTCCATCTTTCTTTTCAAGTGTTTGGCCAGCCCAGATGCCCATAGAAAGCCCACATATAGTATAGTAGCATCTGCATGCCTGTATTCCCCAGCAAACCATTATTCCTAAGAACCCACCATGTAGGTTCATTGGATGACCCTGAATTCCTTTTCTATTTTTTCTGCATGTTGCATACATTTATACATGTCCATCATGTTCTACCTTACCTGCTGTTTTTCTGACTTGAAAAGTTTCAACTCTTATAAGATTTCCACATATGGATTTGTTCCAAGCCCTTAATCTGTTTGAATTGGCCAGAATGTCACAACAATGGCAGATCATACAGTGCCAGTTTCATTTTTGAGGCTCATTTGAGGTAAACCCACCTAAAATCTCAGCTTTTTCATCATTAGCCATACTAGTTGGGAATCTTATGAGGAAAGATCCTGGTTGGGTCATTCTTGTGTGGAAGGGTACTGTGTTCACACAGTTGCTATGCATATAAATCTATCCACATATGTGACTGCCATATGGATGGCAGTTGCATCAAATATATATATCAGTAGCTATCCCTCTTAGCTATGCAAATCCCATAGGAGTTTTTGAATTTCCCTCTTAGGTAGCAGTTTCAGATCCAGGTTGACCTAGGTATGGATGTGCTTAGTTAATCCCTGTTTAGATCTACTTGGTCATTTTAGAATCTTGTATGGTTATCACTCATGATAGGTTGTGTTGATAGATGTCTTCAAAAATGCCTTAAGAGTGTTTCCAAATCTGAACAGAGAAACAATAAAATTATGCCTCCACCCCTACTGTGAGTTTTACTGTAACTTTATTGTAATATAATGTAACATAGCTAATGGCATAATAGAAACAAATAGCTTGGTCTCCTCCTAGACTAAAAGACTAGGTGACCTTCCTCATTGCCCATTGCTGTACTATTATCTAATAAATTACAGTGGGCAACTTTCCCAGGCTGGGGCTGCAAATTGCTCTCCTGACCAGCAAGAGGGCTGCAGGTTGTTATTGGAATGATGGAAATGGTACAAAAAAAGGGGTGGAGCAAATCTTTGGCTTGGGTTGGGGGTGTTAAGTGTGGGAATAGGAGCAGGAAACATCTGGGAAGCGAGCAACTCACATTTCTACTTTTAAAATCCTCTTTCCAAAATGATTGAAAATGCCGCCACTGAAATTTGAGAGCAAAATTTTAGGTGGTTTCCCTTTCAGAGGCCAGCAGCGCAGATTCTTATTTTTGCAGGGGAGGGGACCCAAAAAATAATTTCACAGAAAATTATTTTTTCCAACAAAATTCGAGCGGTCCTCTCTCTGGGTGCTGAGGGGTACATGTGGATCGTCCAGTCTTGTAATAGTTAATTCACTGAAAACCTAGAGTGGAAGAAGCCTTGCAGAATATAAGCAATGATAGATGTGCCTTGGTTTTCTGAAACAGAATAAGGCAAGAAATTTCTTAAATAGCTTTGTTTATTTATTTGTTAGATTTATATTCTGAATTTCCTCCATAAGGTCAAGTTGGCTTACATAGGGATTTTATTTCATTTTATCCCCACAAGCCTGTGAGGGGTTGTCTGAGAGACTGATTGGCTGAAAGTCACCCAGTGAATTTCCATGGTTAAAAGTGGACTGGAACCTGGGTCTCTTTGGTCCTAGTCCAACACCTTTTGAAATGAGGGCAGACTTAAAAGGAGAAACAATATTTATGAAGTGTTTCAAATTCAGGATACCAACTAAGACTATGTATGCATTCCTGCCACATTTTTTCTGGTATCATGTGGCATCTCCTTCATGCCCCACATGCTCTGAAGCACCTTTTCAGTTTGAGTCTGAAGCACTTCATTGCCCTAATAACTACAGATAGTTAGAGAAATACAAGCATCCTAGTCTGAAATTTCTTTGGAGTGATGGTTCTTAATATGCAGAATAAACTGATTTGGTTGAGTTTCTTTTTCTGTTTTCAGGTCTGTCAGACCTTTTTGTTTTGATCTGCAAAAGCAATATGAAGCCGTAATTTAATTGATAAATTTCCCTTAGTTCTTTAGTTTCCAATAGAGAATGCTTGGATTCTGAACCTTGTTTCTTTTTAGTTGTCAGTTACATAGTGTATTTGTAAATGTGGATGTTATTGCTACTCCTTTTAGAATCTGATGATAAATTGCTAATGTCAGTTTCCTAGTGATTGTTAGTTTCTGGTAGAAGAAAGGAACTTTAAGAACAGAGTAGAATATATTCTATCCATACACAAAGCCCTACTTGGAAAGGGCCTATCTGAAACTAAAGAAAATTACTGCTAGGCAGTTCAGGATTATATAACAACAGCTCTAATAAACTGAGTCAGTCTAACCAATGGACAGTGATCATGACAATTGTGGTCCAGAATAACTGGAAAGCACTGAATCATCCCTTATCAATATCAGACTCAAATTGTTACTGGAGTGTGATTACTGTAATCCCATGCCAGAATGCTTGCAGCTTGAGATAATGGGAATTGTATCCAATATCTGGAGGTCTAAAATTGGGAGTGACTGAGTCAGGTGGTCCAATTCAGATTGTCCAGTTCAGTGAAAGGCTAGTTTATATTCCTCCTAGCAAAATAAATATGTTTTACTATATTTTTTTATCATTTAAGGACAAAGTCAGATCTTTATTAGAATGCTACATTTGTGTTTATCTTTTTATAGTTCTGTCAGTGTTCCTGCATAATTCTTTCAACAATAATAAGACATCCTTGTAATAAATCTATGGATTTTTTCTCATTTTAAAGGCTAGGGGTTACTGTTTAAAGGCTTGCTTAGTGCCCCTTAGTGAGCTGCCTGTGTTTAAGTGGTCAAATATTGATGCATCTCTGATGTCTGTTCTCTTGAAGCAAAACTTTGGTGATGTTTTCTGTACCTAATTATCTTAAATGTTTATGGTAGTTATGAATTACTTTCAGAAAATCAAAAGTGTAAATACACTTTTATACTATCTTCAGGTGAGGGGATAAAGGAAAAATAGAATCAAATAGACTATTATTAGTGTCTGAGCACTTCTTGTAGTAGCAGGTTTTGATAGCTAACAATAGTGTTTGGTGGGTATAAACTAGATAAAAATGGATGGACAAATCAGGTTTAGAAATGGAGGACAATTAACTATTCAAAACTTCAAAATTTATATTAATATGAATTGAAAATAAATTTTAATTCTGTTTTTGCTTTTAGTTAAGATGATCTAAATGACTTTCCAGTATAGAGGTCTATGAATACATTTTATATCAGAGAAATATGTGTGCTCAATGCTAAGCTTTCACAAATAACATATAACTTTCCTAGATACCTAGGAATTTAAAAATTCTTGTGCTGCAGTGGTACTTAACACATTGAAGCAGAAGTTTGGAATTTAGTTAGCAATCCTTATTCTTGGTAGTTAACTTTGCCACTAAATGTTAAAAGGATTTTATGTAAGTCCTACTGATATATAAGAAGAGTTTTGAGTAGAGTAAAGTTTGGTGCTTGTTTTATTTCATAACCAAGGTAATCCAACATGCAGCATGTCAGTGTGAAAAAGTACTTCCCTCCCTAGTTCAACCAATTCAGTTAAAAAATTAACTAGGGTCAGTTGTGGGAATACTTCAATAAACAATCAGAGTTGATTGCACCAGTTCTGCCTTATACGAATCTCAGAAACCTCCCCTCACCACACAGATTCTAGAGAAATATCATGGCCAACTCAAAAGAAATTTCTGAAGGCCTCCATAAAAATGTCATTGGTACCCATCAGTCTACAAAAGTTCTGGAGCTCCATCAATTCACAGTTAGAAAGGTATGATCTTGATGAATAATAGTGATCTTCCAAGAATAGCTGTCCTGTCAAAACCATTCCAAGGGCACAACATAGAATCATCCACAAAATCACAAAGAACCTCAGAGCAATATCCGGGGATCTGCAGGCTGCTGTCATCTTAGCTAAATCAGTGATTATTTTTTAATTTATTTTAATTTATTTATTTTCTATCCTGCTTTTATTATTTTTATAAATACTTCAAGGTGGCTAACATACCTAATACTTCTTCCTCCTCCTATTTTCCCCACATCAACAACCCTGTGAGGTGAGTTGGGCTGAGAGAGAGGGACTGGCCCAAGGTCACTCAGCTGGCTTTCATGCCAAAGGTGGGACTAGAACTCCCAGTCTCCTGGTTTCTAGCCCGTTGCCTTAACCACTAAACCAATCTGGCTCTACATGATCATGGTAACATAATGTTATGTTCATGTAACATAATGTGTTACATGAACATAACATTATGTTACCATAACATAATTCATACCAGTGTTCGTGGTAACATAATCTGAAAAGTACGGAAAAAAAATGGAATTCATGAGATTAGCAAGGCAAAAGCCATTCCTCACTAAGAAGAACATTGATGCTCTTCTCATGTTTGCCAGAAAAGCATCTGGGTGATCCTGTAGACTTCTGAAGGGTTGCTCTATAGACATATGAGTAAAGAATTGGAACTTTTCAGGCTATACTGTGTGTGTGCTGTTATGCCTGTCAGAAACCAAATACTTGATTCCATAGTTGTCATAATTTGGAAATGCTTCACTGTTTTCTGAGTGGCTTGCTGTCACTGAAGGAAGCATGAATTCTGTCCTGTATCAGAGAATTTTAACGGACTAATAGGCCATCTGTCCACCCGCTGAAACTGAAGTGCAAGTGCATCGTGCAACATGATAGTGATCTCAAACATACAGGTCTACAAGAGAATGATTGAAGAACAGTATCATTTTGGAATAGTACAGTCAAAATCCCATTGAAATGTAATGGCAGGACTGAAATGAGCAGTTTGTGATAGAAACCCCTCAAGTTGAATTGAAGCAGTTTGACATGGAGGAATGGATCAGGATGGAACAGCAATATGAGAGACTGATCACCAGTTAAAGGAAGCATTTGGTTGTAGTTATTGTAGCTAAAGGTAATATAGATACTGAATCCAAGGGTGTGATTACTTTTTCACACTGGCATACCATGTGTTTGATTCATGCTTATGAAATATATGAAACAAAAGCAAAATGCTAGTGTTACTGTAAAAGTTGCAGATCACTCAGTCTCCCTTTATATAACAGTAGGGCCCATAAGAAGCCCAGATAACATTCTGAGAAAAAGAGGTGCAACAATTCAGAAAATCCAGAAGGGGAGAAATATTTTTTCATATCATTGTGAAGTGGTAGAACATGTTGTTGATGAAGTTCTAATAAATAGGTTCTGTCTAGGAAGGAAAGAAGAAAGACCATTGAAAGGAATGTTACCATGTAGGGAGATGAAATCTACAGAGATTAAAGGAACAGCGCTCATAAATATAATGGAGGAAGAAATTGATCCTTCACTTGTTTGATAAAACTGTAGAGCAAATTCTTCATTTGTTTGATACATCTCATTTTCACCCTTCTGTCCCCTTTGTTGATTTCTCCCTACCTGAATTTCCTGAATTCCTTGTCCTGAAATTGATTTGAACATGAATTATTTTCATTTTGATGATTTGACTGTTTCTGTTGTGATTTATCGTGTTTTTTTCTTCCTTTTCCCAATCCAGTTATTGTGATCACTCTAAGCCCTGCTCCCGCTCCATCCCAACGTGCAGGTACCAGAACTTTTTATCATCGCAGCTTGGATTTCTTGCATCATTTATCTAATGCTTCTTTCAACTGCATAGAATTGCCACTCTTCTGCTTCTGTTCCAAATGTGTGTCTGACCCCGCTTCTTTCCCACTGTGGTATTTTCCTTTACTAGCCTTTATCTAGCCTAACTTGTCATGACTGGCTAGACAAAGCAATGCATAAAGCCATGCATGAGAACGTGTTTTGATTGTCCACAGCTGCATTAGTTGCTTAGCACCTTCCTTTACTGATTATGTCAAAGCACTTTATGAAAACAGGTAATATTTAAGTTATGTGTATGTTGGACCATGTCTTACCAACCTTCTTCCCTAGATCCGCTGCCAGATGCCTGGTGGAAAGTGGCAGAAATATAGATACAATGTGTATTAATATTTGGGGGTGGAAAAAGCAACTGCGTGTAGGAAAGCCAAGTAAGAATTTTCCGATGTGAAGTGCAGTTGTCTCGAAGTAGAACCTAGTAGCAAACTGTCAGTGCTGTTCAGTTGCTTAAGGGCAGAAAATCACGACTGTTCCTTTCATTAAGCACAACTCTAGCCAAGATTTAAAATGGGAGCAGAGCACCCCAGCCTTGGAACTTGGCAGAACATAAATTGCTTTAAGATTCCTAGGGCAAGTTAAAGAAACCTAAATTGAACAGTAGGCAGCATCGCACAACAGTATATGAGTTATGTTTTTGGTATTGCCTTGTAAGTGTTTGTATGATGTTGCATAAAGATATATTATCTTTGAAGGACTCTCTTCCTCAGAACTACCTTTATTTTATTGGCTGAGAACTTTTTAACAGAGTTAATGAAATTGAGGATTTCATGCCATACCTGCATAACTACAGCAGGAATTAGTGCTTGCTCTGAAGCAGAAATTAAATCCAGTTTTTGTTTCTAGTCTTTTCACGGTTTTGTGTGGTGGTAGAATTCTCTTCACAAAGAACTGCCCTTATTTGCTTTGTTGTTAGATTGACATTATACTTTAAATAATATTGTAGTGGTGGTATCTTTTATTGAAAGTTCTGGGTTAATCTGTTCCTGCATGCTCTAATGACTAAAGGCCATAGCACTGTGAGAGGGATTAACGTTGTAAATGTTCAGTTATTCATCTTGATTCAACTTGTCTTGCCAAATATTCTTTTTGGTTTATATAAAAGGACCTCTTCATTTTCTGCCTTAAGCTACTATAGCTGTGGATTGTGAAATAGCTACTGTGGTTTTTCCTATCCTAGAGGTAGCAGTCTTGAAAACACAGAAAGGCCAGCATGCTATTTGTCTTGGGGAAGCTTGCTTATTAGTGCTTTGAAGTCCCTCAGGATGGGAATGTGTTTAAATAGATTATCATCCAGGCCTTCCCAATTTTGCCTTACACTAGCTCTTACCTGTGCTGTTTTGCTTTGCCAGCTCTTCTTTGCAGATATAATCCAGCTGAATTTCTTACCTTTTTATTTTGAAATCAATATTAAATTAACTTTTTTTTGTAGAAGTATATTTTTAAAAATATGATTGCAAAAAGAAGGAAAGAAAGAACATATTTCTTAAGCACTAAACAAAGCTAATCTTACATATGGATGTCATGCTATACAATTAAATTTTTAATATTTAAATAATTTTAGTCAACAGTACAAAAATGGGATATTAAGCGTATAAATTCATATGCATAGTTAAAATTTCTTAGTTCAGATTAGTTTTCCAAACAGGATTCCTGGTGGTAAAATTCTTGTGCAAATATAGAAAAGAGAGATTAGTTCTTTACACCATTGAAAGAGAATGGGTGGCCTTCAAACATTGTAATTTCAACTTTATTTTATTATTTAAAAATGTCATATCCATTTCTTTTGTCATCCTTTTAATTTCCAAGCCATTGATATATATGTGAGCACTTTGTGAAACACATCTTTTAATCACCACATCTCCAACAATTAGTTGAATCCACCAAATTTTTCCTAAAAGATGTACAGTATAAAGTTTCACTCTCCATAAAATAATATTTTTGTTGAATTGTATTTTTAAATCTGTAGAAACGTGAGATATAGATAACAAAATGATATTTCACTGACGTTCATGAACCAAACGCTTCTGTTCCTTTGCCTGTGCCTCCCTATATGTGTATAAGTTTACATGTGCACATGATTGGCTAAGAGACATAATTGTCTAAAATATATGTACTTCAGACAGTTAAATTCTGACTAAACCTAATCATGCTATTTGAGCAACATGTAGCAAGGTAGATAGAACCCAAATTCCTTGTTTGCTCCAGGTTTTGAGCTGCATTTTGTTTTAGTCCTTTATTTTCTTTATTGAAATACTTGATTTCCATTTTTTCCCCAAATGTGAGTGACTGGAGAGACTTCAGTTTGGAAATCTGTTGTGATTGCAGAAAAAAGTTTGAAAATGTAATCAATATGCTGTTTTGATGCCCCCAAAGTAAAAGACAAACAATACATTGTCAGTGAATTATTTTACAAGCAGGTTGGTAGAGAAGGAAATCTTGCTGATACTAATAGGTGGAACTGGCAGAATCACACTCACTTTATCACTTCAAGTATATTGCCAGTCATTACCTTTACATTCTAACCTGGACTACCGTACATAGGAAGTCATGCTTAAAACAACATAGATCTAAAAATCAACCTTTCTTACTAGAGGATTGAATGAAGCAAACAATGTATTTCTTATTTATAAAACAATCAGCTCTTTGGGACTTGATTGGATTACTTCTGCTTTGTATAAATAAATCTTGATGAAATAGATACAACAGAACACTGCTCTGGTTCATATTGCTATACAATTCTATCCCTCCTTTTATATAAACTCTCTGGGGCAATCTTGGCCAATCATGAAAAGCTAAACAGGATTACACCCAGTTAGCACTTGGATAGAAGATCATTAGGAAATGGCTGTAGGCTAGACTGGAAAGTTGAAAGAGGACAAGGTCCAACCACTTCCACATTGTTGCCAAGAAAACTACTTTGACAGATCTATGGTGTCACCAAGAGTTGAGCATGACTCAAATAAGGTTTTATCTTATTTATACAGAATATTGTTGCTTGAATCCCAAAGGAATCAAGGTATGCAGTGATGAATAATAAATTTTGGGGGGTTAAAAATGTGTGCCACCTGCTGTTTTTCTCTATTTCTGGTAAACTTATCAGTTGTTAGAAAATGTTTCACAGTAGTCATTCTTTTAACTACTAGTTCTTAAAACTTGTAGTCCACGATAAAGATCTCAGGTCCAAGCAATTCTGGTGGTGCTGCTGATGCTCTGAATTTGTAATTGGAATATGGATTTTAGTTGTGTGCAGACAAACAAAATATGCTAACCTGGAACTCTTGTTCTTTGAATTACAAGATGATATATTCAAAGATTAATATTTGTACATCTTTTTGTCTGTGACAACAATTTAATTTGTTGTATCAAATAGCAATTGTTGATTATAAATTGCATTCCAGATGTACATTCCCCCCCCCCCCATGGCACAGGAAAACTGAACAGTTTGAATTTGTGGTATTAACACAAAGCAAGGAAGGCTACTTTTGCTTAGCAAAATTGCCTGTTTAGAAAGTAAAACAGAGTCCCCTTTTTGGGAGAGATGGGCAGTGATATAAATTTGAAATAGAAATAAATTAAATGAATAAATAGGGGGATGCTTTGCTAGAACTCTTTCTCTGAGGTTCTTCAGAAAGTTCATATAGCTTTTGGTTATCTGCAGTAATTTGATCCCACCTGTTAGGAGAGCAGACAGAATTTGCATTTAGGGAAGTAAGACTGTAGGAAAAGTATGTTAGGGATGGGGGATAGAGGTTAAGAAAAAATTGTGGTAGCAAACATTTATAAAGTAATTTGTTTTGTTATTTTTGCTCTTACAGTTTCATCATCATTAAAACATAGGGCCACTTTTCATACTGCAGCTTTATTCAGATGCTGCTTGACTTTTGTCTGCTTAGAGAGACCTTTAGATCACTGAACAGTCTATAACCTCAAAGAATCAGTTGCTTCCAAAATGATCTTTGAAAAGAGTTGTACTAGATTTTAGATTTTAACTTATATCAAAATGTCTATTTAACTCAGCTCATATTAGTTCATGCAAAAAAATAATACAAAATAAATTCCAAGTTCTAAGATACAGGATACACTTTCCATATCTGGACTTTTGGTATAGTAGTTTCTTCAAATTTTCCAGTTTTTTACAAAGATATTTTTAAATGATAAAATGGCATTAGATAGTGTACCATCTGAAAGTATAACTGGGGTCACAAGAGCAAATTCAGTACAATCATGTGTTATTGATCAGTGTGCTTGAGGGATTCAACAATTAGCTTTGTGTTGTGCACCAGTTGCGCCCGTTCCTGGATCAGGAGGCTCTGCTCACAGCCACACATGTCCTGGTCACCTCTAAAATGGACTACTGTAATGCGCTCTACATGGGGCTGCCCTTGAAGAGTATCCAGAAGCTTCAACTGGTACAGAATGCAGCGGCATGGGCAGTTATGTATGCCCCTAGAAGAACACATATTACATCTTCGCTCCACAAAGTGCATTGGCTGCCACTTTGCTTCTGGGTCTAATTCAAGGTGCTGGTTTTGACCTTTAAAGCCCTTCGTGGCTTGGGACTGGGTTACCTGAGGGACCGCCTCTCCCCGATTACATCAGCCCATCACATTAGATCTGGCAGAAAAGGCACGCTGCGGGTACCATCTGCCAGGGACTTACATTTGGTGGGTCCCAGGAGGTGGGCCTTCTCTGCTGTGGCCCCCACCTTGTGGAACATTCGCCCCCCAGAGGTTAGGTTGGCTCCATCCCTCTTGATGCTCCAGAAGTCCCTCAAGAGGTGGTTATGTCATCAGGCCTGAGGTTTGAGGTGGATATATTCACTCTGTCCATGCCTGGGGTTTGTATATTTTAATTTTAATAATGTTTAATTTTTTATATTTTTATATGATTGTTTTTATATACATGTTGTTGTTTTATTATTGTATGCTGCCCAGAGTCACTTCTGGTGAGATGAGTGGCCATATAAATTTGACAAATAAATAAACCTTACACACCTTAGAGCATATTTTTCATGGATTCCAGGTGCCTGCTTCTTTCTTGATTTCTACTAGCACTGCCTATTTTCCCCATGATAGTCAGTGAACAGTAACATTTTCCGTTTTTGCAGAAAACAACAAGGCAACAGAAATTACATAGTTATAATGAATTTACATCGTCCTGATTTCCACTGAATTCGTAGTTCACTGTTCCTGCAAAGGACATCAGCTGGTCCTTGTAAAAATTACCCCATCACAATGTTCTTGAAATGTAGATGTTGAGGGATATAGCAGGTCACAATACGCAGATCTTCTGCAGTTGGTTAGAGGTGAGATTACAAGTCAGTAGCTTTTCAAAATGAGGTGGAGATTGAGGAATTATTTGCCTTCCTGTAAACAGGCTTTGTAGGCATTTGTAGAGGTGGTTATTCTTGTCATAATGTGAAAAGATTGACTTCTTCTCCCTCTTGCCAGGTCTGTTGCCTAGTCCATTTTCCTGTCATAAATATTCATTTAAAATAAACATAAAGCTACAGGAAACATTAAGTATAGGCTTAATTTTATTCTCTGTGTAAATGATTAGTCTTCTCTCTTTATCAGATATGCATTTTGGGGCATTTAATTTTGCTGTGGAGCTTGGTACAGCAGTGAAACATTTAAGTATCAGGAAAGAGCAGGTGAAAATCTTTGTCCCTAAATGTAGCAATATACACAGTTTGTGGAGCTTGGTGGTGTTTTTTTTTTTTTAACTCTTTAAGAGTTCATAGATGCCTTAAGTGCTAAGTATGTCAGTATAATCTTGGTGGCTGAAATGCCGTTGCAAGTTCTTTCAGTCATTTGAAGGAGATCAATCTCAGGAATAAGTATAATTTTATGTGAGTCCTGAACTTTGGGATGATGTAAATACTTAAATGTATCATCTTCAGAAATGTAAAAAAACGAAAGTATGTTCTTCCCATGAGTGGTGAATAATGGTTTTGATGTTGATGATGATGGTGATGATAATATGGGAACTAAATTACATTGAAAAGCAGTAGATTTCTCACTCGTATGTATTTTCTTAAGTCTCAGCATTAATATTGAAAAATTAATTGCCCTTTTAGTGCATGGATGTCAATCAAGATAGCTTTAATGTCACCTTATCTGGTATTTCAGAAATACCTGTTTCCCTGTGTCTCAAAACATTTATATTTTGCCACTGTTTTTGTATCAAGGTAACTTATTTAAAGTAGCTACGTCCCATTATCCTAATAGGTATTTCTTCATTTCTGATAGTTTCCTGGTTTTCCAAGTATTTACTATAGATAGTTACTATCAAATAAAACTCATATTTCTTTTGACCTCCAAATTTGTCCTTTTAAATATAGCAAATTAATTTTTCATATATGTTTTTTAAAAACAAATCTGTTCAGCACAAAGATGGGCAATTGTTGTTGTTCCTCATCTCCCAGCAGCTCCAGGAAGAGTGGCAAATTATGAGGAGTGCTTGGACTTGTGTTTTCAGCAGTAGCATCAGCAACATAAGTTGCCCATCCCAGGAAAATATTCCTTTCCTGCATTTCCAGATTTATCATCTTCAGTTGGTCATGTTCTTAAAAAAATAATTAGGAACAGCATCTAATATTAGGGCAAACTACATTAATGGAAAAAGAAATCTGCATGCACAGAATAGGCACGTTGAGGCTTAGATTCTTTGTGACACTCAATGGCCTTGGGTATGTGCAATTTTTAATGCAGTCAGTCCTAAGCGTACTTACTTAAATGTGTATCGTGTTGAATGTTTTAGGACTGCTTTTGGATGGATAGAGAATTGCACTTCAAAGCGAATATTTGTAGCTCAGGGTTGGACTGTGGAGTCCTTGGTGCTCTGTGAGCCTTGTTTTCTTGCAGACGTTTCATTGCCAGACTAGGCAACATCTTCAGTGGCAATGAAATGTCTGCAAGAAAACAACAAGGCTCACAGAGCGCTAAGGACTCCACAGAATTACACTTGCAAGAAGTCTAACTCTACAGGCTTCTGATTTTAGCTATCTAAAATCAGATAGTTTGGGGAGAGGTTTTATTCTAACAGTGTGATCATTTTGCGGCATAGATGTTTCATTGGAGAGATGTCAGGAAAACTGGCTTTTAGCCTATCATCTGGGAATGGTGTGGATTTAACTTCCCTTTTTTGGCTAGTTTTAGTGCTGTCATATTTTAGCTAACACTTATTTAAAATCTTATTTAAAAGGGACGCGGTGGCGCTGCGGGTTAAACCGCTGAGCTGTCGATCGGAAGGTCGGCGGTTCGAAACCGCGCGGCGGGGTGAGCTCCCGTTGCTCGTCCCAGCTCCTGCACACCAAGCAGTTCGAAAACATGCAAATGTGAGTAGATTAATTGGTACCGCTTCGGCGGGAAGGTAACGGCGTTCCGTGAGTCATGCTGGCCACATGACCCGGAAGTGTCCTATGGACAACACCGGCTCCAAGGCTTTGAAACGGAGATGAGCACCGCCCCCTAGAGTCGGACACGACTGGACTTTACGTCAAGGGAAACCTTTACCTTTAACCTATTTAAAATCTCAGTATCCCCTTCTTTGTTTAGAGAAAATAAACTATGGCAATGATCTTAACTGATTTGTGAAAATGCAAAATGTGCAGTTCACTTGCCTTGGTTATCACATGATCTGACCTTGATAATTCAAAGTAGGACAGGTCTAGAAAGACCATTGGAGTTCTGTCACATAACTAGCTATGCTAATTAAAATGTTCTTGGTGAATGCCCCATATCAGAATCCCCAGTGCTTGCTTGCATGCTTGCTTGCTTTGCTGCACTTCCACTCTCTGTGCTGTATCTGCTTATGCCCACCGATGTAACTTTCCTGCTTTGCTTTTTTTTTTCTCTCTGTTATGACTTGCTTCATGTCCTGTCCTCCCTCACCCACTAGGAGTATTTTGTTCCTTTTTAACATAACTTTTTCTTGAAACATACTGCAGTGAGTGACCTTTTCTTCAGCATGTTTTTCCCCTTTGCTGTGGGTTTCTTTTTGACAGATAGAGGCTTATCAGTTTGCATGATCAAGCTTTGAGTAGCATGCAAGCTTCTTGGATTGAGACCATGAGCATAGTATGGTATAAGAGTGGGTTTGTAGTTTTCAGATCTTTATAGTGTTTATCTGGATGCAGAGGGAGGTGAATAATAATGGAGTGACATGGAGCATAGCAATTATATTTGTTTAGTAACACGTCCACAAACATTAACATTTCTGGATTTTCTGAATTAAATTTTAATATCTACAATGAGGGTTTACAGTTGTACCTTCCTCCCCCTGATCTGTACATTATGCTTAATAATCCTTTGCTTTCATTGTGAGCATGCCATCTGATAAACAGGTAAAACTCTCTATCCTGGAGGGCTTTTGTTCAACTGAATCATACTAGTCAAGGTAATTCAGTTGAAGCTGGCTCGTACGGATTGTATTTGCAGGATGGGCTTAGTCATGATTAACCAAGGTTTCTTCAGCCCAGTTTTCTGGATTTATTTGCACATTGAATAATAAACTAACTTCATGAGCTGGATTCACATCACATACTGTGCTAAAATATTGTTAGTTTGTGGCTCATTGTGCCATGGGAACCCAGAAGTATGTTCTAAAAACTAGACATGGAAGAAAACACACACTTTAACCCAAGGTGATTACTTGTAGAAACATTGTCTTTGGATCGAAGAGGCTAAACTCAAAATTGCTTTTCTTTTCCATTTCAAAGACTGTGGTACTGGTTCTGTGAACCATTTTTCATGTTAAAAAGATAGTAGTGCAGGTCATTTACATTTCTACCATAACTTTACTTTTTACTGGAGTTACCAATTAATTGGCCAGTGGTTTTACCTCTATGCTAGACATTCATAAACAACAAATAATTAAAATATGCTGCTCAATTATAGGCGCAAGCAAAGTTATGTTGAACAGATTGTTGTTTCATGCAAAGGTGATATATATCTGAATGCCGATTCTTTGTATTTACCACACATGTATTTTATTATTGTATTTTCTTTTCTCTATTTTACCCTGGAATTAGATCCTGTATTTTATCTTTATTTTATTTTCTTTGATATGGCCGTAAGACTAATCAATTAATAAACTACTACTACTACTATCTAAATAAACCCCATGAGACACTCAGCCAATAGATTACAAGAAAGAAAAGAAAGCAAATATCTCTAAAATTTTATATGATGTGGTTTATAGTTCAGCAATATATAGAGGTGCTTATCTTTAGAGCTAAAAAGTCCCAAAGCCTATAACATTTCCAGATTGGGGTCTTCCCTTTCCTGAACTTTTTCCAGCTCTGTCCTTTTTGAAGTGTGGTAACTGGAACTGTATATAGCATTCCAATGTGGTCACATTATAGAGTCATATACAGGTAGTCTTCACTTAATGACCATTTGTTCAGTGACCGTTTGAAATTATGACAGTGCTGAAAAAATGGTCTTACAACCTGTGCCTGAAATTACGACTGTTGCAGCACTCCTGCAGTCACGTGATCAAAATTCGGGCATTTGGCAGCCTGCCCGCATTTACCACTGCAAGGGTGCTTCGACTCCCCCCACCCATCTCCTCCCACCTCTGCCCTTTTGGAAGCCCTGCAACCTGCCTTGCGGGGCGGGAAGCCCACCCACACGGCGCGAGGCGTCCTGTCCCGCCCGCGTGGGCACGAGGCCACCAATAGCAAGCCCCACCCTCCCCAGCCTGCACTCCTTCACCCAGCTGCCTCCTCTCCCAGTTCCCCGCACCCACCTTTTGCCTTTTTCTCCCAGCAGAAGTGGCTGGCTGCCTTTGTGAGTCCTTTTCAGACTCAGCTTCTCCGGGTAACGTTGTTTCTTCCACGTGGCTCCCTTCAGAACGCTATCTTCTCATCTTACCCTATCTTCTCAGCGCCTCAGGTAGCGTTCTGAAGGGAGCCACGTGGAAGAAACAATGTTCTCCAGAGAAGCTGGGTCCAAAAAGGACTCACAAAGGCAGGCAGCTGCTTCTGCTTCCCCTGTAGGGGATGAGTGAAAAAGGCAAAAGGTAGGTGTGGGGAACTGGAACTCTGCTTCCAAAAGGGCAGAGATGGGGGGAGATAGGTGGGGGGAGATAGGCAAGAGGGAGTTGAAGGCACTGTTCGGGACTGGGAGGAACCAAGCCCGGAATGGCTTGGATTGGGTGGGTGCTCAGGCTAAGGGCAGGTAAAATTCACTTAATGATGGCAAGGGGAATTGTTAGGATTGCCATTGCCAAGCAATGCCATCTCGCTTTATAACTGCATGGCTTAGTGACAGAAATTCTGGGCTCAATTACCATTGTTAATGAAGACTACCTGTAAGACTATCACTATCTTGGCAGTAGTATTTTCATCTAATATGAAAAGGACTTGGATTGTTCAAATGAAGAAAGTGGAGATTTAGGTAATGACCTATGGCAAGAAAGAGGATAGCCAACCAAGAAGGTCATAAAAGGCATGCCAAGGACAAAGTTTTAATACGTTTATGCTTTGACATCCTTTCACTTTTATCTTTCTGATGTTAAAAGTTGTGTCTTGAATCTTAGTAGCATACTGTTCCATTCATTTATTTCCTTTATACTGACTTTTTAGGTGTCAGGTTATATCAACTCCTTTGCTGCATTGATAGGGATACATTTAGTAATAGGTCAGCTGAGAGTTTACCTTTTTTCAGTATGGAGAATTTTATATGTGTGTATGCTTTTGAGTCAATGGACTAATCCCTGCAGTTTCCTTGGCAAGATTTTTGGAAGTGGTTTGCCATTGTTTTCTTCCTAGGGCTGAGAGAGAGTGACTGCCCTAAGGTCACCCAGCTGGCTTTGTGCCTAAGGCAGGACTAGAATTCATGGTCTCCTGGTTTCTAGCCCAGTGACTTAAACCACCATTCTAAACTGGCTCTAATTTAATATTTTTTTCCAGGTATAAGCAGCTCTCTCTTAATTTTTCTAACCAGGGAAGGTTCCTTTCTGGAATTTATTGAAATTGGATGATAATTCCTCAGTTATTTTGGTGCCCTAATTCATTAGCTTTTTCTAACACTTATGCAACAACTTCTTGCATAATAGTCAACAGATACAGCCATCTATTTCATGTTTACTGTGTTTTTTTTTTTGAAACCTTAACTCATTAAAAAGATGGCTTCCCTGGACATTTGAAATTGTACTCTTAAATTATGTCTCTGTTATATTGTCTTTATTCCAATTTTCTTTTCAGCATTACTCCATATACTTTGTGGGTCAGATCATATATGATAATTAAAGATTATTTATTCATTTATAATTTAGATTTCTGAGACTATCCCATTCAACAATGACTGGGCAGCATTAATCAGAATACGAAGAAATCTGAGCCTCAGAACTTATTTCCCTATCTCTAATATGGGCATAATGCTTTACAGTAAAGTTTAAGGATATAATATATTTGGAACTGTTTTAGTTCCAAACATGATGCTGTCTTTTCTAACAGAGGTTCAGTGTTCTTACAAAAACTTTCCTGATGTTCAGTGTGTTGATAGAATGCCCTTTATCCAACAGAGATTTTTAAAAAGAGAAAATGAATGGCATTAATTAATGCTATTGATCAACCTTGTTCTTTTCAGTACTTATGTTCTGGTTTGGAAGCCAGTTATTTGCCTTAGCCATTGTTGTTGAGGTCTGTCTGAGGAGCAGTTGGTAGCCATGGCCAGGAGGGATTTTGCACAGTTGCGTTATGTGCCAGTTACCCCCGTTCCTGGACCAAGAGGCTCTGCTTACAGTCAGTTATGCTGTAATCACCTCCTGAATGGGCTACTGCAACGCACTTTCCATGGGCTTGCCCTTGAAGAGCATCTGGAAGCTGCAGCTGGTGCAAGATGCAGTGCTCTGGGCAGTTATGTCCACTTCCTGATTGATACATATTTCACCTCCACTCAACGAGCTGCATTAGTTACAGTGTGCTTCTGGGTTCAGTTCAAGTGGTTTTAGTTAACTATAAAGCCCTTCATGGGATGGGGCCAGGTAATTTGAGGGATTGTCTCTTCTTGATTGTGTCTATCCATCCCATCATATCCAGCAGGTCCTGTCTATTAAAGAAAGCCATCTGGTGGGATCCAGGAAGAGACCTTTTTCTGTCATGATGCCCACTCTTTGGAATGTCATTCCCCTGGAGATTAGATTAGCCCTAACCCTGGTAACCTGCCATACAACTTAGAAGACCTGGCTATGCCACTGCTCCTGGGGTTGGACTATGTGACAGAGCCTGTGGGATGGTTGTGTTAATAGTTCAGATGGGTTTTTACCTTGGCTGCTGATTACATATTTATTGGTTGTCATTGTTATTTGGGTTTTTAACCATTGATCACCACCCAGAGTACTAGTGTTGAGATGGGCAACCATACAGACATAGACAGACAGACAGACAGACCATAGTTCTTCATATATTGATAAATTTTAATTTTTTGTTATACAATTCAAAATTGCGTTCACATCTTCAAAACCACATTATTCTTCTTAAAACCATACCAACAAATTTAGGGATACTTGACAAAACAGAATGAGCCAATATCTGATATAAATATCAGTAAATATCCCTTCCATCATTTTACAGTGAAATTGACAGCCCATCCTTTTTAAAGGTTCTCTGAGGTTGTCAGGAAACATAAAAAAATATTTTTGTTAATTAATTTCATCTTAAATTCATAAGAAACATAATATTGTTTAAGATTCTTACCATTTATTAAGATAGGTTTTCTGACACTTTATTTCAAATTTATATCCACCTTAAGGATTCTCTTTTAATTGCCTGTGAAAATACAGGAGATTTAGAATAATCTGAAATGCATTTTACTGTTGGTAGTAATTCAAGAATTTCAGATGATGCTAATGTATCTGGACCAAATTATGAAACCAAGAGATATTTAATTGGTTATGCTTGAGTCCTCAATTTTAGGCAATCCAAATTTCTCTTGTGATAAATCCAGTGTTTAGCTCATAAATTCCAAAATTAGATTATGGATTTAGGGAAAAGGATATTTACCTTCTATTTTCAAAATGGGATTATCACAAAATATAAGTTTATCATGTGAATAAGAATGAAAATTAAATTTGTGTCCCAACATCTCCCAAACAAGCCTTACAGAGTTTAATGCTAGAAATACTGTTGCAATATGAGTAAAAGTAGAACCAAGCCCCTGTTCTGATATCAAAAAAGTAATATAATAACTTTCTGATTGAGCCCATAATGGTTCATTGGACTTGATCACTTGGATTCCATAGAGAAATTTTTAAAAAATGCCTACTGATATCATTTAAGGTCAGGATAGTTTTAATCCACACCATGATATGATAACCATTATAACCCCGGCTATAGTATAAGAATACCATACCACATAATCAGAGGAAGAAGATTGGCCAAAGCATGCTTCAAAAATCTGAATTGCATCATTTCAAATACCTTTTCTGCATTCTACAAAGTCTCTACTGCAGTTCCAGGGAATTTTTTGCTTGTTTGATTAACGGCGTTCCGTTCAGTCATGCCGGCCACATGACCACGGAAGTGTCTACGGACAAACGCCGGCTCTTCGGCTTTGAAACAGAGATGAGCACCGCCCCCTAGAGTCGGACACGACTGGACTTAATGTCAAGGGAAACCTTTACCTTTACTAATGTCTAGGCCAGCTAAAGACAGACTAGAATATATAGATAAGACTTCTTCATTCTGGCAACTCACTTTGCTTCATTTTACATCCACTCTTTTTTTTTCTGGTTTTGAAGTAAAATCCATTTAGATAGAAAAGGGACAAAACATACGTGGAAATACAGGATGCATTTGGAAATATCAAATATCGAATAATTTTACATTCCTTGTTGGAAACACATCAGATCTATTCAATTGCTAATGTTTGTTGCCTGTGTAGCATGATTTCTTACTCTTTTTTTGCCTTTGATATTCCCCATATAGTAAGCTTTATCATGTGCTCATTATGGGGTCTTTCTTTAAATGTATGTCTATTTTAAGGTACACGATTATCATTGGAATGTTGTTTTTAGCACATAGGAGTTGAACTCTGCTGAGTGCACTAACTGTTAGTGAAGAAGAGGAAGAAGAGAAATCTCTGGGTTTCTTTAGTCTGGCAAATTTCTTGTCAGTTACTTATTTAAAATGGATTTAAATATGAATCTGGCTTGTTCCATTTAAGGCCATCTTAAAGTGGGCAAACGTCCCACCCATGTATTATTTATGTAGCCAGAATGTCTAAAGCAAGTTATTAACTATGCAGTGTGAGTATAATTTAATATAATATAATTTATTCTAGCATAGGAGACACCAGTTTGATTAAGCTATAGTACTTGCTTTGGCCAGGTAACTATTTTTAAAAGATAAGTTAGTTTTTAGTTTTCTGTTGCCTTTCTTCAACAGTTATCCACAACATAAGAGTTCTTGTAGTCAGCTCCATACTAGAATAGCTTTTGTATAATCCTTAAAAATGGTAGCTCTTCAATTTAAGAGCTGACTGTAATTGGAAGGGACAAGGCATGATGGTGCTACTGTGTGTGTTGTTAGTTAAAGCAGAAGTTTAAGCAAAGGCTTTCAGAATTCAATGTTGAACCATCATCCATTTGCTTCACAGGAAAAGGAAAATCTGGAAGCAGATAATAGAATGCATTCATTGTTTACAATTCTTTGCAGTTAATATTAGGTCTGGCCAGTCTTTCCAGCAATATAGAAGAAAACCTGGGTTCTTTACCAAAATAGAGCCATTTTCATGATGATGTAGTTGAAAGCTCTGGTTTGGATGCATGGGTTTTACTGTGTAGAAGTAGCAAGGTATTTGATATTTGGAAACAACTTAGCAATGCTGAGCTGATAAGTGAGAAGTCACGATAATAATACACTTTTTCCAAGAATTCAAAAGGATTCAGCCTAGGAATTCCTAATGTGGCTGCTTCTACTTTGTCTAATGCTCCTCTTCTTTCTCAGCATTGCAGCTTCCCTTAGCCAATGATGGCAGCAGCCGTTCTTCCTCGTTGGAAAACTCGCCCCAACATCACACACATCCGTCACGCCCCCGAAATATTCTGGGCCTTCCTCCTCAGCCGCCATTCCTCATGCACAGGAGCATGGAGAGGTAAGCACAGCTGGAGCAAAGTAGCCAAGTGTTGGAATGCTCACTGAATTTATCTCATGCTTTAGGACCTTTATCATGCAGTATCATTCAAGTCAGGAGAGGGCAGTTTACTAAGAGAGGGAAAAAGAGCAGTTTATAGCACAGTGTTTATGTTGCTTTAATGTCTAATGAAATGGAAATATATGTAACAAGTAGGACAGTACACTGACACTCTCGTCTACACCATACAGGAAGAGCTTGCAAATCATATGCCATTATGATGCTTGGTAATAGCATGTTGGGGTGGGGTCACTATTATATACCTCAGTATTGATGCTTGCTTACTTAATTGCTTGATGGCTGATGATTTGATTTGATTTGAGTTCACTCTTGACTCCTGGTGACTACTTTGGTAATAATTTTTGGAAATGTTTTGCCATTGCCCTCTTCCTAGAGTTGAGACTAACTTGTCTTATATTTTGCTCCAGTCACTGCCAACTCCCAGTGTCTTATATACCCACTACTCAAAAATGAGATTAGGGCCAAATAAATAATTACAACCCATCATGTCTTGCCACAGTCAGAATGCCTTCATACTAGGCAATGTGTAAGGGCTTGCTTTCTGGTATAATGAAATTCACCTCATGCTTTGGTTTAATGTAATTCACATTCATTTTCAGTATACCGCACTTTCATATGTACTGGAATGCAATTTGTTATATTTGGTGTAATATCTGTATTAAGCCATAAGAAGTTTAAAAGCATCTGTCCATGAAAGAATGTGCCAATTTGGCTTATTAACTGGGCCTGCTGCTTATTTTGCATTCAGCAGTTAAGTAAATATTCATGGCAATCTGCATTCTTCTTCTTTACAGCTGGAACTAATTTAGAGGGCTTGTTGTAGAACTGACTGATTTGCCAAGAGGTTTAAATGCAAATCTAAATATTTCGCTCTGTGGAATTTTTCTTCTTTACATAATTATTTAGATGTGGTTGCTGAACATGGGAGCTTTGTAACAGGGCTGTGTACACTCTTATTCATAGTATTTGTTCCTGCAGAAAGAGTATGTTAATATAGTCCCATGTCACAGATGGAAGCTTCCATATGCTATTTAGCTTTTCTTTCTTTCCCTTCCTAGCATAGAAATCGATCAAAAATTGCAGGAGATCATGAAGCAAACTGGCTACTTGACCATTGGAGGTCAGGTAAGTTGACTTGATCTAGCCTGCTATAGATAAAGTATGCCGAGCTCAATACCTAATTAAAGTTGGTTACATCTGAGGTTGGAAAAGCATGCTAATGAATTGCATAGTCTGATCGGATGTCACAGCCTGCATTCTTGGATATAGGAATTTATGGATTGTCCATCTTACTCTTTTTGTTGCTTTTCATTTTGGTGCAATGTATTTTTATTTATTTATTTTTTGGTTAATATTTAGCTCTCAGACAGGGATTTTGAAGTTCTACTGTTAACTTCCACTTTAGATTGGCAAGTTAGTATCGCTTTATGGAGGATATCTTACAGGCAGAGATAAGAGATTACAGTGGATTAAAATACTTTGCAGCCTGATGGGGTAACAATTGACTGCACTGAAAGTTGTCATAAAGCAGTCTTCCCCTTTTCGGTATACGGTACATTAATATCTGTTTGCATCTAAGCTGTATGTCCTCATTTTCTCACAGAGATATCAAGCTGAAATCCATGACCTAGAAAACCTGGGTGAGATTGGTAGTGGGACATGTGGACAGGTGTGGAAAATGCGCTTCAAGAAAACAGGACACATCATAGCTGTGAAGGTGAGGTAGATATACTTGAGCTTTGAAACTCAAAACTGTTAAAACAAAAGGAAAAGAGATCAGGAATTTATTCACTTTGATTAGAGCCTGTATGATTTATTTCGTTTTGAGACGGAGGGTATAGAATGAAGGGTTTACAATAGGTGTCTTTTGTAGATGGAAAATAGTGATGATCATTGAACAAATAATGAAGCGTTCAAGCACTGTGAGGGAAGGCATGAACATCATCATTTTTGAGGGGGATATTTTATCTACCCCTCCCATGCTCAGATGTACCCCATCCTTTTTCCCTCTGCTTAGCAAATGCGTCGTTCTGGTAACAAAGAAGAGAACAAGAGGATCCTAATGGATCTAGATGTGGTGCTGAAGAGTCATGACTGTCCCTATATTGTTCAGTGCTTTGGGACTTTCATCACAAATGTAAGTGAACCCAGTGTTCCCGTCTGCTCTTATTTTTTAAATGCAATATGATTAACTTAGTCATAATAATATCCTTTCATTTCTTCCCTCTTTGTCCATAGACTGATGTTTTCATAGCAATGGAGCTAATGGGCACATGTGCAGAGAAGCTGAAGAAACGCATTCAAGGACCTATCCCTGAGAGGATCTTGGGAAAGATGACTGTGGCGGTGAGTGTTGATAACCTCCGAAAAAGTTTGACCAAATAAGAAAAATGTATGTTGCTTGCAAACATAGGTGCAATGATTTGAAAAAAGTACTTACAGATCTCTCTCTAGATATTAAATTGTTAAAACTGTTAAGTGCCTATTAATGATCTCTGTGCATTTTGCTTTGGAATTTAAAATATTCTCTGGTGCGCGCGCACACACACACACTGTGAAGGCTATATGAGCAGCTTAGAGGAGGCGCCAATTAATGTATGGCAGTATGGAAGTTGAAAACTTAAAAAGTCATCCTAACATTGAGAAAAAAAGCTGGTTTAGCTCACACGTGTCTGCTCTAGTCTCTAGGCTATGGTTGACAGTTTGAATGAATGTTATTCGATCTGAATAAAACTGAATAAAAAATCATCATATAGGGAGACTGGTACATTTCTCCTTCCAAGGAGAAGTGCTAAGGATATAGTTTCACATAAGTATTTCTCCTTTAGTAATGACTTTGACATTTTTTTGGTGATGTACAGTATATGGATAAAAGATTATGGTGTAATAAAGTTAGGCATATTAGATTATGTAACTAAAACTCTGTATTCTAAATAATCACATAAACTTCCAAGCAAGTGACTAATCTTTGCTTTCCAAGTAGCTTCATAGAAATAACAACAACAACAACAACCCCACTCAGTTTTGGGAAGCCTAAACAATGCAAAAATTACTTTTCTTACAGTGAGTCATTTCTTCAGCACTGATTTCTGATTTTTTTTCCCCCCCAGATTGTGAAAGCCCTCTATTATTTGAAAGAGAAGCATGGTGTCATTCATAGAGATGTGAAGCCTTCCAATATTTTGTTGGATGAGAGGGGGCAAATCAAGCTGTGTGACTTTGGGATCAGTGGGAGGCTGGTAGACTCAAAAGCCAAAACCCGGAGTGCCGGTTGTGCAGCATATATGGCGGTAAGAATTAGAGAGGTGTTTAGGGAATATCTTCAGGGATCTTGCTATGATTTTGTAATCCATTACAGTGTGCTCCAAATTGATCACTGTATCAATTCTTAATAGGCTTTCTTTTCAACAGTATTCTGGGCCAGGCCTGCTTAGGTTTTATCAGTTGGAGTGCATCTCTGCCTGAGACTGTTCCCTTGGAATCAGAATCACACATCTGGTGTGTGTGGTTCACAGCATATCCGTAGGAAGTTGCCACTAGAATCTGGCCTAAGATTTTGAAACTGTACTCCGCTATGGTACAGTTGTAGTTCCATTTCTGATTTAGTTTCTATAATTGGGGATTCTTTCCTAAGTGCAGGTAAGAAATCAGCAATCAGTTGTTATTTTATCTGATTCTTTTAATGGCTTTTTTGTTCTTAGCCTGAAAGAATAGATCCTCCTGATCCCTCAAAACCTGATTATGATATCCGTGCAGATGTGTGGAGCCTGGGCATTTCTCTGGTAAGTTAAACTCTCTGTTTTTGACATGCAAATGGACAACCCATAGCTTGCAGGCTGCCTGCTTTCCTCAGAGGTCTTTTCTGTAACCCATGTAGATGCCAAAACCCTTTAATTATGCCTTGCTCAGTTCTGGGTATGCTTAAATAATTTTTCACACGTACGGTATTTATTATTTAATAGACTGGTAGCAGTTTTTAGGGTGCTTTACTTTCTCTTTTTAAAGTGAAGAATGTGAAAGCAAAGTTAAAAGTATCTTAAAGCTGAACTTCAGAATAACATTACAAAACACTTGGTCTTTGAGCTTTAGGCAATTTTGTGACATCTTAGGACGGTTGTGACAGTATCATGAGATTCAGTGATACTGTGGGATTTCAGCCAGTTGGGTGAGAGGAGATGCCTTGGCATATAAGGGAAGATCACAGCTGAAACAACAAACAATGTGAAAGCCATTGACATGGAAAACTAAAACTGATCTGATTTAATGATAGTGAAAGAGAGGATGATAATTTTTGCTAACTTGTTTAAATTTTTAATACTTACTCTTGGCATTTCTTCTCACCTCCATTCCAATGCAGGTTGAGTTAGCTACAGGTCAGTTTCCCTACAAGAACTGCAAAACAGATTTTGAGGTCCTCACCAAGGTTTTGCAGGAAGATCCTCCTCTTCTCCCAAATAACATGGAATTTTCTGTGGATTTCCAGTCCTTTGTAAAAGACTGGTGAGTGAATTATCTCAAAAACAACTTATAGTGCGTAGTCAACAATTTCTTGTATGGTCTGTGAACTCTACAGTAAAAATCTTACTGATCCCTCACTTTGCACAGTAATTGTTTCTTCAGACACAGATGAACATTTGAGGCAATGGTCAGAATTAGTAACTCATAGAAAGTGTGGCCACTCCAGGCCTGTCAGGACCCAGAAAGTGTGCATTTTGTGTAATCGCACTTGTCCTCTGGAATAGTAAACCTGCAGAGATCCAGATGATTCTCATCTAGATGATTCCCATCCTGATGGTGTTCTGAAAGTTCTTGAAAACCTGGCTTTACTCCCTTGGATTCGGGTGGTTGTTGAGCCCCTGTAGACTGCTTTTTGTTGTCATGTATGATTTTTTTCTTCTGGACATCCATGATCTCTTTCTTAATTTTTATTGTTTCTCGCTTTTAAAGTGTATCTCACTCAGAACTGTTTGGAATAAGGTGACCTCAATTATATATAAATAAATGAATAGGTCATTGGCACAGCTTTATTTGGTCAGATTGTTAATGTGCTGTTGTGAAAAGGTGAACTCAAGCATCTTTGTTATTTTTCCATGAAATTAAATCTCATCTCAGCCTTCTGGCTGCACAAATCGTGGGCCATTGCACTAGTTTCTGTTCCCTCTCGTCAACATGCTCTTGGCTCATGCTTCTGTCCCTTGGCCAATGTCTTGGCTAATGGCAGAAGAGTAAGGAGGGACTCTTTGAGCTGAAAATGACAACCAGGTTGCCATGGGATATTAGACGTGGAAAATTGGGCCTATGCTGTGCCAGGGTGGTGATGGATTTCATCCTGTTAACTAGCAAACATCTAGAGGGGGAATAACTTATGAAGTATTGGAGATAAAAGAACTATTGTGCCCTCAGCAAAATTCAGTTGGGAATAAGTGGTTTGAATGTGTGTTTTTATCCTTCTAGCCTTACTAAAGATCACAGGAAGAGACCAAAGTACAACAAGCTACTTGTGAGTATTAGATACAACACTTTGTGTGCATATTAACAGTTATATCATAGCTGCAGGAGGGGTTTCTGCCAACTTTAATCTTAAAAGAATTTTAACCTGGTACAGAGGTTGGATTTTTTTTTTTACACACAGTTTCCTAAAGCAGAGGGGAAATTCTATTAAGCTGATTTTTTTCATGACTGTCCATTTCCTTTTGCTTGTATTCAGCACCATTGTGTGTCTGTTCACACACCTTCAAACATAGTTGACTCTGCTGAGTCAGGTCTTAGTTAATCTGGGCCAGCAGTATTGGGCACTTTCCTCGGTTTCAGGAGGATTTTTTTTCAGTCCTACCTAGAGTTGCTCTTAGCCTTTTAGGAACAGAATGAAGAACTGCATTCTGTCTCATTGTGTGTACTCCTTTACAGGAACACAACTTCATCAAGCGTTACGAGACACTGGAAGTGGATGTGGCATCTTGGTTCAAAGATGTCATGGCTAAGACAGAGTCACCCCGCACGAGCAGCATCCTCAGCCAGCATCACCTGCCATTCTTCACCAGGTAGCCATGCAGTGTGGCTGCTGTACCAGGGAAGGGGCCCTTGGCTGCCAGATCTTAAGAGAGAGAGCACCACAACAAGCACCAGCCTTCACTAGAACAACTCTTCAGTGGCATGAATTATCTGCTTCACCTGCTCAGTCACCCTTGCCCATTTTGTCTTCTTCAGTATTGCCAGGAAGAGATGGGTCATAGGTCTGGTCTTTCTGGAATGTGGGTATGTTCCAGGGCCTTTGGCATTCCAGGCACCACACCAGACAGCCCAAATGTACAACGCTTTGGATGAGAAAGTACTTCTTCCGCCTATGCTTGTATGTTTCTGGGATTGAGCATCGGCCATCAGGGGTTGCCACCCAGTGAGAGTGTGCTCCTGCTTGTCTCTCTCTACTGTGACCAGAGGCTCGAGGATATGCAACAGTGACGCTTGCTCACGCACTGTGAACAGACAGAAAACACACAAAAGGAAAAAAGAAAAGATATTTTTTTTACAAGTTATTTATTAAGTTTGGACTTCTGGTGCTGTGGGCTGCCTGCTGCCCCTGTTCACCGGTCTCTGCGTTATTACATGTCCTTTATTTGTTTGATTTTTTTCTCTCTGTGTTTTTGGATTTGTATTTGCTAAAGAGGAATGGGGGCTGGGATAGATGAATTGGCTGCTGCTATTGATGCTTAGCTTAGCAGTTGCGGTTGTCTTGATTTTGTTTGTTCATAGGGCTTGCGGGTGGGGGTTGCCCTGGAAAGGAAATGTGTGCTAGATTCTTGCCCAAGAGTTGCTCAGTTAAAGTAAATTTTCCCCCTCTTTGGTTCTTTTGATCTCAGGGTTCCTCTTTTAAGTGTGAGCAAAGTTTTGTCATTGGTGTTTTATTACCAAAGTGTGTGTTTGGTGCTAGGATAAATGCTTGTTCATTTTCTTCCAGTATTTAAGAAAAGGAAAAGCAGAACTTAAAGATAATCCTGGCATCAAGAAAGCCATTAAAAAAGAGAGTCAGCCCAAATTATCTCTAACATTAGAGATTCTTTAAAAAAAAAAAAAAAAGTAATGGTCACAAATTTATGACCTCTGATCTGTTGTGGACTTACTGGTTTAGAGTCTTAACTGGTAGCAACTATGTATTTCCAATTGAGGAGCAATCAGTTTGCTCTATGAGACCACTGGCTTGGAACAGTAGCATCTGTGTGGATGCTTAACTTTCAAGCATATATGTGTGGTCCTAAACTATACAGAAGGTTCAGTAAACAAAGAAAGTAGCATTCTCCTTTATTTCAGAATCAAGCTTCTTTTTTGCTAACACTTTCCACAGGATAAATGAAAGAAGAGACAAGATCCAATCACTTAAAATTCAAAGGCACCTTTTAAACTGGCCAGCATTTTCAAGTTGATGGAGGCATGCCAGAGGAACCAAGGTGTCTGGGTCACTAACGTTGTATTGTAATTTGCAGGCAGTCCGAGCCATCTTTCATTTGGAAATGAAAGTTGGCCAGAGACTTTTGGGAGTGAGTCAGGAGGTTGTTTTCAGGCAGTTCCCAGTTGTAGCGTTTCCAAGATTCTGGAACTAGTGTACTACTCGAACCTCTGAATATTGTTCTGGAGTTGAGACTTGTTCCTGCTTTCTCCTACTAGCAAAAGCTTGGATACTATAGCAGAGGCCAGAAAAGGCCCCACACAGTTGTATCCTCATTAGGAGGCTGTAGTTAATGCAGGGCTGAAAAGGAGGTGCATTTGTAATGTTTGATATTCCAGGTATATCAGCCTGGTATCACCCTGAGATAATGGGTCCCGCATTATCTGAATACAATTTAGTGTATTCTGGCTGTTCTGCAAAAGAAGCCATTGCATTTACAGGACTGAAGGAGTCAGTGGCAGAACCAGAGGAGGAAGAAGAAGCTTTAGCAGAGCCATATGTTCAGACTTGGCATACGGAGGGCTTGGTTATTAGAGACGAGTTGCTATGAAGTCAGATAGGCCTTGCTGAGGTTTTGTCACAGAAGGTGAATGTGCAAATCTTACTGGAAAGTATACAGATAATATGCATGTTCTGTGAGTGCAGTGCTTTTCAGAACAAATCCTAACACAGATTGCAAGGTGCCAAAGAATTTGGAGAGGAAGGAGAACTGTATAAGATGTAGCTCACCTGTTCAGGTGACTGGGTCAAGGTTACTGCATCGTGTAGACACTCTATTACTCTGCCAGCTTTAATTATGACTATTAAGGTAGCATTATTCAGAATCTAAAAAACAAGGCTATTCGTCATGTGCAAAAACTTTACAAGGCATGGGAATTTGTATAAGAAGAAAAGTGTTTTGAGTGTGTTATATGACAAGAGATCCATTATATGAAAGAAGATAGAAAAGGAAGGGAGGGAGGAAGGAAGGAAGGGAGGGAGGGAAGAGCTAGCGAAAATAAAGTGCAGCAAGCAGAAAGAGAATTTATGGCTTAAGAAACAAGTTGGAAACAAGGAATGATTATTAGAAGTTTTTACAGAAATTCAGTAGGATGAAGCCAGAAGAAAGGTATATGAAAAGAAATGAAGGATGGTGTATTAGGGAGACATTTAAAAGATGCTTAACTTTCAAGATGAATTCCTTTAACAAGTTTATTTAGATTCATTTCACTGGTGAATTTTGATTTTACTTATGATGGTAACTTCCTAAAAGCTTTCCTCAATTCTAAAAAATTCTGAAAGGTATTTTGGCCCAGTTTGGAAATACATTCTATGTCCAAATTGAGCTATAATACCTTTGGCAAAATGTATCTTGCTAAATCATGGTCAAGAGAGACAGGAACAAATATTAGCTCCTGATTAGTAAAACAGAATTTTTAAAAACCTTCTGTTTTTGAACATAATGGGGATGGAAATCGAAGATAAATGGGATTGACTTACCAGTGAAGTGTGGGGGGGACATTTAGGCCCAGCACTTATTCTCAACTTTATAATATATGGCTTTGGCTTTCAAGATCTGTTATAGTTAATTGTTTTCCATGTTTAGGTAATCCAGTGGTCTGCAGGGATATGTTCTATATAACCATAAACCAAATTATTAAGATGCCCATTTCCTTTGAGGCCCACTTAATAAGCTTCACTTGGGGGTCATACAGGTCTCAAGCTCCAAAATCATTATAGAATAATTTATGAAGTGATTATTGTATCTATAAAGATACTATGAAAGTGATTATTTGCCAGGATATTAAGGAAGGATATTTTATTGTATTTTTAATTGTTGTGAAGTGCCAAGAGTTATGAGTCAGGGTGGCATATAAACTTAATAAATAAAGGTAGAGAAGAATAAAGCATGTTTTCTAGAGCCATTTTGAAAAGTGATGAGAAAATTTTGTATATTTTGTGGCAAAATTGGGAATCAAACAAAGCCTGAAATGTTTAGAGCAAGAATGAAACAGGTGCAGTACACAAAACAGCCTCCGGACAACTGTTTCCATCAGGGACAGGGTCTAATGGCTAAAGGATGTAGTGTAAAAATCATGGTAGAGCTACAATCTGGGTGACTGATTAATGAGACTGCATTAGGACAGTTGCAGTAGAATTCCCATTATATATGTATTAAATCAAAGTAGTCTTATCTTAGTGACAGGCTCTCATTTTTCTGCTAGCATTTTGTTCAGTAATTCTGTGTATTTTGCTAACTGCTTAGAGGAATTCATCTTGGAAAGTAAATTGCTGATTGGCAAGCTATCAGGGCCTGGGCATATAACACTCTGGGTTAAGAATGTGGGAGAGGGTTCAGAGCATAGAGATATTTAGGAGGGAGTGAAAAGCGGGTTTCCAAATCTACGTTGAAGAACAGCATGTACAAGCTGATAGCGGCATGGCTACATAGAGAAAAGAGTGATGTGCAGAACTGCCCGCTGGAATAAAGGAATGTATAGAAAGTAAGCAGAAAGGCTATAGATGGTGGACAGAAGAATGGCCATCTAAGCAGTTGAATAGCCTTGTCCTAACAGCTTGATGTACCCTTATTCTGGCTTTGTTGCTTGTTATTCCATCTTGCTAGACTATTAAATATACTTCAGCAACGTAACCATAGTAGTTGGTAGAGAACAAGTGATACATAATATGACAGCTGGCATTTTCACCCCTCCAGGAGATCTTTATCCTGAAGCTAGCAGTGAATCTGCATTCTGACTGGATAGAAAACTTTTTTAGTTTTTAAAGCTCCAAATCTCTTAACTGTTTTAATAGCAGTTCCCAGCATGAATTGGTTAAAGCTGAACCAGTCCCCTGGAAGTCTTAATCAAACAATGAACTGGGGGCAAAGAAGTTGTTAAATAACCAGATCTTCTTCTTTATAAAAAGCAAAATCCCACTAATCCTGAGTTTGTAAACTTGAGATAATTTTTTATAAATACGTTTTTTGTGTTTCTTTCTGGTGTTTTTAAGAATTTGATAGTAATTTATTTGCTGCTTCTTGGGACAAATGGGGGCCTATTGACTCCTATGAATAAGTGCCTTCTATTCCCTCCCTGCCAGAAATAATACCAGTTGCATTTTTAAGGTAACAGGATTTAAGTTACTGTTGACTATTTCTTATATCGCATCTTGTGAACTTGGAATTGTTAAAAAAGTGGCCCATTCTTGAAAAATGCTTAAAACAATCAGTAGTCATAAGAGCATTGATTGTGCTCAACTTACCTTTTCTACTGGGAGCTTGTAGTATCCATCCTTTGGCTGTTATATCCACATGACAGTTCTGAAAGCCCTTTAATCTTCCAGATGTTTTTGGGCTACATCTGTTTTCATCTCCTTAACCAGAGGGGGTTAATAGAAGATGCAGTTCAGAGGGTCACAGATTCTAACCCTACTGAGTGCCACAAGTCTTCAAGGCCCAGGAGAGCTACTTCTAGAAAGTTAGGAAATTAATTAGCCAAAATTATTGAAAATGTGTCTAGTAAGGTTCTGTTTTATTACATGAACAGAAGAACAGTAGCGGGGAAGGAAAAGGGTACCATCAATCTCATGATTTTGTCATCCTTCCTTTCCACGGCAAACATTTGAGTCATTTCAGAGGCTTCAAGGAATTAGACTGCCTTGTATTTAAGTATTTCAGTGCGATCAAAATGGGACTGTAGTATTTGTAAGTGGCTAATAGATGAAAGATATTAGCTGCTGTTTTATAAAATTGTAGAACAGAATAATTCTTCTGTTACAAAATGCAGCAAGTGTCAATTAGGATTAAGTTTCTAGACAGGAAACAGCTTTCTTAAACTAAAACTATATCCTTTTCCAGATGAAAGAAAGAAGTATAGGGAATTATGGAAAAAAATTGATTCACTTCCTAAAGGGATATTATTATCAAGAATTCAGGATAGTTTTTGTTGTGGCAAGTTTTAAATAAAAGAGTTTACTGGAAATGTTGGTACAAGAGAGGTGCTGTTTTTGTCCCTCTCAAGAAATTAGTGTGGATTCATTGTTCTGTTTCCTCTTGGATTTGAAGCTTTAGGATATCACAGACTATCCTAAAAACGTTGGCCTCTGGAAAAACATGTATCTTCCTCCTTTTGGTTTAAAGAGAAAGCAAGAATAGTCTCTTACAAGGAGCTTGCCTACCTTTCAAATTTGGAAGAATGCCTTCTTCCATTTCGAAGCAGCTGAAATATAGATTCCTTGTTGGGGAAGATGTGGGGCAGTAGTAGGTATAGGAAGTGTTAAAGGGTTTTTTTCAATTGTTCAAAATATGGGATGTCTTTTAAAGAAGAGAGAGAAATGCAGTTTTATTGCATTTTTAGAATTATTTTTTTAATGTATTGATTTAGAACAAATCTTTGTTAATGTTATTTTTAATCTGGGTGGCTCATGTTTACAATCGCCTGCCTGACATCTGCTCTTAAAGTGTGTGGGGATATTGGGGTTGGGGAGGGGCACCTGTGTGCAGCGTGTGATGCATGCAATTCAAATGGGGATTTTAAACAAAACTGTAAAAAAATCATGCCAAAGTTAAGGCAGAGATTAGCTGGATAGATGGTTATATTCTAGGCATTAGCAGTTCACTATATTCTCTATATATCATATATTATAAATTTGCATGTTAAAGTAAATAGAAGTAACCTATCCTATACAGAAAGCAACTTTTAACTTGGATTCCTTGTAAATTTGGTCACTTGTCTTGATTCAGGATTGTCTGAACACCTGTTTTAGGACCTGCTTGGTTTTGTTTTTTGTTTTTGGTAGCCACTAAATCTTTGTTTTGTTATCTTTTCATGAAAAGGGCATGATTTATCCAAAGTTTCATAGAGGGGGTTGAGAATAGAGCAACCTGAGTTGCAGCCAGCACAGAACTGGTGGTCAGTGGGCATTTCCCCAGACAGTATGCCTTTCTTTTTTGCTGGCCTATTCTACTGGAATCTACATAATGAAAGTATTGGAGGACTTTGCACCACTGAAGGCACCTGGTCAATGTTATACCCTTAGGAAGGTCAAAGATTTCAGTTTGGCTTTGTTTGTTCAACCGTTTGCTCTGTTGTTACTTCCAATAATCAAGGCTACATTTGTGTACATTTATTTATTGCCCACAGGGAACTGTGTGTTATTTTAATTTTTTTTTTAACTTCCCTTTCTTTCACTTCTTAAAGAAAATGTATTTTTTGTTGATAGCATTCACTGAATAGACTGTCAAAGTGGAAAGATGGGACATAGCAAATAACACTGCAGTCTTTAGAATTTTGTTCTGCTAAATCCCAGCATTGATACTTTTCCAAGAGACGTGTGGTATTCAAGCTGCAGCTGGGCATGAGAGGTTCTGGACCCATGTAACTTTGAAACCCCCAGGGTTCAATGTCCCATCTTCATGCTGTTCAAGGGACCCAAAGAAAGCAGATCATCAACAAAGGGATAGGGAAGTAAACTTTTTTTTTTTTTTAAGTTTGGTTGACAGATAGATGAAATTATTTGTAGGCAGTATTGGGAGGAGATGTGAGACTGGGAATCAGGATGCTCAAAATTATGTAGAATTACCAAACTATATTGAATCGTGAGATTTGCTTTATACCTGTAATTTAAGCTGATGTTAAATATATTTGCCTACTGGCTTCAGACTTCTAGAATAGAACAAATAGAGCATATTGTTACCAACAAAGCTTTTAAGAAAAGGTATATTCCTAATATAGATGACCTGTTTAGATTATCTCCCAAAAACCTAGTTCACAAAAGTTGCAATCAAAAACAGAAGTCTATATAGCTTTGTGGAAGAGATGAAGACACATGTGATAATTGTAGGCGAATGAAAAGGAAAAGTGACAGACACTGTCTGGTACTTTCTGAAGTAGGCAGAAAGGATTCTTCCTCTGCTTGCCTCTGTCGTAGCTAGTAAATATTCTCCCAGATCAGAGGAATAAGAATTAAAAGGTTATAGGGTAAGCGTTATTTTAAAAGGTTGTGCAAACAACTGACTGGGGCAGAGATGTAGAGGGTTTCCCCGTGTCTTTATTTCTCTCTATTTCAGGAGTGATGGTTTCCATTACTGTTTCTGACAATACATACTTAGTTGTAGAGTCAGAGCAATTTGGAGAAACTATGTTTCCTCTCAAAACTTTAATGTCGCTTTGAAGAAGCGCCTTTTTCGCTGATCCTTCTTGAGAGGCGCTTTTTAGAAAAGCACCAATTATCTATCTATCTATCTATCTATCTATCTATCTATCTATCTATCTATCTCATTCAGCTTCTCTTCTCTTTTTTTAACAGTTTGATTCTAGTTCCATACTGGTGTTTAACAAACCATTTTTTAAAAAAAAGCAAGGTAACAGTACTTATACAAAAGTACTAAAGTTATTTATCTGGGCAGTGGCAAAGGCTGAAAACCCTGGTTTCAAAAACTCAATCATCCTCTTCCTATATCACACGAATCTGTGACATATTCTGACTAAGCCACTTGAATATGCCAACAGTCTTCACTCCCATCCAATGTTTCATGGAGTCCAGCATATATGCCTTCCTGACCTTGCTGGAGAAATTTCTCATTATGTTTCTAGGGGCATTGTTACAAGCATGAAAAGAATTCAAGTGCCAACTGTACAATTTGATGTTTTTATAATAGGGTGGGGTTGGCAACAACATCTCTAGATGGAGCCCATTGATTTCAAATTTTTGTTTTAATCACAAATGATCAAGGTCTCATGCCCAATTACCACAATCTGTGTATTTGCATAAGAACTCATGAGGTTTGGGCCATTCAAAAAATTGCTTTGCTGCCTGTGGTATTACACAAAAATCCCACGTTGGTGCTTGCCCTGAAAAGTTTACTGGATGCAGTGATCAGATACAGAACCTTTCCATAGGGCAATAAGAACATGTAGTCTTCTTGGAATGAACATTAGAGTCCATCTGCAAAAACAGGAAGTTCTGAGTTACGGTCTGCTCTTCGCAGGCTCGGATAACATAGGTATGGCCTTGGGCCGGCTGAACAGTTTCTGTGTGGTTAGTTGAGCTTACGGTTTTCCTACAGACTGAAAAATCAGAAAACAAGTTTTCAATTTTATTATCAGTTATGTCTTGGATCAGTTTTAAAAAATGGTTGAGGAACTTCAGATGTCTTCAACAGTCTGGTATGAAATACACCTCTTTCTGTCCCTCTGTTACAAGTGAACCATCCTGTAGGTTCAATAAAGCTACATATGGCAATTCTGGATTACCTATTTCAACTTCTTTGCTAGTCATCTCTCAGGTTGGGCTCATGGTCCTGAACCCCATTGTCCATTACTTGGTATGTTCAAAGTCTTAGAACAAGGATTTTCTTCTAGTCGCCATCCTTGTTCTATACCCGTAGTCCAAATAGTTTGCCATAGTTTGCCTCCAGGTAGTGAGGTCAGTCTGGTCCATTTGAGTGGAACTTTGGGATTTAAAAACACATCAACAATAGTGTAAAGCAAAGAACATTCTTCATTACTTTTGAAAAGCTTTTTTTACTGTTTGTACAAACCCTCATAGAAGCTTAAAAACAAAATAAAACGTTCTTTCCCTAAATGCCTGTGATTTACATTTTACAAGTCTCATCTCTTGTTTTCAAAGACTTCATTCCCAGAATAATATTTCTATCACTCATTCTGAGGCTAACCAGATGGGTTGGACTTCAGTCCCCCACCCCAATTCCTGGTCAGCCTGGTAATTTGCCACAGTGCGTGGGAAACATGAGAGTTGTTAATAAGAACATCTAGGAGATACTGGATTAAGGAAGTTTACTGTAAGAAGTGGAACATGTTCTTGGGATTGAAAAGGGAAACAGGAGCATGTGTGTTTATTAAATTAATAGCATTTACACTATCCAACAAGGACTCTGGGCGGAGTGAAAGGCTACACACACACACACACACACACAAATAATTACTCAAAAATATCAATGAACAAAAACCTCATGGCTTAAACTACCCCAGAGGCCAAATGTCTGCTAGAACAGCATTGCTTTAACTAGTTTGCAAAATATCAGTAGTCGGGGGCCATCTGTGCCTTGGGGTAGGGGTGGGGGAGGATATTCCACAGAATGGAGCCTGTCACTTAGTCTGCATTCTACATACCTCTTGAGGTGGGGAGACCTGCATCCAGGATGTGCCATGAGGTCTGAACTCTGGAAGCCGGCCTGTGACCCTATTTTCTACATCACTTCGGAGTATGTCTCTAGCATGCTACAAGTGTAATGCATGAGTCAATATTGAGGAACTCCAGAAGATCAATCAACAGGTCTTTTCAAATGGAGAGAGAACTTGGCCAATGGCTGCTTCATGGATGCCTCATACTTAGCCTTTAAGTAAGAATAAAGACACAGTGGGGGCAGGATCTGTTTTTCCCTTGAAACAATGCAAGGGATGCAAGCAGCATTAGGTCTTCCATACGCTGGAGTGCCAAATAAGTTCAAAGTTCCTATATCATGCATGCTTTGCAAAATGCATGTTTTGAGGCAACTCAAATGATGTTCCTGCCTTCCGTATCCAGCTCACCCACGTCGTTGTCAAACAATACCAGGAAGGTGGCTACTGTGCTGGCAACAGGATCGGGTATCAAGATCACAGAGTTTTTCCCCTTGTGCTGGCAGCTGCGAGGTAGCAGTGCCCTTGGATGGGGATTACCTAAAACGCTTTGTTCAATAACTGTCTGTTGAATGGCTGTAAGCCTGCAGTACCTGTCATCTATTATCAGCATTCTGTTCTGCACCAAGATTTTCAATTTCAAGATTTACTTGACAGCATTTCCCTTTACTTCCCGCTACTGTTTAATATTTAATTTGTGGCCCAGGTTTAGGTGTAGTATGGATGATGTTCCCTCACCTACATGACCCCCATGTATATTGTAATGCCAGTGCTTGCTTTAGTACCCACCAAGGTTCTTGGTAGAATCTGGGTGTCCTTGTCTGCATTCAGAAACTAAGCAGGTCAGACGAAGTCAGTACTGGGGTGGAAAACCACTCGGAAATACCAGGGATGTCAGACACAGTGGGAAGTTAAGTTACAGAAAGCAGATTTTAGTGTTCGGTATAACAGCAGTTTGACAGTAAAATCATTTACCCAGAGAGGTAGTGGGCTTCCCTTCACTGAATGTGTTCAAGCCCAGATTAGACAGCCATCTGTCTTGGATGATATAATTTGGGTTCCTGCACAGAGCAGGGGGTTGGACACAGTGGCCTAAATGCCCCCTTCCAGCTCTGAGTTGAAACTGCAATGCTTTTGAGAGTTCTTGAGCAGCCTCTTCCTCTTCCCTTTAAAACTCAGCAAGTGTTTATTTATTTAACAAATTTATATGGCCATCCATCTCACTGAATGTGGCTCTGGGCAGCGTACTGTACAACCTACAATTAAAACAATGTCACAGGTGTTAAAAACTAAAAAAATAAATAAAAGCAAGATTGCAGGAGAAGCACATCCATCTAAACACAGTATAACAATTGTGCAGGCTCCTAATGGGTTCTCCCAGGTTGCTGAAAGAATCACGTTTTCAGGGCCTTCCCAAAGGCTAACATGGATGGGGATAACCTCACCTCGGGTGTGGGGGGAATCATGTTCCAGAGGGTGGGAGCCACAGCAGAAAAGCCACACCATCTGGGTCCTGTCAGTTGGAGCTCTTTAGCAGATGGGACCTGCAACAGACCCCTCCTGCTGGACCTGATGGGAGAGAGAAATGTGATCGGGAAGAGGCGGCCCCTCAAATAACCTGGTCCCATGCCATGTTGGGTTTAAAAGTCAAAAACAGCACCTTAAATTGCACCCAAAAGCAATCTAACAGCCGATGCAGCTCACGGAGCAGGGATGTAACGTGCCATCCATGGGGCATACATGAAGCTTCCTGATGCTCTTCAAGCTGAAGCCGCTGCTCAACCACCTCCACAACCTTCCCTAGGAAAGAGAGGTTAGATGCTGGATGAAAATTGTCCAGTGTGGTGTGATGGCTTCTTGAGGAGGGGGCAAACTAAAGCCGCCTTAAGGGATTCAAGAACAACCCCGTCTCTCAAGGATTAATTTACCACCGCTAGAACCCAGCCACGTGACACCACATTTGTATTACTTCCATACAAATGAGAGCCAATAGATTAGGGAACTGGCAAAGACCTGCCACTTGCTAAATCTTTGTGATGTAGGGGAGGGGACCCATTTCAGAATCTGCCCACTGGCTAAAACGTTTAGAGGTCATTGAACTAGTCCATCACTGTCCAGGTCAAAAATGGATCTTGGGGTGGGGAGTTTTCCAGAAAGGGTTGGAGAGGGTAAATGGCTAATCACTGCAGGCTGCAAAACAAAATGTGCTGTGAGTTTCATTGTACTAAGCAAAATGTTGCAAGGGTGGTTTATTATAGCAGGAGAAACCTCAACCTACCTAAGAACATTCTCCAGGGTTAATACTGCGTGCTGTTCAATTAAATAAATAATACAAATACTTTTGAGCTAAGTTCAATTCATAAAAGTTTATGAAAGATAGGAAAGACAAGTGATTGAAATACTGTAAGTGCATAACAAAAATGTAGTTTATAGAGGATCAAATACTCGCGTGGAACTATTTGGGGCACTGAGAAAGTTGGGTATTATAAAAGCCCAGTGGAAACTTGTGCACCAAACTAGAAACATGGGTGAAGCCAGGCGAAGCAAATTAGTGCGATGCAGAAATATGGGTTGGCCAGAACCTGAGCCAGTAGTGGACTGTATGTAGTAGGGATACAGCTGGGTGAAATTCCCAGTTCCTCAGCCAGAAGTGGAGCTACCATGTTAGAGCCTATCATTGTGACAGTTAAATCTACCCACGCAGATTTCTTAAGTCTAATTTTATACTAGCCTATGATATAACCACTGGTGGGACTAGAGAATCTGTGCCACTGTCCTGATGTTGTTAGACTCCCATTCTCATTGGCCTCTTCCTGCCTGGCCAATGACTGGGTACTATAGAAATTGTAGCGCAGCAATATCAGGTTCCCCAACCCTGCTTGCAGGTGCTGTGAGATGTGTCTCGCTGCATGGCCATGGACCAATCCCTTTGTAGCTTGATCTTGGTATGACCTTGGATTCTGCTCCCCCGAGTGTTTGAAAATATGAATACAATGCAAAACACCAGGTTATTTACTTTCTCTCTCTCTCTCTCTCTCTCTCTCACACACACACACACACACACACAGCCTGGTCTCTTTGCTGCCACTTGGAAATTCCTTGATGCTCTTTGGACCCAACTAGTGATCCATTAAAGCCAAACTGATGCCCTGCAATGTCTCCTTCCAAGCCCAACCTTCCAAGGGTGGCAGCAGGTCACCCTGACCTAGAGCGCAGCACGGGGCTCAACAAACCCGCCAATGATGCTCAGGAAGTTTCCTCCTCTGCCTGCGTTAATCATAAATCCAGCCATCTCCTTAGTAACGCTGGGCTTTGCTTGTGCTCCTTATTTTGTGAGGCATCATCGGGGGAAGCTTGCTGATTTGGTGTCTCTCCGCCACCAGGGGCGGCTCGTGCCTTGCTTTGGAGTGTGGAGCAGCCAATGCCAACAGGGACAAAGGGGGAGAGAGGGAAATGGGAGTCTGGATGCTCTGGTTGGCAGTGCCCACTCCTCGTCTCTGGAGCCCCTTTCCTCCACTGCTGAATTCCTTTGCAAATCAACAGCTGCCGCACACTCCATGCACCCTCCCCTCTCACTCGTAACTTGACCCTCCCAGGGCCCTACGGTTATTTTTAACTTTACATTGACCTGCATAATTTTTATTATTGTTCAATCATGCCGGCCTGGGGACAAGAGGCACTGATTTGTCCATGATTTCTGCATCTCCTGAAGTAGCACAGCACCCTCCCACTTCTTTCCTCCTCTTCAGTCCAGGCAGCAATTTCTCTTCTTCGGCTTTCCCAAACAGTGTCTGGATCTGAGGGCACCGAAGCAGCTCTGCAGAGGAAGGTAAGAGTCCTTCTGCCTGGCTCTCTGCAGGGTCCTACTTGCTTGGCGGGCTGAATCGTGTAAAATTCCCTTCTCTCCTATAATCCCCAAGCTTGCAATCTTGAGGTAGCTCTATTCCCAAGCACAGCAGTTCTTCTTCTGCTTTACTTCTAAAGCAGCTTTGAAAGGTGGGAGTGATAAGTAGAAGACATTGGAGGAAATCCAGTGAAAAGGGGAAAGAGCCCTTGACCAAAGATGGGAGAGACCCGGGGGGGAGGCACATTTGGTGTATGCAAAATGTCCCCTTGCATCTTGAGCCCTAGCAAGCACATGTTCAAGAAGGCCACGCCTGACTGTTGGGAAATCAGCTGGAGGGCATAATGAAGATTAAATGGACCCGTGGGCTATTAAATAGAAGCCAGCTTCCCATCCTCAGAGAGTCCAAGATTTGGGGGATGGTTTAGGGAAAAGTGTAATCAAAAAGCAAACTTCTTATATGCAGCCCTAAAAGCGTAAGTGAGCATAGAATCTATTTTGTCTTTTTTCTACATGAAAGAAGCTCAGTATATTCAATCTGTTAGCAAGTTTTGTGTGGCTACAGCCCTACCACAACTTCTCTATGGAGTAGAATTAGGGTTAGCAAGTAAGTGACTTCCACTTGAGACCATTCAGGCTTAATTTTTAAGGACAATGTGGGGCGGTATGTTCTGAACTCAACACTTAGACAGACCTAATAAAGATCGGATCATCTGGGGCCAGGATGAGGTTATTTAACTTTTGGCTAATGTTTCATTTTCTCCCGTAAGGCCTGGCCTTATCCCCTTAATAGTAGTAGATCTCTTTCATGCATCCTGGAAACTGAAGGTGGGGTGAAGAATGATAGAGCAGGCTTTATCTTCAGGTGGTGGTGAGAATGGGATGCAATCACAGCATGGAGACAGTGAGGCAGAGGCTTACTGATATGGATACACAGGACGATTGAGGTGGAACATCTGCAGATGCAGTAGTAGGATTTGGTCACAAAATTGTCATGTGCCATGGAACCTCAAACAGATCCCTCTTACAGAATATTGCGGAATGTTTACCCCTAGACATTTTAACACCCTCTCTCCAGCAGTACTTGAGAGTAGATAGAAGAACGCTACTCTCACTGAAAAGCTCTGTGTCAGGCACATGTGATGATAGAAACACTGGCTCCTGGCTTTCAGGACTGCCTCTTCTGCAGGAGCTTCTGTAGCACCACGAGAGGCCCCTTAATACAAAAAGGACCAAGGATGACTTTTGTTTTAGTTACTTCCTGATGAAGACTTCAAAATTACATTTCAGTTAGCAGAATTTTGTTTGACAGCCCAGGAAGATAGGAATCGGTCATCTTTCCATTTATCATTGCACATGACTGCATTTCAGTTTATGTAACCTGTATATCCCTTATTTTGTTATTATTACCATGAAATGGTGTAATAAATGTTTTATACTGATTGCAACCATAATGAATTTTATTGAATGACCGCTATTGATTGCAGAGAATGGGAAGGTAGTAGGTTTTTGTTATCTTTAAGATAATCCCAGTCTTTCAGTTAGTCAAGGATCTGGTCAGGACTTCAAGTCAAGAGATCAATAAATATGCTGGACGCACACAGTGAAAAGATGGATTTGGTTTATGGATATCCTGCATGCAACAGGATGGTAAGAGGACTGTAGGGAGTAATGGCTCTGTATGAAGAGTTCTTGGTGATGTGTGTTTTTAGTTCTTTTTTACATTTGTGTCTCAGGTAGAGAGAACTACAGAGGTAAGTGCTTGATGTCTTATCTTCAAGCCTGAACAGGAAATTAAACTGTCTAGGAATTTCAGAAAGCTTGGAGGCTGTGAAACATGTTTCCCTTCAGCTCTTATGCTTTCTTGTTTTGATTTTGTTCTCCTACATAGGTTGTGACTAGTAAAGACCTACAGCCTTGCTTTGGGTGTTGCAAACGATGCATGGCAATTGCCAACCAGCCAGTTGTCTATGGAGATGGAGCTTGTTGTTTGTCATTTGGACTTGCTCTGGAACAGGTAAAATTGAAGCTGCTAAAATGCAGCTGTCCCAGCTTTTAATCCACAGTGAGTGATTTGTTAGGGCTGATCCACTGTATCAAAAGGGGAATGGTGGTGGGGAGTGTGAGAGTGAACTTGTAATATCTTCCTCCCCTAATTATATCTATCATGTGGTTTTTGTCTCAAGCTCACTTGTATCCCTGAGCAGCTTGCAAGCTCAAACCGTTTCTGACCACTGTTATGAAAAACTAAATGGACCGTGTACTAGCAGCTAGGCATGCCAGAGGCATGAAATCTTTCCAATTCTTAAGAACAGAACACTGCGAGTACCCTGAAGTGTGTGTGCATAATCACAATATTGGGTATTGGTTTGCCAAGATTTCTTCAACAAGTTATATGTGGAGCTATTCTCAAAACTTCAGCTGGTACAATTTAAGGCAGTAAGAGCACAAACTGAAATTGGGGGCTATGCTTATGTTGCAAAACACCAGTTCAAGGTATTCATACTCAGTCTGGGGCCATAATATCCGAGGGAGTGCTTTTTCCCATGTATTCCCTTCCAACTCCTAAGCTAGAAGTATAGGGTTGGAAGAGATATTGGGACATCAAATCCACCCCTCTTCTAACGGCAGAAATCCAAATTATCCCCAATAGATGGCTGCCTAGTTTCTGCGTAAACACGCCAACTGAACAGGAGCCTGCCACCTCTGTGGGTAAAGGGTTCCACTCTTGAACAGCTCTTGCTGTTAAATACTCACCTTCCTGGAATTTATACTAATTATTTCATGTTCTGTACTCTGGAACAATACAGAACAACCCTGGATCTTATTCTGTATGACTTCCTTTCAGTACCTGAAGAATGTTGCCAAATGCCCTTTTAGTTTTCTCTTCTTATAGCTAAACATTCCCAGATCTTTCAATCGCTCTTCATGGGACTTAATTTCCAATTCCCTGACCATCTGCCTGGCTTTACTCTGACCCTGTTCTAGTTTTTCTAAATCCTTCTTAGAGCATCATGCCCAGAACCCGACACAATATTCAAGGTGAGATCTGATCAATGAAATATGAAGATGACATGGAATTGTTACTCCCCGTGATTTGGAAGTTGTACTTCTCTTAATGCAGCCTAAAAGTACATTTGTCTTTTTTGAAGCCTCATATTGAGTTTGCAATCATCTACTAATCCTTCTTCGCAAGTACTGTATACCAAATCAAGTCACCCTCATTCTATGCTTGTGCATTTGATGTCTATTTATTAAGTGAAGAACTTTGTCCTGTTAAATTTAATTCCATGATTTTCAGTCAATTTCTCTACCCTATCAAGATCATTCTGAATTTTTATTTATTTATTCATTATTTTTGTCTTCTAAGATATTGGCTATCCCACCCAATTTTGCATCATCTGCAAATTTGATCGAAAATTCCTCTACCAAAGTATGAATAAAAATATGGAAGAATAGAAGGCCTAGAATCTTATTCAGAACCTCTCCAGTTTGATGAAGAATCATTGATGAGCATTTGGGGTATGATTTTTGAGCTAGCTTTGTTGAAATCATGATATATTGTAAGTGTAGCAACCTCACGATCTATTAAGGAAGCTACCTGATATATATATTTCATGCCTCTTTGGAAGATTTGCAGTTTGCTTTTGGAAAGCAACACCCATCTTTTCTTCTTAGCTGGGTGGATGAAAGTAGGATCCAACGGCAGCATTGCATACTTTACTTCCTCCACTTATTGTAACCCAGATACTCTCTACAATATCCCTAAGTTCACTCAATTGGATTTCTGGGGAGGTATGGATACTTTTAGCAACCAGCACAGTGCTTCTTCCCTTTCTATTGTTTGGATTCCTTTTAAAGGAATTATATCTTCAAGGTCTGAAAGACCTTCGTATTTTCTCATCAACTGAAGTGTGGCCACCCATTGCTCCAGTCCTTTGACTTGTTCTTCACACTTTCCTACAACAGATTACTGAAAATATATGCCAGGCTGTTTTCAGGCAAGAACAGACACATGACATATTGCAGATCACAGATGCAGATTCTCGTCTGGTAATTTTCACTTTGTTTTTTAAGCTAATGCCAGTAGAAGGCCTCTGCTTCTCCTTGTCCTTCTCAGGCTCTGATCTTAGCCAAGTACAGACAGTTGACTTAAGGTTAAAGTGTTAGCCAAGTACAGACAGTTGACTTAAAGTGTTAGGGACTCTTCCTTAAATTCCACTGAGGGCAAAGGAATGGATATGCTCAGTGACAGACCCCCAGCTCTGGAATGTCCTTTTTTCAATACTAAAGAAAGGCAGTTTTCTCAGTCTTTTAAATATGTTAATATCTTTTAAATACGTTAATTTATTAAATGTTAAATTTATTGATTTAATTTAAATTTCGGCATAAATGTTACCTTTCTGCTGTTTTACTGCTTTTATGTTAGGTATTTTAAATGCTACTCTAAATCATGGTTTTAGCTTTTGTAAGCTGTGCTGGAAACTTCATTCTGAAGAGTGGTGTATCCATTCTAAAAATAAATGTATTCAGAAGCAGGCCTTTCCACTCTGTCTCCCCCAAAATATGAAATAGTACCTCTAAACTTGACTGTACCCTATTGGTTTAATAGTTTTCTGCTTTTCTAACATTAACACTTACACATTTTCAGCAAGCCTGGGTGGGCTTGGGGATGCTATATCCAAGGTGTGGGAAGTTATAGAGCTGAAAGGCCCTGGAGCATATTCCCCCGCTAGAGGATGTCCTTCAGTAGCTGCTGCATATATTACCAGCCGATTGGGGTTTATTCCTGTGAAGAGGAAGGTGGGATCCTAGACACCACAGGGCTTCTCCTCCAGACATGAGGCAGGGCAAAGGCGTACTCTGAGGTCTGCTCTGCCCTGATCTGGATTAACCGTGAAGCTGGGGCTCTCCTTACAATATCAACGTGGGACAAGCTGAGGAAAGTGAATGGCGAATTTTATACTTTGGAGTTAAGCCATGCTTCAGCCATCTGTCAGAAACTGATGTGCAAGGGATGAGGCCTCTATTAACCCAGAGATCACATCTAGGTTGAGGGGGGAGCAGGAGAGGTATTTCCAGAGAGGCTGGACAGCCATCTGTCGGGCATGTGTAGCAGTGGATTATCTCCAAGGTCCCTTTCAACCCTGACATGCTATGATCCCTACTTTACCAGAACTCCCTCCCACTCACCCACAATGTTTATTTTTCCTCTCTCTCTCTTGCGTACCATTTCTTGCCCTGTCTAAAAACAGCTGATGGGTAGTTGTCAATAGATCCTGGAGGGTAAAATTCTCACTTCTCCTGCCATCCTGCCCCGACCCCTGACCCCCCAGCCCTGGCATTGTAGCTAGTCTTCTCTACCACTCTCATTGCCAGAATAACCATCAAAAGCTGCAGCACTGGTCACTTTGCCAAAGGGAGCAAGCACAGGACAATTTGAATGTGTAATGCGTAACAGTGACAGAATGGCATAATTTGGAGAAGGAGAAGATGGTGATTAAGATTTATTATAGCTGCTCACTCCATAAGACTCTGGGTGAGTTACAATATCAAAATATATAATTGAAACTGTTAAAAACATAACAACCTAATATAAGAGCCAGGACTAAAAAGCGGCCGTAACAATTAAAAACAAAATGAAATAAAACTGGGCCTCCACAGATACCCTAACCCAGGCCTGGGAATAGAGCCAGGTCTTAAGACCCTTCCAGAACCCCAGGAGAGTAGGTGGCTCTTGGGCGGTGGGGGGATGCTGGGGGTGTTGCTGTTCCACTGGGCAGGGCAGTGACAGAGAAGACGCAGTTCCTCAGATCCACAAGTTGGCAACGTTTGATTGAAGGGACCTGGAGTACACTCACTTGGAGTGTACCCATTTTGCCCAAAGGTAGTGGGTGAGCAGAAACAATTGGAGAAGAAAAGGCATTACTGTATTTTGTGCAGGGAACTCCCCTCTCTTTCTTTTTGGAAGTTACCAGGACTGAAAAGTATAGGTGTGGACGCTGCAGCCGAGAGTGGCCAATACAAGATGAGTAATTCCCAGTCTGTAACTGGGTCATCACTACAGTCATACCGAGACTGCAGAGATCATGCGTAGAGGAAGGCGCATGTTGGGAGTTTTCCATCAACATTAGCATCGGATCAGGGAGCTACCAAGTTAGTTGGCTTTGGATATGGGCTGGGGATGAGGCAAAGACTGCCTCCCGAGAACCCATCTTTAGATCATGGTCAGCAGGACATCTTTGAGCGGCAGTTAGGGGGACTGGTGGAGGAGCCTGGAATTTCTGACGTGAATGGCAGTGAAAATAATACTCCTCACATGTTCCAGAACTGTATAAATGCACTGAAAACACACTGCATAAATGGTATAAACATGCTGAAAATTTGGGCAGTGTTGGGTTTCAGGGTGCCTCTAAAGATGCCAGCCACAGGTGCCAGCAAAACATCAGGAAATCTGTTGTCTAGACACAGTCACTAAATCCTGAAGCCCAACACTGCCCAACAGATACCATCTGTGAAAGCCTACACCAGGAGGCTTTCACAAAGGAGGCACAAGGGGGTGCAGCACACACATCCCTACTTGTTCTGAAACACGTTTTCAGCTTCCGCTCTGCACATCCCTGCGTCATCCAGCCATCCCTCCAGTGATATCAAACCTGCCTTGTTACTGCTATGTTGGTACAGCAACCGATGAATGACATAAGTTCTTTCCACTTATGGCTGGAAAGGGTCATAGAGCCAATAATTTGGGGTGCACCATGTTGAATGATTAAGTCTGCTTCCAAATTACTAGCAGCAGAAGGAAAAAAAATTAGAATATTTTATTTAAACTCTCTCTCTAAGAAAAGGTTTGGATGCTTTTTTTCAAAAAAATATACAAAACATAATTATACGTCATCACTGAAGGCAAAATAAGGGAGGCGTTTGGGAGAAACCCAGAGGCATGCAGAAGCAAGCCAGGAAAATCAGAAGGTGCCAATTCCCTACCCGAAATGTACCAGATGAGGCCAGGCATGCTCAGGCTCCATTGGGAAAGAGAAGCAGAGAGAGGACATCTGCCTGCTTGAAGCCCTTCAGCATATAATCTATCTGGACTGGGTATAATTAACTGAATGGTGGGAGCATAGAAAGGTGGGTGGAATAATACAGACAGATATTTTTTACAGGCCCACTTCTACGATCTGGAAGCCAAATCCTTCAGAGAGAAGCAGCACTTAAACAATGCAGAGAGATGCCACAAACTGTGCACGCAGTGACCCTTCCACCCAGCATTTGCTCTGCTTCTTGCTTTCACTTGCCCTCTGTCCTCATTCGCTTCCAGACGTCTGATATTCTTTGCATGTGAGCACAGAATTGATCTCATGATGAAGTAAACAGAGGTATATTCTAAGTTCAGACTCCTGACTACTTTGGCATGGGTTTGGCATTTGGGAATGAGGGGTACAGAGTGAAGGCAGCCTTGGCTCCAGAGGCACAATCTCTCTTTTGTTCTGCAGTTGCCTGGCCCCATCTCCCTTGCCTGCCTGCCTCTGCCTACAGCCCTCGTCCTATCCTGGGCTTCTGGGAGGTATTGCGAAGAGGCACAGGATGCACCAGCCGGGGACTCTCCTCCACGGGTCAAGAAGTGCACGTCATCAGCCTGCGCAGGGGGGGGCCTGCCAGTGCCCAGGTACAGGGCAGTGGGAAGGGTTGAGGGGGGAACGCTGGTTAATGTTCTGCATGGTCTGGCTGCCCCTGACCCAGCACTCTCCTTGGAACTGCCATGCTGGCTCGGAGTGCGACTCCAGCAAAATGTTCTGTCATGGAATCGGAGAAGAACTCTCTAGGAACTGAATCCCAGCCTACAGCTGAAGGTATAATAAACGCTCAGTTACAATCCCATAAGTCTGGAACATTAATTCCACCTTTCTCATCAAGCAGTTGTAATTTATGTGGCGAAACTCTTGAAGGGTGACCCTAATCATTAAAATGATTTGATAGCTTATGCATTTGCTTAAAATGATGTGAAGAAATAAAAAAGGAAGACCTCATCAAATACGAATCAGTTTCGAATTTTGTTTGTTTGAATAATTTATACACCCCCCATTTCACAGCTGTGACTCTGGGCATTGTTCCAAGTTTAAAACCATGATAACAATATAAACTCGCGATGTCCTGGTTAAACAGTAACCGCCAAAACAAAAGCACCAGCAGGCTCACCTAACTGCCTGGCCCAAACCCCTGGAGGACAGCCAGGCCTTTAGAGCCTTACAAAAGGCCATCCGGGCATCCAGATTTCTGGGAGGATGCTGTTCCACAAGGCAAGCAATTAAGATTAAACTAATCTTAATCACATTTACCTTACTTTGGATATCCCCAAGAATTCTAGGCCATCTGTATAGATCTTGTTCCATTTCTGCCAAAACAGGAGATAAATCTAAATGTATCAGATGAAGGTTTTCCGAGAACCATTATATGGAGGTACCCAGGACATCATTCAAACCTGAAGGTCTGTGGAGGAGAGATTTTGTCTGTTTGACCCTGTTTCAGGTAACGCTTGCGGTGGCTCCAGATCTTCTGAGCCAGGCCCCCATCTTTGTATTGCACTCCCAGGAGCCAGTGCAATGGATGCTGTCATCTTCCCCTGGAAAAAATTGGACCTTCCAGGTGAGAATAAAATTTGGACAGAAAATTCTACAGAACCACCCATATTAAATTTATATTAAATTTGGAACCTCTGAAGAGGTGGTTGAAGTCTTTTTCCTGGGCAAACAAAGACAACAAGCAAAGTGTTAGCAGAAAGGACAGATTGGTAGTGAATCCATTTTTTAATAATGCTTTAAAGACATATAAAGTACATAGTCACCTATATTTGTCTGAGCTCAGGATCACCTTGTACAATAATGTACTATTGTTCCCACTGTACAAATGGGAGAATTGAGTCAGTGAGGTTTGAGTAGGATTATCAGACGTTTGGCAAAAGGAGGACATGTCTTCCTTTTTGTCCTCATGTCCTCCATCTGGCAGGCATAGCCTTAAATATTGTCCAGCTTTTTGAGTATCTACAAGCTACCTCTTTCTGAGCAGCTTTTCGCTTCTCAGAGACCCTTTCCAATATGCAACACTCCCCTAATAAATGCTAACTGCAAGTTAACAAGCTCCACTCTGTAACCTTGATTAGTACCCTCCCCCTGGCTTGTGCTGCTGCTTGAAATTGACAAGGTCTCAATCAGTTACAGGCTGAAGGCTTTTGCCACCTAACCAGCTCTAGCACAGTCCTGCAACTGAAAAACCAGAAGTCTTTCTGATGCTGGAAAAAGTCATTTCATGTACATGTAGACTTTATCACTTTTTTTTTTTTTGCAGTTTTTCACTAATTTTTGTGTAGATGCCAAGAAAGTTAAACAGTTAGCGTGTCCTCCTCTTGCCCCCATTTGTCCTCCTTTCCAATTGTCTGTGTCCTCCTTTGCCTGTTCAAATATCTAGTAACTGGTTTGAGTGAGCCTGCGAGTCTATGGCTGAGGTGTAGCTAGTGTCACAATCTCCCAGTTTAAAGTGAAATGCATTCTTTACTGAGATTTATGCTTACTGTTCCACACTGGGGATTCAAAGAGAGTTAAGGCCAGGATTTTTTACCTTTGTCTTTCCCTTGTCTGCAGGTCTCTCTGGGCTCCAGTGTCTTGGCCCCTGAGCTGGTGGCATCTGCAGAGACTGACTTCCCAGATACTGCCAGGGGCCTGCTTAAGTGGGCACGTAGGAAGCACGGAGGGGTCACTTCATTGGCTGAGTATCATGGAGTCAATACAATCTACACACGCCTAGGGGCTGGTATGGGCCACAAGGAAGCAGAGCTGGCATCAGAATTACATGTCCTTTCTGTGGGAGGATGGGATGTACTCTGTAGGGTCTTAATGCAGGTGGTAGAAGATGTGGGGTTTGCAGTATAATGCTGTTAAGGGGAAGAGCTTGAAATGGATGTGAGCATGTTATGTGTGTGTATGGGGGGAGAGGTGGAAAGTAACCTTTGAGTTTAGTCCCCAACTCAAGGGAACTTAGGGAAGGGCTTCAGGAGGGGAGAAAACCAGGCTCCTAAACTGAATCAGACCCAAGTATAATCTGATGAAACCAATTCTGCTAAAAATATACAGGTTACAATTTGGACTGTACTTAGGTGGATCGTAGCAGGCATAGAGGTTGAATGTCAGTGAAATAAAGGCATGGACCACATGGACTCATCCCTTTCAACTGAAAACCCATTGACAGCCAAAAGAATGAAATTGCAGTAAAAGGTCTTTGAGGTTAAATCAGGGGGACCAGTCAAAGTTTGTTTCCTTAGGAAGACCCTCCCTAAGCGATTATATACATTCGTAATTCTCTTTTTCCCTTCCTCCTTAAATAGATGCGACTGCCCGGGCAACTTGCAAATTGCGTAGGAATTTCATAACACCCAAGCACTTTGCCTCTGAATGCCAACTGCAGCCACTGAGAACTTGCCAGAATTCTGACCCTCCTCAAGACATTGAAGTTCACATCATATTTTCCAAAGATGTTGCCCCCAGGTATGCACTCACACCTTGCCCAGATGGTCTAACATTAATGTGTGGGTGGAAATAACATAGCAAGGCCATTTATATTTAGAAGAGGCTAGACTATTATGGAAAGCTGACATTGTTCTTTGGAGTTGGATGGGGAATGGAATGGGAAGCAAAAAACATGCATATGATAAACTGCATCAAAATGGCTTATCTTGAAGTGCCTAAGGGTGAAATAAAGGCACAAATATCAGGGATTGGCTTGCACATATAATTAGCTTTAGATGTTGGGGTAATTTGTGTGTGTGTGTGTGTGTGTGTGCGTGCACATGTGTGATTCAAGGAATCCTAACAGTTCATAGAAGCACAGCCCTTTCCAATTCCATGACGTTTAGCCTGATGGTATGATACTGGAGGTGGGGATGGCAGTCTGCTCTCTTCTAGGCCCAGGCTGGCCCATCTGACTGTGGAGCTTCACGCGGTTGGAAGATCTCCACGCCAGGGGCTCCTCTTGATCCTGAAGAGCGAAGGAGCTGCCCAATGGATGGTTCGTGTCCACCGTCTCACTGGCCAGCTGCATGTACTGGTATGGGCAGGATCTGCTCCAGCAGCAGACTTGTACACATTCGGCTTCCTAGTGCTCTCTCTTAGGCAAGAGTGCTATTGGTAGATATCTGGCAAGGTTTGTCTTCTCACATACAAATGTAACTACAAATATTTGCAGAAACAGGCAGTCTTACCCACTTTCTTCTGTAATTTGGTCTGTACCATTGTTCTCCCTGGCATCAAACACTGCTTCCTTGGCTGGATATAACTCCAGGCTTGGTAAAGTGAGTCATGCTTCCTGGCTCTGCTCTTCTTCTCAGCAGGGGTTATTCCTTATTGCCAAAAGGGTGGAGTTGCTTTTCTACCCAGGAGCCTATCTAAGCACTACAGTACCATTTGATTCCCTGGCCTGTCTCCCCTTTGAGTTGGCTGTTGCTATTGTCTTCTGTGCTCTGAACTTGTCCGCCTGGACTCTGTTTTCATTCCAGGCTTCACACAAAGTCCTAGTCAGTAGCCCAGAAATGAAGCTGCCTCTCACTGTGACCCAGCAGACATCTCCTGAACTGGCTTATGCCAGAGACCCTTTACAATACACAGCAGAGCAGAAGCTACCGGCATTCACCTCTTACACCGAGGCTGACCGGGTGAACAGGTTTCTCCTGATTGTTGGCCTGAACGGTAGGTAGATCTTGAATGGGCTAAGGTGGAAAAAGTATTCACCAAAGAGTTTGGAAAGATACCAGCAGTGGTCGTGAGGAACAGGGGCCTATTATAACACTCCTATCCTGGAAATTCATCTTGCAACACCTTCTGCATTCTGTTCTTGATTATTTCTGCAAAATAGGCTGGTGCTACCCTATCTTACTGCATTGATATGAAGAGGAGGAGGAAGAGGGAGATTTTCCATGGAGTAACCAGGAGTCAAGACTGACTTGAAGGCACCCCCCATGTATTACAATTTCTTTGAAGCATCATATATTCTCATCAAAAATATTTTTAGTTATTGAATATGACTAATGCTCTATTCAAATTTTTGGATATAACTGAACCTGTTCTGATTGGCCACACTATATGGTGAATATCCAGTATGGAACAGGGAGTAAACTAAGTCCAAGGAGATGGAGGTTGAAGCCCACTGTCAGCTGTGTGAGATGATGAAAATGATATGATGATGATTAGATTTTTTTCCTGCCTTTTTTAATATATAAGTCAAGGCAGCAAATTTACTTCTTTAAAGGATATTTAAAAACTATGTATACCAGAATGTCAATGATCTCAAAAATTGGCTCATATTTTAATTTTAATCTATTAAATTATTACTTAAATAATAATTTAACAATTTCAAAGAATTACAAGGGTGAACCTGATGATGCATGCTAGGCTGGCCAGCTACTTAGAGACCTTCAATGCAAGGATTGTTCTTTTCAGCCATTCTGTAGAAATAGTTTTAGATTTATTGTCCCAGTGCCCAAAGGACAACCAATATATTACAAATTTGTGAAATATTTAAGAGCATATCGGAGGGGCTTCATGGAAGAAGGAGTGAGAAATCACTATTTAAAATTATGCAGCTGAATATCCATGCTATATAAAGGAGTTTCTTTGGAAAAAGAAGGGGGAGAGAAAAAGCAAGGAAAAACAATTGGTACACTCAGATTGGCATGCATGCATGCATGCATATATATGCATATATATGCATATATATGCATATATATATAAATAATCTAACTAACTTAGCTAGTTGCTTGTTATTTGCTTTTCATATCACGTGCAGAAATCTTTGCAGGAAGATGCATTGGAAAAGTGTATTACTGTAGTTTAACTGGCTGGGTGGGCCCAAGCCAGGCTTCCCATATTTGGGAGAATTTGAAGCCAGTAAAATACATCCCTTTGGTGGAAACAGATTGCTGTTTGGAACAATTGTGGTTAAACTTCAATTTCTGATGCCGATAGCCTAGCAAACAAATCAATACTGCAGTTAACTTAGGAGACTAGCAAAGCAAGAGAGGGATTTTGTTACAGCACTGTACTGTTGTAGAACCTCAAAGAAATGGTATTGGATCCATGACCCTCTAGAGGGTGCTGCTAGTATGCCGGAACAGAGCTTGCAGGAACACAACTGCAGTGAGGTGTAACGTGACACAGTATATTGACTTAGTTGTCCTGGCATTACTGTATAGACAGCTCACTCCTACATAGTAGGGGAATATGCTTGTGCCTCTACACTTTTTTGCTGAGTGCATAAAATATTTCATGACATTCATAACCTTCATGACAGCCCGAGTTTAATGTATAGAGGCCATCCCACCTCTTTGTTCCAGCTAGCGTGCTGAATCTGTACAGGAGAGGACCATATTGTGCAGCAACTCAAACCCCCATGATTTCAGTAGTACTTGAAAGAGTTCATTTACTAACGAGGAGCAGTCGTCTGTTGTGCATATGACTGTGCCGTATCTCACACTTGTCTTTTTTGTTTTCTTTGCAGGGGCCATAACTGCTCCTCCAGAGAATTGTGTACTCTTTGGGCCCATGTTCTTGTCTCCTTTCAAACTTGCAGTTGAGGGACAGCACTTTCCAGAGGCTGTCGCAGTAGGTCGGGAAACGAAGCAGAAGGACAGTTCTGTTCTCTATCCCCTGCCTGCAGCTGAAATGGAGAAAGTTGAATCTGCTTTATGCTATGGGGTCCAAAAGCCCATTCATGAAAAGAAGGATATGCAGAAAGTAAGTAAACTAGCTGAGATGGCTCCTGGCCAGGAGAGAGAATAGGTCCCCTAGAGTACAATTTCATGCAGAAGGGTGGATGGGCAGACCTTCGCCTGCCCCCAGGAACACCATTCTAACGGACTGTGTGAACATAGGAACCCGCTTTAAACAGTGATGCAACTGGTCAGCCAAACATTTGTTGGTAGGAATGGCTGAGCAGAATGAATACCCTGCTACCTTACAGATAAAGTGTCAGGCCTTTGTTGAAACAAACCCATTAAAACAACTATGCACATAGGCATTCATACAGAACACACGAGTTTTTAGAGGTAATCTGTAGACTCAGCATACACTTCAATGCATTTCTGATCTGGTTACTAGAGAACACTCTCCATGAAACCTTTTAAGCCTTAGCTTGCCTGCTTAGTGATTCTCTGCTCCAGCAGGACTCCCTGCCCTGCTTGACAATAGCAGTTAAGCATATGAGGGCCAGGGCTTCTCCCAGGTTTGTCACCTGAGGGCTTTTTAAATGGAAGAATTGAACCAAAGGCCTTCTCCACCCCAGAATTCTACCATTCAGAGGCTGAGTTCCGCTGGTGAGTTACCTTTTCATTAGAGCGATGTACAAGACATCAGGTACAATCAGTCCTAGGGCTCTTCCATACTGCAGCTTTAAAATGCTTACCTCCTCTGCTGAACCCAGCTGGAAATGAAGCTGACTTGAGAAATTGCTGTACAGATTTCAGTTTGTTCTTTAGCTTTGGCAACAATGCTGGCCAACTTTTTTGTCTGCATGGCAGTTACCATGGCCTTTATCTCTCTGTGCCAGGAAAACAAGTGCCAATCACTTTCCTTCTCATAGGGGGCCCTTGAGGACACGTGGCTTTCATTGGTAGACCTTTTGTATGAGCCCCCTTCATTGACTCCCCCACTTGGCACCTTCCTGTCCCATGCATCTAATGAAGGATGCTTTGCTGTTCTTCCTGTTACTTGGGTTAGAATGGGAAACTGGCAGAACTCTTATCAAATTCATCTGTGGGAGGAAGGAGGGAGGGAGGGAGGGAGGGAGGACGGATCACAATGCCATTGGTCCACTGTTGAACCTGCTTTGGAAAAAAGATCCAGCATTTCATTGGTTTTCCCCTTGGGGTTCACCAGTCTTCTCTGATGAGCTATGACTTGCCCCAACTGTTGGTATGCCAGTGGCACAACAGAAAGGAAATGGTGAACTGGTGCTTCAGTGTACTGCTTGTCTGAGATTTAGAAGAAATGCCTCATAAAGCACAGTAGGCATAAACTGTAGTTGGTCTGTGATTCAGATGCTCACAATTAAACTCTTGTGCCAGATATAAGCCTCTTTGTTTCCTAAAGCTTCCCATGTCTCTTTTACTTCAACCTAGACATTTTCCTCAGAAGCCATAAAGTTACAGGACCTCCCCTTTCACCATGATGATGTCTTGCTCAGCCTAGAAGTGTACAGCTCTGAGGCTTTTGTCAAGCAACCAGGACTCTGTACTGTCTCTGCCAACAGCCGGGTGTTTGTGGAGGTAATACTGATATTCAGTTTGAAAAAGCTGACTTCTGGTGCAAAGACTAAGATTCAGATTTCTTGTCCCTAAACAAGTGCAAGCCCATTGCACTTTCCTGAGTTGTCTTATTTCAGAGGTTGTGGTTAGGACTCCCAGCATCTCTCACCTTAACCAGGGCAGTAGTCTGCCTGCTTCTTTCTAAAGTTGATAGGTACTACCTGAGAGGCTGTTGAAGTCCTACATACCTGGAGGGTATCAGCTTTGGAGCTGTTTGCTCTACCTGGATTGGCTTTCCTGAAATCTTGGGAAAAGGGGTTTCATAGGCTAGATTAATTAGAAGTTACTTCTAGGGTCCTTCAAGGATTGGTCACTTGGGGGAATATATTTTTTCTTTTTGTTGACAGTTATGGAAGAAAAAGTGGGTTGAATCCAGTTTGGACTTCCTGTATTGGAAAGCCTTCAGTAAATGGGCCAAGGATGGTTGTGTTATGATTGCCCAGTTGTTACATGGAAATCCTATAGACTGTAGTTGGCCAGATAGCATTCTTGGGAGAGTTTAGGAAGACAGTTACAGTCTTGTTCATGATCACCATCGAGCAAAATCTGTATGGTGTGATTGTATATATTTGGGCTCCAGCCCTGCCAGGTAGATTCTGTGATGCTTTCTCTGTTCCTTCGTCCATCCTTTCAAGATCAGGCATTTGGCTTTGCTAACTCTACAGTGTTTCTTTTTTCCTCCAGGCATCTTTGGCCACATATAACTTCTGCCTTGGCTTCACCATCCAGCAATGCTTCCTCTCTCCCTCTTCGGACCCTTCAGTGATATCTCCATACCTGCTCATCCAGCATGGCTGTGCAGCCGATGCCCATGTTACTCTGTTAGAACCTGAACAGGCAGCTCAGGGCCAGACATTGCCCCCAGGATACCAGCAACGCCAACGACTAAGTTTTGTGCTCCAGCCTCGCTCCAATGACTCCATTCATTTCTTGCATTGCCGCCTGACACTCTGCAGCAGGGAACCACATGACCCCAACAAACCTAGTAGTTCAATTCCTAAGGTCTCTGGCTCCTTGGAGTAGGAAAATAGGCGTTTAGCAGCTATCCAGTAGCACTGTGCCAACACCCATTTTCTGTTTCTGAAGCTGTCCTGACATAAGAAGATGTCTTACACTAGGTCAGACTACAGTGCTCACCAAGCTTAGTGTTGACCATTTTGGTGCACAGGGTATCAGACACCATGTTTCTTCCACATTTCTTGGAGCTTTTGTATGCAAATCAGGTGCTCTGTCACTGAGCCTTGGCATACACTTGTTGGAAGTGTGCAAAGGTAGTGTTTAAGAACAGTTGGGAACCTGGGGACAAGGCAAAAAGGAAAGCTTCTTAATCTATCTGAAATGAGTTTCTGCACAGAATTACCTAACTTAACCTACTTGAGAAATTAGATACCTGAGAGATAGTTGTATTTGGTTCAGGCTGTTTGCCCTTGCAAAGAGGTACTCTTTGAGACAGATTTTTGTTTCAGTGCCAGTTTGAGAACAAGGCCTGCAAGAGAGAAGAGCTGGCCAGTGGGCACTTCCAGCGTACCATCACAAAGCCCATCGTAGTGACCATGGAAACTCCATTCAGAGCTGCTTCTCCTGGTCTGAGGCCAGGTAGGCCCTTGGATATTGGTTCTGGAGAACAGATCACTGTTCAGCATCCCTGAATCGATCTCAGTGCCCAGGCCCACAACCAGGGTCTGTGTCACCTGGGGCAAACATGGATTCTGCACCCATTTTGGTGCCCCCCCCAGTGCTCATCTTGGTGCCCCCCCAGCACTCATTTTGACGCCCTCCCCCAGCCCGGCACCCAGGGCACATGCCCAGGCCCGCAACTAGGGTCTGTGTCACCCAGGGCAAATATGGATTCCATGCCCATTTTGGCGCCCCCCCCAGCACTCATTTTGGCACCCCCCCCCAGCACAGCGCCTGGGGCACATGCCCTGCTTGCCCTCCCCTAGTTGCAGCCCTGTTAGTGCCTGCACGGGGAAGAAAGTCCTCACAGTGCCTTTCCAATAACCAGGATCTGAATTCAGGGATAGATGAGTCTCTTTGTGCATTTCCTCCCACCTAGTTACAGGCAACATCTTTTACCTATTACTATTAGTTTTCTATCTTATCATATAGCAGTGATTAGGTGGGCAGAAGTAACTCAGAAGAACTTGTTTTATGGAAGCCATACCCTGAAAATATTTTTGTTGACCTTTCCCTCCCTGACTCTTACATTCTTTGCTATAGATCATTTCCTGGCTAATCAGCAAGGAAAATCAATGAAGGATGCAATGAACTTGAGGAAGGCACAGCAAGTTCTGAGTGAGTAAACACTGATGTCTTACTTCTCTAAGCATGTTTCCTGTGGTATGGAGAATAGAGTCAGTTCTGAACCTGAATTCCATCTCCTGTTGTAGAAGAGGCTTTAGGGCTCTTCCCTGCAGCTCAGTTAAAGTGCCCTTCTCCCATCTGTGAGCCAGCAGATAAGCATTGCTGCCCCCATTGCTAGTCCCCATTGCATCTGATCCTGGCTTGCAGTCAGAGGACAGTGTCATTTCCCACACAAAGAAGGCCACCTTCCCCTCACTTTCTCTGTGTCACCAGCTGACAAGGAAAGCATTTGCCAATCACAGCACTACTACAGTTGGCAATGGGTCTGACAGATGGCTGCACCTGCAGGTTTAACTATGTGCCAGAGCTTGCTTCTCTTTCATCTGCTGCCTCTCCCAGAGTGGAGGTCAACTGCCCAAACTGGGAGGGGGCGGCTGTTTACCTGCTGGGTCTCCTAGCCAATCCTCAGGCCTGGGTCAAGCTGAATGGCAGACAGATGTAGAAGGATGGTTATGCATCTCCCTGACTTGTAGCTATTTGTTCTGCTTTTGAACTTGGGTTTATGCTGTGCCATACACGATCAGGGGCTGTGCTGTAAAGCAGCAGAGAAAGAGAACTATCACTCTCATACATTTCATCTTGCAACCCCACCACCTCTGGTGAGCAAGTACAATTTAGGCTGATTCAGGTCTCTGAGCTGAGGATTGTGGATTAATAAAGAAAAAAATGCCAGACTGATCCTACACGCCTTTGGCTCACCTGATAGATCTACAGTACATTATCAATAAAATGGTCAACAAAGCATGAGAATGTGCCCATGATTGCCATGGTGTCAGGGTCAGTCTCGCTTCGCAGTAAGGCACGGACTCACTTAATAGGTATTAAGGATTTCCGGTTTATTGGAATGGTGGCTGACAGAACGAAAAACGGGAACGGGGGTGCAGAGGTGAGGCGCCCCGTTTATACCCTCTTGCGGGGTCCTGTGCTCCTCCACCCTTCATTGTCCCCAATCCCTCTTGATGGGCTCCTTGATGGCTGTGTGGGCGTTTTCCCGGTGTCTTTCCTTGTCCTCTTGGTTCCGGTGTGTCCTCCAGAGCACCAGGTGCGGCTTATCGCTGCTTATCTGAAGCCCTTCTTTTCAGCTGTATATGAGTCCATGGGTGTGGGTGCTTTGGGTGCTTGGTTTAAGCACTGTTTTAATTATCCCCTTCCTCTTTTCCTTAATGATCATGATCCACGTTGTGAGGCTCTTTGTGCCTTGCAACGGGGTCATGACACATGGCTTGTTTGGTGCTCGCAGGGGAAAACGCTACTTTAACATCAGATCAGCTAAGGATGTCTTTAAGCAGCCTCAGATATGGGCTGGGCACAAGGTGAAGGCAAATGTCTTGTGGACATAGCAGAAGAAAGCAAGGGTGGGGTGGGGGGTGGCATATCTTTACCATGGATAGGCTCTAACATGGTCAGATCAATGACTCCTTCTAGAGTGGTTTTGTAGTTCTTCAAGGTGCAGCCATCTGTCAGACCCATTGCCAACTGTAGTAGTGCTGTGATTGGCAAATACTTTTCTTGTCAGCTGGTGACACAGAGAAAGTGAGGGGAAGGTAGCCTTCTTTGTGTGGGAAATGACACTGTCCTCTGACTGCAAGCCAAGATTAGATGCAATGGGGACTAGCAATGGGGGCAGCAATGCTTATCTGCTGGCTCACAGATGGGAGAAGGGCACTTTAACTGAGCTGAGATGTTTAGCTACATCTCTGTAGTAGTGCAAAAAACAAATTTGGCTTCCAGTTGTTTAACAATATGATTCCAATTAATTCTCATTAGGGATGTGCAAAGCTCACTGATTTGGGAGCAGAATGTACTGAATCTCCTCCAGATCACACTCTGGGTACTGTCTGTTGCAGAATGCTGGGAAAGCCTTTAGCCCAGGAGAGGTCAAAAAAGTCACACACCAAGCATTTCTATAAAAATAATTTATTTACAGAAAACAAAAACAAAAGCAAAACATTTAAAGGACCTAGCTCCCTTTTTGGAGCAAGCCTTGCTGAGCTACATTTCCAGCAGAGAGAAAAAGAAGAAGAAGTGAAGAACAAGTCCGGGCAGGTCCTCCCCCCAGGCTATTTTGCATGAAGCACGTGAGAGGAGACAATCAAATGCAACCCCTTCACCTGGCCAAATGATTAGGTATAAAAGTAGCTTAATCTGTTAGTAGGGAAACCTTAACACTCCCCTTTTTACACTACAGATTAAGATGCAAACCAATCTTCTCTGACTTTATATGTCTTTCCATTCACATTACCATTATCTCCCCTTTGGTTTAACAGAAAGTTACCATTTTTCTTCCTGTGTTTTTCCAAACCTAGGTAATTGGTCACAACTCCAAGGCTTTTTAATATGAAATGGCTTTTTATGCAGGCTTCAAAATCAAGCCTTTGTTTTTCTGTTGATGTGAATAGCAGCAAATCATCAACATAAATGCACAGATACATACAGCCTTGTTTGTCCTTCTTCATATATACACAGGGATCTGCTTTTCCTTTTTCAAAACCAAAATTCTGCAGTTTTTCATCTACTTTTTGGTTCCAGGATCTAGCAGCTTGTTTTAACCCATAGACTGACTTCTGCAGTTCACAGACTAGATTCTCCCCTTTTTCATAGCCAGGGGGTTGCTGCATGTATAATCTGTGGTCTAAATCACCATAAAGAAATGCAGTTTGAATGTCATAGTGGTTAACTGACATTCCCTTGAGTGCAGCAACTTTTAACAGTAATCTAATTGATTCACCTTTAGTAACTGGTGCAAAAGTCTTGTCAAAGTCTAAATCTTTCCTTTGAGTGAACCCTTTTGCAACCAACCTTGCTTTATATTTTTGGATTTTGCCATCAGCATCCCTTTTCAGTTTGAAAACCCACCTACAACCCAGACAGCGTTCATTGGGAGGTAGATTTACCAGTTTCCATGTTTTATTTTCTTTCAAGGATGCTAATTCCTGTTGCATGGCAGAATGCCAATTTTGTGCAATCTCAGGTGGTAAAGCATTCACTTGTTCTAAAGACTCAGGTTCTGTGAATATGTGAAAAGCCTTTACTGTTTCAGCCTGAAAACGTGATGGAGGAACGCCTTTATTACTCCTCTGAGATCTGCGAGGTAATACAGGGCTTAAATTTTGACTCCTATCACTTTCCTGAGAAGCATCTATCTCATCAGACAGATCTTCAGTTTGCTTTTCTGGTTTAATGTCCTCATCAGGCAAAAGATCACCATCAGCAAGTCCTTGCTGTTCTCTTGTGGTGGTCAGTTCAACTGGAGAGCTAGAATTTAATCTCCCCCAGTTTTGTTCAGCAAAAGAAGCGCTTTTGCTAATTATTAATTTCTCTCCCATTATGAACCTGTAGCTCCTCTGGCTTTGTTCATAGCCAACAAAGATGGCTTTCTTTGTTGTGGGGCCTCCTTTCCTTCTCTGCTGTTTTGGAATGTGAACCCATGCAGTGCTACCAAACACTCTAAGATGGCTTACCTTTGGTTTCACACCATAAAACAAATGGAATGGAGTGTCCTGAATCATAGAGTTATACAACCTGTTCTGAACATAACAAGCAGTCGATAAAGCTTCTCCCCAGTACTTAAAACATAATCGTGAATCTTTTAACATGCATTCCATCGCATTTTGCAAGGTTCTGCCCTTTCTTTCAGCAACACCATTTTGCTGAGGGGTGTACGGGTTAGAAAGAATTTGTTCTATCCCTTTTTCCACTAGGAACCTTCTGAATTTGTGAGAAAGGTATTCTCCTCCTCTATCACATTGGAGTGCAGATACAGGCCTAGGGAATTTTCCATTTGCCCATGTCACAAAACTTTTAAATTTCTCAAATGCCTCATCTTTATGTTTTAAGATGTAGATAAATGTGTATCTTGAGAAATCATCAATGATGGTCATTGCATACCTTGCTTGTCCAAGACTTGGAGCAAAAGGACCAATAATATCAGAGTGTACAATTTCCAAAGGTCTAGTTGTAACTCTGTCACTGTGCTTACTCACAGGAGCTTTTAGTGTTTTGCATTCTTTGCAAACTACACAATCTAAGTATTTAGCACAGGGTTTTATCTTTAGGTCAGCACACAGCTGTGGCATTTGTGCTATATACTTGTAATTAGCATGACCAAGTCTCCTGTGCATCAGGTGTACACATTGGTCATGATATGGTGTGTTGCCAACTGCAGCCTTGCAGCTTGGCTTCCTTGCATTTTGCACAATGTACAAGGAGTCTTTTAACATACCAGTAGCACACAATTTCCCATTTTTACGTATCTCACAACCATTTTTCTTAAATGTTATGATATACCCTGTTGCAGCCAATTGTGCCACAGATAAAAGGTTTGATTGTAAATTTGGCACATACAACACACCTTTTACAGTTTCTCCTAAGCAGGATAAATACAAGTCACCTTGTCCCATAATTTTGGTGACAGACCCATCAGCCAAAGATACACTTTGTCTTTCAGTTTTAGACAGTGACACAAAAGAGCTTTTACAATTACATAAATGACAACTGGCCCCAGAATCTAACACCCATACATCAGAATTACCCTTCTCAGCAACCTGTGCAATTTGGGTTGTCTGAAGAGCCTTCTTCTGTGTTGCCCTTGTGTTCTTCTTCTCTGTCTTTCTACTCTTGGGTCTCAAGGCACAGTCTTTTTGCAAATGTCCAGCTGAACCACAAGTGAAGCATCGCTGGCTGGCTAGCGCTGTGGCCTCAGGTTCCTTTCCCTTCTTTTCCCTCATTTTCTGGTCTTGCAGCTTTCCAGAAGAGATGGGGGGGGATCTTTCCTCTCTCTTCTCCCATTCAGCGAGTAAGCGCTGTGTCACATACGATGGGGTGAGGTCTGCTTCAGGCATAGCCTCCAGGGTACAAATCAGCGTGTCCCACGTTTCATTCAGTGAGGACAGGAGGATATAGGATTTTGTGAGAGGTGTAAATTCCATTCCTCTCTCCTGCAACTCAACATACAGCTGCTGAATAAAATGCAGGTGCTCAGGAAGGCTTTCTCCTTCTGCAAGGTAGGCTCTGTACAGCTTTTTCGTCAGAGTAACTTTACTCCCTGCTGTTGCCTTTACATATAAGTCTCTCAAAGCGTCCCAAAGTTGCTTTGCAGACTGCATGCCTCGCACGTGGACTAGCTGATTGTCCTCAACTCCCAAGATAATGGTGGCTCTAGCCCGCTCATCCTTTCTCAGCCATTCAGCATTGGGATTTTGGGGGGTTTGCTCACCAATTGGCAGCCAAAGATCCTCTCTGCGAAGATACATTTCCATCTTCAGGGCCCAATTCAAATAGTTGGTCTCTGATAGGCGCTCCAGAGGCATCGCTGAGGGCTGGGAGGTAGCCATGGCTTCTTCCTTCTTTTGCAAGTCACCTCAGCTAGCTTCTAAGTCCTGCAGACCGGCAGTTGCTGGAAAATCTCCAGGTGGCTCCAAAGAAAATCTTCACTACCTGCCTTTAAATTGTGCATGAGGTGTGGAGTTGATCTCTCTTTTCTTTCTGGGTTTTACTGGGCTGTTTTACTGGGCCCATAACCTGTTGCAGAATGCTGGGAAAGCCTTTAGCCCAGGAGAGGTCAAAAAAGTCACACACCAAGCATTTCTATAAAAATAATTTATTTACAGAAAACAAAAACAAAAGCAAAACATTTAAAGGACCTAGCTCCCTTTTTGGAGCAAGCCTTGCTGAGCTACATTTCCAGCAGAGAGAAAAAGAAGAAGAAGTGAAGAACAAGTCCGGGCAGGTCCTCCCCCCAGGCTATTTTGCATGAAGCACGTGAGAGGAGACAATCAAATGCAACCCCTTCACCTGGCCAAATGATTAGGTATAAAAGTAGCTTAATCTGTTAGTAGGGAAACCTTAACACTGTCTGTGACAGAATATCCAAGATTATCAAATTTGTTCTTGTCATGTTGACCTGAGTTGTATGAACTGCACGCAGAAGCTGAAAAGTGGGGTCTAAGAGACATGATGCTATTAGAAGTTGTTTTAGCTGCTGTTTGGGGGAGAAGTGGAAGCCAAGGATTGACAAGAACATGGAAGTGCTATTCATCACAGGAGAAGGAATTAAGATGCATCTGGGTGACAGAAGACAAAGGAGTTCAAAGGCCAATTCAAAGACTTCCAAAAAGAGGCCTGCAGCTGTTCAATCATTTGATGGCTGTGATTCCAGGGGGAGAGAAGAAGGAAGGGAGGGATCAAGATCCCAGAGACAAGATCCCAGAGAGAAGGGATCAAGGTCCCAGAGAGAAGGAAAGAAGAGAGCAGAGAATAATAGAAGAGAAAGCAGATGGCAAGTCTTTGTCTTCATAATGCTGCCTACACTGAAAAGCTGAGAAAGAGTTGCCAGGGGCAGGGAGGGGGAAGAGAATAGCCTGCCTAGCTAGCTGAAAGTTAAAAGAACTTTCCACACAAGGTGGGAGGGAATAACTGTGAATAAAATAAGCTCTGTTAATGAAGGAGAAAATGAAAGGAAGAATGTAGAGTCAAGCAGTGAAGGAAATATAATATTTAAGACAAGTAGAATTGCAAAAATAACAGGAGTAAAATAAGGACAGTTTTGTAATATAAATTCACCGTAAACAACCACTCTGGCAATACCAAACAACATAACACACCCACTTAGTTTGTAAATAGTCTGTTAATAAAAGTAGTTTTCCACTGGTTGAATCGTATGCATAGCCTGGTCTGTTGCCATCTCAAAACCCCTCTCGGAATGGTGTACAGAGGAAGAACCAGACATTCCAAAGTTCTCCACAACATACCCTAATTGGAGAATTTTATATCCTTAATTATCATACTGAAAATTATTAGCTGGCTCGTAATTTTTAATTCAAAGTATATGCCTTGAGTATCAGCCTATAGGATTCCGACAGAAAATAATGTAGATCCCACAAGCCTGAAATCTGTCCAACTTAATGAGTTTGAAATGAGAAGACGCTTTTGCACAAGTCAGAACAATTTTCCTCTCTGTTTCTGGAAATCAACTAAAAATGAATGGAACCTTGATTTTAGGTTTTTTTTCTTGCAGTCCCTAATTTTAAGGACTTGTTTCATATTTTGCAACTGGTTTTATTGGGCAAACAGAACATGACTTCTCAATTCCACGTATTTCCTTCTTTTCTGCAGCTGCTGCTCCACCCGTTCTGGCACTCCCAGCTGTCATTGGCATAGCCTTTTCAGCATTCATCATTGGCATCTCCCTCACTGGTGGCCTCTGGTTCATTCATTCTCAGACAGGTATGAAGACGGGCAGTGTTTTCAGTGCTATTCCTAACATTATTCCACATTATTTGTGGCTGTTGTCAAAATCTGCAGCAAAAAGTATCCCATCATAGTGGACCAGATGAAGGGCCTATTAGTTCAATCTGGTGTTTCCCAGAGTGGTCAACCAGAGGACAAAGAAGGCCCATTAAGGGTTAACTGCATCTATTACATCCTTAAAGCTCTGACTGGAATCTCCAGACAATAATTTTTATGAGCTGAATAGTATTATGAATACAGGGAGCTCTTTGTCTGGTTTCTCCACATAATTCATAATTTTATACATCTGTTATTTGTCTGATTATTTTTATTACTTTTAAAAAACCAAAGGGTAAGCATTCTCTCTATAGAAATAGCTCCAGCTCTTGATAATTTGAGTTATTCATTTTGGTGATGCGTTTATCAGAACTTTATGCAGTAGTCTAAATGTAACTGCATTCTAGATTTGCAGAAAGGAATAGTGTTGCTGATAGTTTTATTTTAGATTCCATTCCTAATGAATCCCAAGATAGATTTCATATTTTTTATGGCTGATGCATATGGGTTAATGTTTCAAACGCTTTTAAGCTGACATGACAGACTAGGAAAGGTGTCTTGGAATTGCACTCCAACCCTGTCTATGGAGGAAGGACATCCATCTCCTTGTGTATCCTCAATCCTTGATTACAGTGATCTGCTGTTGCTGTTTTAATGCCTATTTCCCCAGGTTGGAAAGCTCTTTGCAAAGCTTTTCACAGTTCATGTTTGTTTTACCCATCTTAAATAATTCTGTGTTGTTTGCAAGTTACGTCTTTTAAGCTGACATGGCAGACTAGGAAAGGTGTCTTGGAATTGCAGTAATCTCACAACCCTGCCTATGAAGGTAGGACATCTGTCTCCTTGTCAGCTTAAAAGTCACCTATCATTACTCAGCCTTTTGTCCTTTGCCATGGGATAGAAATGCAATCAATCGATCAATCAATCAATCAATCAATCAATGTAATAACATCTTTAAAATGTCCAAATCATTTGTGAGAAGATTAAAGAACATTGGTCTCAATATCAATCTGCATAAATTCCTCAAGAATCTTTCATGAGACATATTTTCAAATGCTTTTTGAGAGTCTATCCATTGGATCACAAGGGTCACAGAAGTTAAATATTGTTAAATATAAAATATTTAAAATATTGTTAACCTAGTATGTGTCCAAATCTAAGTAGAAATTCAGTAACAGTTTTATTGTAATGTAGAAAAAGAAATTTTATTATAACCAAAGAACAGCCAGGTTAAATGCTTATCAATATTAAGCAATAAAATAAAATCAGTACATCATTTATTAAAAGATGCATTAGCTTCATCTAGCTGTAGCTATTCACATACATATGCATTTGCAACCTAACATCACTCCAAGACATTCAGGATAAAAATTAAATCGTGACTGACTTGGCCAGTTCACAGAGGTGGCTTAGATGTTATTTCATGTCCCGCTACTATCACACAAAATTTTGCAACATTTTTGTCTGAAAGCAGCAGAAAGACTATAGAATTGTTTTGATCAGTCTGGACGATAGAACAGGAAAGCTGTGATGTAGCTGGTGCAACAGTCATAGGACAGGTCCCTGCAGTTTTATTGGCAACATCTTTCAGAATGCTTTGCTCCTGCCTTCTTGCTAGAGCTGAGAGAGAGTGAATGGCCCAAGGACACCCAGGTGGCTTTGCCCCAAGTGCCACGAGATTCAGTGCTCTCTCCTCTCCTGTTTAACAGCTCTATGAAGCCACTGGGTGAGCTCATCCATTGGTTTGGGTTATCATCAGTATGCTGATGATAACCAGCTCTATATCTCCACCCCAGGCTGAGTGATGCCATGGAGTTACGCCATGGAGTGTCATGTCATGTGTGATGCCATGGTTGTCTACTTGATGCTGGGGAGGTCCTGTCTTGGTGCATGGGGGGTCTGGATGGGAAACAACAGGCTTCAACTCAACCCTAGTAAGACCAAGTGGCTTTGTGTTTTAGCACCTCCTAGTTCTGGGGACCTTCTATCTTTTGTTCTAGATGGGGTTGCAGTGCCCCAGACAGATCCTGTGCTCAATTGTGGGGTCCTGTTGGACTCACAATTTCCACTCAGAAAGCAGGTTGTACTGTTGCCAGGAGGGCCTTTGCATAGCTTTGTGTTGTATACCAGTTACACCCATTCCTGGAACAGAAGGCCCTGCTCATGGTCACTCCTGCTTGGATTACTGCAATGGGCTGTATATGGGGCTGCCCTTGAAGAGTATTTGGAAGCTTCAGCTGGTGCACAATGCAGCAGCACAGGCAGTGTAAGTGGCAGTTGTTTGGAACACATGACACTTCTGCTTCATGAGCTGCATTGGCTACCAGTGTGCTTCCCGATGCAATTCCAGGTGCAATTCAGGCAAGAGGGTCCCATCTCCAAAGGAGATCCATCTGGCGGGACCCAGGCAGTGTCTTTTGGCCCCCACCCTTCCCCCTGGGGTGAGATTAGCCCCATCTGTCAGCCTTCCAGAAGGCCTGAAAACCTGGTTTTTTCACCAGCCTTGGGGATCCCAGGGAGAGCCTGCAACATGGCTGTATGAGATTTGTTCTCCTGCTTTCTGAGGTTTTATGTTTATTTTTGATTGCTTTTTGATTGTTTTTAGCTGTTGTTGTGTTGTATGCTGCCCAGAGTGATGTGTATGTGGGATGGGTGGCTCTAGAAATATGCTAAATAAATTAAAATAAATTCAAGGTACTAGCAGTTACCCTTTAAAGCCCATCATCACTTGGGGCTAGGCTACCTACAGAACCACCTCTCCTGAATGGTGTCTACCCATCCTGTGAGATCCAGTAGAAGCGGCATGCTCCAGGTCCCATCTGTGAGAGCGCCTGTGTGTCTCAGAATGCAGGACCCAGGAAGAGAGCCTTTTCTGCTGTGGCACCCGCTCTCTGGAACATCATTCCCCCAGACAATAGAGCTGCCCGGCCCTGTTGGCCTTTCGCAAGGCATTGAAAACTTGGCTTTGCCATCAAGTCTGGGGCCCTGATAGCATCAGTGAGCCCATTTCTTGGTCTTGGTTGTTGACTGAGTGTTCTCAGCTGCTATGTTATTTCTGATGTTTTTAAATTTGTTTTTTTTTACTATTTTAAAATTCTTTTTCTAACTGTTAGCTGCCCAGAGTCATGCATATGAGATGGACGGCCATATTCATTTATTAAATAAATAAATAAAAGTTTATTTTTAATCATGCCTATTGCAAATCTATCTGGAGCAAGTTCAAGTTGTAATTTTGCAAGTTCATCTTGTAATTCTATGGATCCCTCCTGAATGTCCTCTAAAAATTCAGTACAGAGGCTTCTCTAAGGAACAAATTCTGTAATTTTTGTGAGAGGAACTACAATTTCATATGCTTACCATTCCATAAGAATCTTCAGATGGATAGCATCTGAACTGGTATTTGTTTTTCAATTTGTCAATAAACTCTAGAACTTTATCTCCTGTCAGAACTATTTGCCTCCATTTCCCAGGCACCCTTCCTGAAAAATATAGGCTCAGCCACAAATTGCTGTTCAAAGTCTTCTGCACTGAAAAACAATAAGAATTTTTCATCTTCCTTGCAGTTTCCTGATGCTGTTAGTATACTAACCTTTAACTCTTCTGTCAGCTGATTCTCCAATGTGGTACAACATCTTTCTTCTTTTAATGTATTCAAATAATGCTTATTGTTAGTCTTGGTGTCATTAGCAATACGCTTTTGAAAAATTATTTTCTGAATTTTTTGTTATTTTCTTGCATGTTTCTCCTCCTCCTCCTCCCCCTACCCGGGTAAATTTGTGTCCATTTTGGTCATCCTTGTTTAGATAAACATCCAATTTCAAACAGAAGCCTTCTTTTTTCTAGAAGTCTCCTTAGCAATGCTTGCTAACTATGCTGTATTGACCTGTGTTGGACCTTCTGGTACCTTTTCTTGAATAATAATATAGCAATATACAGCCAGTTTGGTCTAATGGTAAAGGCTAGAAACCGGGAAACTGTAAGTTCTAGTCCTGCCTTAGGCACAAAAGCCGGCTGGGTGACCTTGGGCCAGTCCCTCTCTCTCAGCCCAAGCCACCTCACAGGGTTGTTGTTGTGGGGAAAATAGAAGGTGGGAGGATTATGTATGCTGCTTTGAATTGTACAGAATAAAGGTGGGATATACAGTAAATCTAATAAATATTTTTAGCTGAGCTTTCATTATCATGGGTTTGAAAACCCCCCAAACCTTCTGGAAATATTTGATCCTCTTAACTTTCCTGTCACTTTGTTCCTTCTTTTATTGACTGCACCATTATTGCAATTATTGCTTTAACAAGACCTGAGATTCAACACAGAAGGTTGGAAAAAAACTGGAAAGAAACCAAATGATGGACTTAGGCTTAAGTACAGAGGAGCAGTGAATTAAGGTGTTAAAAATGACAACAAATAATTGCAGTTTAATTAATGGCAGGATCAGATATGGCATTTAGATGAGGATCTATAGTTAAAATTCCTCAGCCTTCTGATCTGGCACATTTAATATTTACTCTTATAAGAAACAGACTAAAGTAGACAACATGTCACAATGCTTTCTGTGCATAAGCTTAATTTTCAAGTCCCAGCTCTCACCATGAAGAAAAGAATGATGATAACTGCTGAAGTGATACGAAGTGGGGGTCAGAACGGGGAGTTAAACCTGTGGGATACTGAAGTCCACTTTCACGACCCTCTTCTTTCTTCAAATTTTCTAGTAGATACTGCATATTCTTTTTCATGCTTTTTCCCCCAGGAAAAAAATGAGTTCTAAAAATAAATGTTTTATATGCTACCACTGTCCTTGAATTCTTAGGTAAGACCACTGTCAGAAAGAAGATTCAACTTGCAACTGAGAAAGGTGAGGTAGTTTGAGAAGCCAGCCTTGGTAGCTGTATTTCTTGATATTGTATTCCTAGTTTTGACAAATAATTGACCTCTGCATGTGAAGAAAGCCAACCTAGTTAATTTTATTGGTTTTATATTTCACTGGGGTGTTTTCCCCAAATTATTATGGGAATTGTAGTTCAGTAAGGATGCACAGATCCCTGTCTCCTCTCCCCTCATACAAAAGACGGTCTTGTTCATTCTTCCATGGGAATCCCTAATTTGGCTTGAACCCATAATTTTCTCTACCCTAGTGTTCTTCAAATATTTCAGTGAATTACTTTGTGCAAAAGTTCCTTTCCCTGCTTCTGAGCCAATGAGAAATACGCCCAAAGCAGGACTGTTGTACATCTCAGCTAGTTTTGTTTGATCTCAGTACTTAACAGTAAGAAACTGGAACTGTGCACAGATGCTCATAAATTAACCTAAAGCGAACAGTAGAAGGCAAGTTTGCCCATTTCTGGAAGAGGCAATAACCCTATATTGCAAGCAAGCAGCAGTAGCTGCTGGAGGAAGAAAGAGAACAACTCATTTATATTTTATTGCATTTCACCTACCAGCTCCTGAAGAAACAGGTGTCTCCACTTCTCTGAATATTTCCTCAGCTTTGAATGTAGCCAGCCCTGCACATGGTTCCCTGCCCTAGAAGCCTCTCTTGAAACACAGGTAGCTGAATTTGTAAAAGTTTGTGGGAAAATGCAGCTGGGATACAATAACAACAAAAGCAGTGAGGGCCAAATCTTTTGTCAGATGGTAACAATGTGGAACTATGTTTAATTTTCAATGGAGATGTTACTTATTCTGTGGATTTGATTGAGAATAAAGAACTCTTGAGCAAGTGTTAGGTTGGCAATGAAGCAACTCACACGTGAGTGATCCTGCACGCAGCTGCAGCTGTCCTACTTTTCACTGGCTGAAACTTTGTGCCACATTTGGGTGGATGCCATGACAACCTAGCATTTCCAAGCTGAATGGCTAGTGTAGCATACTAGGTTCCATTTCCTGTGCCACTTGACTGAAATGGATAGCCTTGTGAAAGACCAAACATGCACTCTGGTAAAAACCCTTTAATCTGAAAGAGCCTGAACATTTCCCTGGGCTGCAATTGCTAAGACATATTGCCTGTTGTTTTTGTGACTGCTTTACTGCACATGGATCTCAAAAATGGTGAACACAGAGATGGTGAATATGGAGCAGCATGTATAACAAGAACTGCTTCCAGCTGTTGCAAAATGCAGAGCTACCACTGTCTGCAATATATTATGGTTTAAAAAGTGATGGGAAGTAACGTTGCTTAGTATGCTAAACTGTAAACCAGCCATGTGGCCATTTACGGAAAGAGCCAGTAAGGAGCTGTAAAGCAGCTGTTAAAATTTACTCCATAGTTCATGTATAAAAGCGTTGCTCTTGTGCTATTAACATTGACAAGGGAGGCATTCCAGAATAAAGGGCAAGCTTGTATCAATTATGAAAATGTATCAATAGTAATTTGTAAAGGTGAAGAATCTTGAGTCAAGCTCAACTCCTGATGACTCCTTGTGCCTGCTCATGTAGTTTTCTTGTCAGTAAGATGGAAACGCTTGCCATTGCCTTCTTTGAGATGTTTTTTGACTTCCCAGTCTAGTCTGTGGCCCTGGGATTTCCTGGTGTTCCCTCATCTCATCCAAGTCCTGAGTCCAGCGCTGTTCAGTTTTTCTGAGCTCAGCCAAGAGTGACAGCTGCTGCAATCTGCTGAGGACAGGAGCAACTGACATGCAAAAAGCTGCAGAGAGGAAGATGAGAACCATAACAGGGTGGCTAGAAATACAGGAAAGGGACAGTATGGAAACCATCTTTCTATTCATGTTTTTTTTTTTAATCTCTTACAGATTCTGGGATGACTTTTCAAGCTTCAAGCTTTGATCAAGCTTCTATAAACCTACTAGTATTCTCCCATATCAGATACATTTATGAAGATTTCAGCTATAGTGCACTATAGTGCCCTATTAACAACTGGAGGCTTCAAGATCTTCTTACACTACCTGACTTGGTGCTTGAAGCTTTAGCGTCAATAAGTAAATTAGCAGTAGGAAGGCTTTTCATTATGGAACAGAGTGGAAGACTAGAAAGCTGTGTTGCTTCATTAGAGTATGGCTCCTCTCTCTTACTGGGGCATCAACAAAAGGAACTCTCCTGCTTCAGTCTGTGCTAAAATACGTACATTCCTCTACTGTGTCAGATATGCTGCTGTTCTTATACTTGGGGAAGTCGTCAATTAAACACTTTGGGAGAAAAGAAAGATCAGGGAATGTTTAATATTCCCACTGAGTGTTGTCTGGCTGTGTTTTCCTATCCAATAGTGCTAATACTGTGTATCAGCTGTGTTCACATGACATGCCCTATCCAACAAATAAACTATTTTAGATTTTAATGTAATGATCCAGTAACCCAAGTGTACTAAGAAAAGGCTGAATTTCCACAACGTGTTAAACTACATTTTAGCATAGCCTAGAATCTTGTATCAGTCCAGCCTTTATGAATAAATATTAAACTACGTTGAAATATAAACTAAATACCAGCTCTAAAAGTTTTCAAGGAGGCAAGTAGCAAAAAGTTAAAATTTAGCAAAACTTCTGGGATTAGTTTTGTCACTCATAATGCAAGTGACGTGGTTTGCTTTCTATTAAACTGTTGAGCAGACTGGCAAAAAATGCACTGTGATTCTCTTTCAGCAGCAGTGGTCTTCAGCTTTATAATACTATTATTTTGAAATGCCACTTGATCAATTATAACATCTGCTTTGCTTGCAAACCTTTATTTAGTGGTCAAGTGATTAATATCTATGTTGCTGCACTTGTTAACAGCTTCTAATTTAACCTTCATTATTGGCCCAAATGTTGAGAAAAAGGATAATCTGGGCTCATTCCTACAATGCATACAGAAATAATTTTGCCAATAACATGGCACTATAGAAGAATTTGTGCCTAGGGCATCCCTACTTGATGGGAGCTGATGCCCACAGGTTCCCTACATTCATGCCCAAGCAATTATCCTACTATAAGCTTCCCTGAAGTTGTCAGGTATTCTGCATAAAGGACCACATATTTGTTTTAGCCTATCATAGGTTGGCTAGCAGAACTTTGGGTGTGATGTGGGACTCTTGTGAGTAGTAAGGATGACAAGATAGGCCTTCCAGTTGTGACTACAATCCACAACATTTTCTTGAAAAAGCTATCTTGGAGAGAAACTTCCCAATCTTGGAACAGTTGTAATGCAGATGTTGACACTCCCAAGGTACACAAGCACTCTTTCCCAATGATAGTACTATATGTCCGACAAGGCCTGAGACACTAAGTTAAAGTCAGTGTAAATAGTTTATTATTTTTTTTAAGTACAGATACTTTGTACAACAATATTTGTTTTAAAATGGGAATGGGCTGGAAAGAATGGAAGTTATATTCTGAGTAGCAGAGAAGGGACACTGGTACGTACTTACACTAAACACATGATTTCTGGAACAGTTGGGGATATGAGAGAACAATACATTCTCACCTGGAAAGCAAGCACACCGTTACCAGCACACTGCTTCTGGATATTCAGCAGCCTGCTGGCAATCAGTGGTCTAGCTGTACAGAATAGGAGGAAGTCAGTATATGAAGATAAAATGTGGGCAGGGAAGAGCACTGTGCATGTGATAGCCCCAATACGGTAGAGCGTGTTGTTGACTTCACTAGCTCTTCCACTTTCAAACGTGAGAACTAGATATACAACAAAGATGTGGTGAGTTTGCATCGCTAACTTCAATGCAGTGTGGCCAATTTAATGTATAGCAGCCGGCAAGCTGATCCCAATCAAATTTTGTGCATTTCAGAAACTACCACACACACAGCAAGAATATTTTTACATACACATGGCAGAACACTTTCTCTGGAACAAAGGTTCCCCAGGATTTTCTAGGCAATGACTTCATAGCCAAAGAGGGAAGCTTTCTTTTTTTCATCACCTCAGTATCAAACCTGCTTAAGCAATTTGCATAATCAAAACATATTTGGTGCCTGATTATTCACAATCCAAAGCATGATCTCCTATTGTCTATCCTGATTAAATAAAATTCTTCAGCTGGGTTACCATCTCAGGTTATTATTCCTTCCTTTCCATCATTATCATGCCCAAACATACATTTTTATATCCTAAGGCTCTTGCTTTATCAAAATCTGTTGCAAAGATGTTCTGATCAACCTTAATTTTGGTACCACTAAAAAATTCTCTCTTCACAATACAGAGGTGTATTTGTATGTGTGCGGGAGAAATAAAGAGAGGACAATGTATCCCAACAGCATAATAAACCAGAGATTTTGTGGAAACAAATCCCACAGGGATTACATGGTTTTCTTCATCACGATTATATTTTCTTAAGAAAATAATGAAAAATAAATGTAATAATGAAAAAAATCTTATGTCTTTTAACAGTAGTGTTTAACAATTTGAGGTAAAGACTACAGAATATTCTACAGGCATTCATAATGAGTTTTTCACCTGTTATGTGAAATTAATTTAAACAATATATAACTTGAACACTGGAGCAGGTATGCCTCTCAAAGGGAGCATTCACACTCTTACTCTTGCCCATTAAAAACAATAGCATTATTTTTAACAGTGTGTGCCGGCAATTTCACAGATGCTAACCAGTACATGCCTTACATAATCAGAGCAGTTTTACAGAATTTATTCCAGGACTGGAAATGTACCTTTTCATGGTGAGAAGCACCATGCCTTCAGTTTGGCTCTGCTACTCTTAAAATGATGTGGTTTCTATTATAAAAGGCTGAATAAACTAGGACCTAGGAAATACAGACCAGTTTCTCTTACCTCTATTTCTAATTCCACTCAGTTCTCTGGAACTTACTTTTTTTTTTTGGTAGGTTGCACTGCAGCCCAGGATAGGAGTGGGGAAGAAAGATACCTATTTAGTGTAATTTATAACTTGCCATCGAAAGTTACACAGAATAGTTCTTCCTGCTTAAACAGGAAGGGGTACTGGCACCCAAAAGGGATGCATTCAAGCTAGTGAGCGATTCAAAGTCAAGTGTCAAACCTGGGGGGAGAACAGAAGTAACAGTCCCACTCCCAGCCCTAACACAGCACCACATTGATTTCCTTCTATGTAGAAGGAAATCTAAAGAAACACCCTATTAAAGTGCAAATTGAAGTATGCTGGTAGCTACCACAAGCACCATCTTCAGCCTAGCCTGTCCAAAGGAATCTGCTGGGGCCAAACATAGCAGGCTGCTTTAAGGTACTGGCTGTATTGAACTATTTTACAGGTGGCTTCTCTTTCTTAGCATAAGAATGTGAACCCTACTGCAAAGCACAGGAGATTCCTAATGGCTCTGTGTTGTTATAAATACTGGGGGACAGAAGTACAGGGTACGCCAGGGAAGATATGGTAAGAGAGGATATACCTGTGGAAACTCATGGCAGAAACAAAAATGCACCTCAAAGTGGTGTTTTGCTTCCTTTCTCACCAAGTTCTACTGAGAATTTATATATATAGCTACCCCATATGTCGGACACGGTGGCGCTGCGGGTTAAACCGCTGAGCTGTCGATCAGAAGGTCGGCGGTTCGAAACCGCGTGGCGGGGTGAGCTCCCGTTGCTAGTCCCAGCTCCTGCTCACCTAGCAGTTCGAAAACATGCAAATGTGAGTAGATCAATAGGTACCGCTTCGGCGGGAAGGTAACGGCGTTCCGTGTCGTCATGCTGGCCACATGACCCGGAAGTGTCCTATGGACAACGCCGGCTCTAAGGCTTAGAAACAGAGATGAGCACCACCCCCTAGAGTCGGACACGACTGGACTTTACATCAAGGGAAACCTTTACCTTTACTACCCCATATGTCAAAGGACTGAGTGGGTTTGGCACCTTCACTGGGGAAAGAATAAAGGCCCGAAGAATAGCCACAAAAGGAAATGCAAGGGAAGAATCCGCACAAGAACCACTGCATTAAGAACTGGCTTCATCCTTTAAAATTTGTTTATAATACTTCATGCCAAGGGCAAAAGAAAATTTAAAAACAGAAGCAAATGACTGGCTTACATATAGTTTGTCTTGGAAACTCATAACCATGTTCAGAAAAGTTCCTACAAATTAAAAAAAAACCCTAATTAGGCAGATAGTTTTGCTCTAAGATACAGATCAAAAACAAGTGTTTGATTCTCAGGTTACCAGGATTGGCTGGCTGCACTTTTCTTATAACATGCTTGCCATGGATTCTATGGATGGATAGTTTTCAGTAGGCCTGCACTTTCAAAAAGAAAAAAGAAAATTTCTTGGAGATATTGTAATTTATATCCAGCAGAGGAATGGGTCTGGGCTGGGGGTCATGGGTATCTTGATGAAAATGGATTCTTTTTGAAGAACTAGACACATGGTTCACTTGGTAAATCAAGCTCATTCCACTAGAATCAAGGCTATGTTTTTCATGACCTAATGTAATTCAGTATACTGTGGTTTATTCATGACATTTGGTATCTAACCAAACTCAACCAAAAGCAACAGATTATGCCAACTTGAACAGCTGAGTTTCCTGCACTTTGCTGTAATGAAATTAAAATTCCTATCACTCGCCCAGTCTCTTGCTCCTAATACTTACATTATTATTAATTTTCGAAAGGTTTCATTGCAAGTTATCTGATATAATAACTTTTATCACATGGTTTTATGTTTACCATCCAGAGCTCCAACAGGATAAAAATCAATACTATCTCCTGGGAATCTGCAAAAGGAGGATTCAACTCTTGTGCTCCGAAGTTCCATGGATCTACTCTGAGAAATTAGACCAAAACACTTTTTATATATCCTGTAGTTCCTAGTAACTGCTGGCATGGAAGAAAAAGAAAGTTATCATTTTCTTCAAGCTTCTATACAGTTGCAGGTATAGAAGCAGTGGAGAGGGGGAAGTCAGATTTTGTGGCATCATTTAATAAACTGTATTAAAAGGCTCTACAGCCACGATCTAAACACTGGAAAAAAGCTTCAGTAATGTGAACAATTTGTATAGAAGAGGTTAACAGACTTCACTTCAGTCAGGGTTATGCCACAATGAACCTTAAAGGATAAATCAGCTAAATGAATGAAGACTAAGTTTAACAATAACATCTTGAACCAAATTGAAAAAACAATTTGGATATGGTTTGAACCACCTTCTCTCATTTACTCCAGTGTAATTATGGAACACTAAAGTCAATGGAGTTACTTCATATTTAGAAGTAGCATTAGTTAAAGGTCTTCCTAACGTGTAATTTTGGAGGCAGTAAGCATTCAGATAGCACTACACAAAACAAGTATCCACAACTGCTAGGAATTATGCACAACTGGCAAACAGCTTCACAAGCCATCCAACACTGCAAACATGTGCCCACTGCTAGCGGGAGGGGAGGGGAGCTTCAGATTGATACAAGCAGATCAAAACAACAGTGCAAACTGAACTCATCTGGACCACATATTATTCTGATTACCTCTATGTGAGACTGAATAATGAAAGGGCAAATTACAAAGTTTTAGTAATACAGTGTAGCGTGGGTGTATGTGTATGTGTGTAAAACGTGTATGTAATATATGCAAGACTATGCCAAACTGGTGCCTTTCCCTGGGCATATTATGTAAGTGTGTGTGTGTGTGTGTGTGTGTGTGTGTTCAATAGTTCAGGGCCAGCCATGTGGTAGGTGGCTAGGCAGATGCAGGTTTTATTTTCCTGCTTCACAAATGCTGGTTTACCCTCACTGACTTGGGAGCTGAAAAAGCACTTGGAAAATCCAAGCAGCTTCTCCCTTACAAATCCCTTCCAAACTCATGCCAAGGGAAGGGTCATGGGGAACTCTTCCAAAAAGAGAGGTCTATGTGTCTGATACAGAACATTTTCAGTTATTAATAAAGTTGCAGGCTTTACAAGTTAGGTAAAATTAAAAGGCATATTAATTTGCTACAGATGAGAAAGGAAATAAAATTGAGCAAAGGATGAAGAAAATACGTCCATAGCAAGAAATGGCCCTCTTCCCTGAGGGGAGGAATATTTCATTCTCCAATTCAAAAACTACCTGAACCTCTTCATAGATGGCCCTCCACAACCAGAGATCTTGCTTAACAAAATTGCCTACCTTCTTGGCAGGGTCAAAGCCTTACATCTTCGACGTTCTGCATCTGCCCAGCCTCTTTCATAGACCTTCTGTGAAACCCTTTCCATCTTCTAGTGCAGGTGATCTTTATTCTCAGCTGTAACATTATCATTTGTAATAATACCTTTATTCAGACACCTTGCAATGCTAAATATTTCAAAACAGCACACCTCCCTAATTTAAATGGAAAGAAACAGTACTGCATGTCTTTCAAAGGCATTTTCCATAAAGCTGTCTTGCCCTATTTTTTGGTGCGGTAGAGTCTGGAATCTTAGTCCCGGTGATGTCCGGGTGCTGCACCAATTCCCCAAAAACATGCTATGGCAGAGTAGCTTTAATACTCTTAAACCTGGACTCTGTTAAGGAAAGGGAACAAAATTAAGCAGTTTTCCGTTCTGTACCCTAAAAATGAAGAGAAGGTATCTGAGTATCAACTGCAGCATTATTTCTAGCTGCAAAAAACATGAAGTGCTCCTAAGTAATGCTCCACTGATTTTTTTCAACTACTGATGCGCCCGCCCCCCACTTTGTGGAAAACAAACCTTTTTGCAGCTAACTGAATATGAACTGAATTACAAATAGCATTGCAATGACTGCAGTATTTCCAACTGAGGTAAGCATCACTGTACAGTTTTATTTAAACTCTTCTTCAATGGAAGCCCCAAGTAAATTATGGGTTCTTTATTTACCAACTGTCATTAAGTGGGCTGCTGGCAATCCTTTTGCTGTTAGAAGCTAATCTTGTTAAGAAAACATGTTCTTTTCCCCACCCTGCCTTGCCCCCAACCACCCCCCATAAACACACACACACACACACACTTCAAGAAGAGGCTCACTTCCACAAGGAATTGCTGCTTGGAGCAGAACTACATTTTATACAAGCAAATGTGCCCAGTGCTTAAAGGAACCGGGGAACATCTGCACAGAATCATCAATAAAAGCACAAAGGGATAGGCATACCTTTTTTGCTGGTTCTCCCCAGCTACCCCTACCCTACTAGTGTTTGGAGGCAAAGGCAATACTAGGAACCTCATTTTTACTTGATGTGTAATTCAAATTTGAGCCCCTGGGGGCTTCCATTTTTTTTTTTTTGTCTTGGCAGAACCAGCTATCTGGACATTCCACTGTATTTCTCTCTCTCCACATAGTAACTTCATTTGTCAAACTCTTAGCTGCCTGAAAGTTTAGCAATTAATACTGATTTCATGACTCAAGGAGCATCTTACTAATGTATCTTTTCCCCCTAGGGGTGTGTGTGTGTGTGTGTGTGTGTGTGTGTGAGTACGCATGCATTGAAGGATTGCCCTCCTGCCTGAGTCAAATTGGGCACTGAGCCAGAATACTGCAAAAAACAGTGTTTGAAAAGATGACTACAAAAGTGGAGTTAGTGAATATCCCTTTACATAACTAAATAGAAAATGTATGTTTAGGTACAGAAGCAGTTTCTGCTACTCCATAAAAGCCCTCCAAATCAGTGACCTTTTCAAAGAGATGGATTAGTAATTGCACTCTAGAAATAAATAACACACAAGGAACAAAAATATTATCTCCCTCACTCCCTCAATCACCTCTTCAGAAGCTTACTTTCCTTTCCTGTCCTTTTTTCAGGGTGGAAAATTACAAACAAGTATGGAGGCACTCAGTTTTCTCCTCTGGATGCAGAGCAGCATGCTAGGAGACAAATATAAATAAAGGGAAGACTAACCCCTTTCCCTTCTCCAAGCACAGCAAGGAGACAGACTGAATACAACTGGGCTGTATTTTAGGGAATCAGTGGATTGACTGCTTCTGCTGCCCCTTCAAAGTTCTCCTCTGTGCAAACCTTTGTGTAGAGAAGGAAAAAAGTGTGGAAAGCAGGACATGGATGAGACCAATACCTGGATTTGGATTTTAACTCCCAGTGACAAAGCTGAAAAAAGGCAGTGCTGACAACAATCAATATAGTTCATGTGGGGCACACCATGCCACATCTGAGGCATGACAGTCACTGGGCAGAAGACTCAGTTCCATTTGGTCCCTGACTCCTCAGTACAGCATAGCCAGTGGATCAGCTGCCTTCCAGATGGAGCTGGGATGGCAACACCACTCCTCAGTTGCCCAGGGCCTCTGCAAAGATGATCGCGCCATTGGCCTCAGTGGCAGAGGCAGGGTCGTCTGGATCGCTATCTGTGGTGCCATCACTCTCCTTACCAGAGCTTTCAGTGCCATGCAGAAAATGTGTGTTGTGGGGAGACAGTGGGTACAAGACATCCTGCAGGGCACCCACTACCATAGGGCTGGTCAGCAATTCCTCATCTGAAGAATGTAGCGAGTCATCATCCACTGCCAGATGACTCACAATATGTATACCATCAAAGCCCATAGAGTCCTCAAAAGGCTTCTGTCCTTTCGTCAGACGAATCTGCAGGAGACAGGAAGAGAAGATACTGGGGCCGCTACGACGGTTTGGCATTCAGCACGATGAAATCCACTGAAGCTCTGGGAATAACTTGGATTTAGAAAAATAATCCATAGTGGACAAGAGGGAATTGCTGCTTTATTACACATAAGCCAAGTTCCTGCTTGCCATGGAATAGCTATATAACGAAAGCCATGTCCCAGCCTAAGACTTACTAGAGGTGGGGGTTGTACACAAATATCCTCTTTTTCCTTGGACTGGCAAGGCATCACAAACAAAAGGATAACAAGTAATAACAACCAACACGTAAGAGAAGATTCACTTCTCTATAGGTTATCTCAAAAACCTAAAGAGAGACAGCCACTTTAAGGACAAGTCTCAGCAGATCTTTAAATCACACAGGACATGGGGCCTTTGAACTCTGTGCCTTTCAACATGACGTTTATTTGTGTGGGCTTTTCTTCCCAATAAAAACTGACTTTTGCCTGATGGAAGTCTGGCTGCTATTGTACTAATATAGTTCAAACTGACTACTCCAGCCTTTCTCAACCTTTGGAGGTTGGAGGAACCCTTGAAATATTTTTCAGGCCTCAGGGAACATTCAGGCTCAAATATAGGCCACAAGTTACAAAATTATTATATCCGTTTCATGGGTAGGCCTGTATATATGCATCGACAGTGTTCTTAAACTAAAAATAAAGAATGTAACTTACCTCTTTCATGTGAAGTTGCCCGAATTTGAAATAATTTTTTAAATAAATTGTGCTCTCCCAGGGAACCCCTAGTGACCTCTCACAGAACCCTAGGGTTCCATGGAAGCCTGGTTGAGAAACCGTGGACTACTTGATTAGTTTACATACTAAGAGCTGACCAAGAGAATTCATAGCTCTGCAATCCTTCCCTGTTTTGGATAGAAAAGACAACTGTGACTTGTTAACCCGGTCCAACAGAGAAGGCATCAGAAATGCCTCAATGGTTTCTCCCACTAGGTTGGGCTCACCTCTGCCTTGAGTTCATCAATCTGCTCCTTGAGTTCACGAATGTATTGGGAGGAGTCAGAATTGTTGAGTTGACCTTGGATCATTCCTTCTTCTCTCTGCATGTGAAAAGAAGAGGGGGATAAAAATGATCGTTGCTTGGAGAAGAGGGCATGACAGCTTCTGACTTTAGCCCAGCACATATATTATTTCATGACCTGCATAAATAACCAAACCATAGTGTTGAAGGGATTTTAGAGGCCATCGAGTCCAGTTTTCCCTGCTCCCCAGTGCAGAATCCACTAGAGCAGCACTGGCAGATAACTTTCCAGCCAGCCAGTTTGAAGAAAGGAGAACAAACAAGCAAAGGAGAACAACAACTGTGTGATAACTCTTCAGGTATCTAACAAATGCTATTATATCTCCCCTCGGTCTTTTCTGTAGGCTAAACATATAGTACCAATTTCTTCCACAAAGGAGTTGGTTCAGGGGATCCTTCACTAGCTTAGTAGCATTCCTCTAAACTTGCTCCAATGTGTCCTTTCTAAACTGTAGTACCCAGAACTGGACATGGCACGGGGTCCAACAAGCACTGAGTATAGTGGAACAATTACTTCCCATGATCTGGACTCTATGCTTCTGTTAATCCCTCAAGAGAGCATTTGCTTTTTTCCCAGCTGCCAACACACTGCTGGCTCTTGTTTAACTTGTGGCTGAAAAGGACACCTGCTGGTTACTCTCCCCTAACCTGGATTTCCAGTTCAGCAATCCTCTGCCGCATCTCTGCAACAGCAGCCATGCTATCAGCTTCTCTCAGGCGAACAGCCATAACTTCTTCTTTGCTCTGCAACAGATAATAAAAAAACAATGGAAGCAGCCCACCAGACTGCAAGCAAGGAGATCTGCACAACATATGGAACAGGAAAAAAGTCTTAGCTCCTACAATTCCTCATGGCAGCTGTAGATGCCATTATACTCATGCTGAGTCACTAAATTTCCTGGAAACTATTCCAGGGACAGGATTTGGGTCATTTTGACAATAGGCAGATCAGCACACTGTGGTGCACTAGTGCTGGGTAACTCCAACATCCAAGGATTTTTAAAAAACAAGCTAAGCTTTACGAATCAGAATTCTGGTTTGGAGCTCCTTCCTTTGAGCAGCAGTTGAGCAAGCTTGATTCATTTTATACTGTATGGGAAAGCCATGTGCCCTGTACCCTTTAATGGGGTAACTCACCTTGCACTCAGATTCAGCATGCTTGCGCTTGGTCTCACTCAACTGTGTCTGCAGCCCTTTGTTTTGGGCAGTGAGATACTGCACCTTTTCATGCAGCCCAGAACACTCCTGTTCCATCCGACTGAGGAGGTTGCTGTGAATCTGATCCTAGAAAAGAAGAGTAAGGGGCAGCTGATACTCTGTCACATATGAAAACTACATTGGTGCATAGTACAGCCTTACCTGAGGTGTGTGTACACTCATACACACACAGAGAGACCATGCCATATGCTTGAAAACTTTGCACTTCCACATTCAATACAAAACTGCACATTTAAAAAAAATAGAAACAACTGCTGTATCTCAGGAAAAAAGAAATTGCAGGTAGAAAGAACTCATTATGTCTAACCGTAGGAATACTCTTAGTGGAGAGGAGAACTGCCACAATTGTCACTCACTCACCTGGGTTTCAAGCTCCACCACTCTTTGACGCAGTTCCCGGACCTCACCCTGGGCCTGTGTCTCCCGCAGACGGAGGTTCATCAGTTCATCCTGGAGATCGTTCATTGTGTTCTTTCGGGGAGAGTCCTTCCATCGCCCACCAGTCCGGCTCAGATGGGCCTAAAGGGGAGCAGAACTATCATCTGCAAATCTAGGCCCAAGCATATTGGGTCCAGGAGTACCAAGGCTGAGTATGGACACAACAAAACAGAAAGCAGTATTATGCTTATTCTGCATCTAAATGGCAAGGTCATGGTCATCATAAGTGTGGGGTAGTGGTTAAGAGGTTGAGCTGAGAGTGAGGAGATGCAGTTTCCACCATCAGCCATGAAAACTCACTGAGTGACTTTGGGCCTGTCGCTCTCTGACAGGGTTAGTGATGTGGGGGAGAAACAGGATGGAGAAAGCTGGAATATAAATCTAATAAATAAAATAATCTTTATCAGGTCTGGTAGAAGTTGGTTCTCCTGACAACTTAGTTCTGATAAACAACAGCACTGACGGCTTTACAGAAAACATAAGAAGACAGTAATTGAATATTAGACTTCCCTTCCCTTGGCCTGCACTTATGACTGCAGGGGTGCATCAACTCCTCCCACCCGCCTATCTCCCCCCCATCTCTGCCCTTTTGGCCACCCTGCACAACGGCACTCCATTTCAGCTGGCTGCCACTGTCCCCGCTGTCTTCTTCCTCCCATTGCTGACAAGGCACGCCTGGTGTGACCCTATGAAAGGCAGCTGCTGGCCATGCATGCCCTTCTCCAAATCGTCTGTGCTGCCTTCTCGCGATACTTTGGAAGGCCTCAGAAACATTGCAAGAAGCATCATGAGAAGGCCGGGTGCAATTTGGAGAGGGGCAGGCATGGCCTTCTAGCGAGCTTATCAGAAACATCGCAAGAAGGCAGTGTGCAATTTGGAGCGGCCTCGGGAAGAAGGCCTAGTGCAGCCAGACTCTGCCTTGAATAGGGCCAGGCCAGGGGCACCTCATCAGCAGCAGGAGGAAGAAGATGGCGAAGGTCAGCTGGGGGCAGCAGGGCCCACAGAACGCAGGGCTGCTGGGGCTCTGTGCTATGGCACCAGGGTGGCTGGCCACAGCTCAGGGCTTAAGTGGCATTCCTTGGTGGTGGCGGCGGTGGCACTGGGGCTGAAGTTCTGCCCCAGGGATGGTGGTGGCCAGCTGAGACTGCTGAAGACCCCAGGCCTCTACTTCAGCCCCAGCGCTGCCACCACCACTGAGGAGTGCCGTTGTGCAGGGAGGCCAAAAGGGCAGAAAAGGGGGAGAGAGATGTGGGTGAGGGGTGTTCGAGAGGAGGCAATTCCTTACCTTACTGAAGCTCGGGGTTGGGAGGGACCAAGCTGGAAATGGCTTGGATCAATGTGGATCCTCGCTTAACAACCGGTGGAATTTGGTTAATGATGGCAATCGGAAATGCCGGGATTTCCATCGCTAAGCGATGCAGTCACATGATGTTGCACTTTACAACTGCTTAGCAATGGAAATTCTGGTCCCGATTACCGTCGTAACCCGAGGACTACCTGTAGTTGAATTTTTCTTCTAACATGGCACTTCATTCATGCCACCTTTAAAACAAGAAATTGGAAAAATCTTGAAAAAAATCAGAACAACAGTTTGCTCAACACATGCTTGCTTAGTATCTGTTGATCCATTTAGTTACCACCATCTACACTGACAAGCAGTCTACCTCCAAGATCTTGGAGAGACCTTTCTCAATCCGATATGAAGAAATTGGGAAGCGTCTACATAAAAACCACGTGCTATACATTGAACTACAACTTTGTTCATTCACCTGTAACTCTAAACTTATTGCTACTTTATCAAACATTACCAGTTTTAGGATTTTGTTGCTTAACATGATTTATGCATCAAACCAGATTTTATTAAGCTCCTGGAGCTCCCAAATCTAAGCTAAAAAAATCCTGATGACCAGTAGATGGCAGCAAGGAGATACAAGAATTTCTAGTCCTTTATTGCCATCTAGTGGTTCTCCAAACGTTTGCAACCCTGAAGGTGCTTCCTATTAATTCATTTGATACTAATTGCTAAGTAATTTACAGGATCAGTCCTTGCGGCCTTCTATGCAAAAATATATATTAAAACCATGAACGCAGCCAAGAAATTTGCCAACTATGTCAAACAAGTGAGATGTCACCAGGTACAGCATCTTTCAAATGTAGCATACCTGCCAATTGTCATTGAGCTCCTTCACCTGCTGTTGCAGCTCTCTGAAGGATTTCATTGCCTCAGACTCCCGCACCTTCATAGCCTTCAGTTCTTCCTGCAGACGGGCCACATTGTTTTCATCTGGAAGCAAGCTGTTTTTCTAGAAGGAGATGATTTAAGCATTAGTGCTATATATGTCTTTAAGTATGCCACAGCATAGATAGAGGAACCTTTGGCCTGCTAGGCTTCCCTATGCAGCTCTTTGGACCTCAAGCAAGTCTGCTCCTGCCTCCCAGCAATGTCGGCTACTTTGGGCCCAAACACTTTCCAGTAGCCTAGAATGGCTGAAGATGGTTCTAGGCATTCTGCACCTGCAAGGTCAGATCTGCACCCAGAGGTGGCCCTCGACTGCCTTCTCCACCACAGAACCTTGAGATGAATTTAGCCAATAATTTACCAGGAAAAAAAGACTGTTGATCTTTCCTTAAGATGTTGACATAATTAAACCATATTTATACATGCCTTCAAAATTGTCATTTGCTACAGGTAAATATTGTTACCACAAAGAATACATTTTAAAAGGGGATACTCCTAATAGAACAGTGAGAAAGAAAACGTAGTCCTAGGACTTTCACACTTGTTGAAATTAATACATTTAAGCTTTTGATACAATCTTCATCAATATTCATGATGCAGAAAAGTCTCTATTGGAGCATCTATATTGTGTCTTAGACTTCAGCCAATTCAAATACTGCTATCTGGGATCGTGCCTTGGTTACTTTCTAACACGTGTGTGTTTCTTGCTTCTGGGTCAGTCTTTTAAAGACAAGTTACCTTTTCCATCTCCAGGACTTTATCCTGCATCTCTTTAAGAGCACTCAGAGTCTCAGACTCCCTCAAGCGGGATTGCTCCAGTTCTGTTTCCAGATGGCTCACAAACTCCTCAGAGAAGCGGGGATTTCCCTACACAGTAAAGAAATGTTAGTAAATCAATGCAAGTTACTACAGCCATGAATAAATAAATGCAGTCTCCAATGTTCCTATAATTTTTATTGCAATCAACTAGCTCTAATTTCTACAACTAGAAGTCAGAATCATATACGTTGGAATGCAGGCAACTTATGAATTCTCTGAATGGCTTGTTGTTTTAAGGGGGCTGTGAGTATGAGGAGCAAAGGAGAGAGATGTTTAAGGCTTTTCCTGAAGGCCATTCTTCTGAACAAAATAGCTCCCTGCCCTTTTTTAAATTGCTCTATCTTTAGAGGAAAACTGCAGTTCAGGGAGGGTGACTTTGAATGCAAACTAAATTATGGTCCATAGAAAAAGAAGATAAGCATTATTCTGCTCTATAAAAGCCATAGCCTCCTAGTGGATTACAGTTTTGTCGTTCCTTTTTTTTTTCTTTCCATTTCAGGAGACTATGCACAGAACTCTCAAATCTGGCCTTCAATCATGGGTTATAAGTATTAGGAATAGTCATGTCCAGGAATAATTCTTTTCCTAGATGGGACTTCCTCAATCTGATGCCCTCCAGATGTGTTATACAGTAAGTCACATTAGCAGCCAAGATTTCTAATGGGCATAAAGGCTGAAGTTACAAGTTTATTTTGTAGTTCAACACATTCAGATGCTTCAGGATGGGAAAAGCTGGTCAAGACTAAAGTATGATAAATATTGAAGCAAGGATCTGAGTATGTACAATCTTCCCTAAACCTAAGAGTGGGATAAGAGCAAAAGAAGGCCCTGCACTACATGGCTGATCTCAAGAAAAACATTAACTACCAAAATCAGCCCAGTAAAATATACAGCTTTGTATAGCTTATTCTAAGAAGTTGCCATGGGAATGGGAATGGGAATGGCTGGACTTACCACTTCCAGGGTTCCCCCATAAAACAGTCACATGGGTTTTAAAATCCCATGGTTTAAGTTGGGCAGCTTGCATGTAATCTCTCCCCTCCCTCCCCCCTCCCAATCACACAGCCCCTTTCACTCTTGTATCTTCCACTCCCATAGTTACTTGTTGGTCCTGAAGTTGCTGAATGGTGCTTCGCGCCTTCTGCAAGTTCTCTGTGGCTGAGCAGCACTGCTGCTTCACAACTGCTAACTCCCGCTTGATAATGTAGTTCTCCTCAGCCTCCTGTGCACGGGTAACTTGACCCTGAAGAAGAGAAGACTCAAAGTTATGTTTTCTTTTAAGAAAAGGACATTCATGTGGGATTTCTTTATGAGCAGCAAAACAAAGGAACTATTTATTTCATTATAGTAAGCCGAATGCGGTTGGATTTAGAATAAAATCTTTGCAACCATCCTTGTTAACATTCAGCATTCTAAAGTGTTGCTCTAGTATAACACAAGAAGATACATATTTCTACTGCTCACATGCCTTAAAAATAGTTTTTACTTGAAGCTTGACTCAGGACTGTCAAACCTAGTACTGAGTTATGCACAAAATTGAACTACATGATAAAGCAGATAAGGGTGATTATTCCTTACAGTATAGGTGTTCAAAGGGTTTCAAATTCAAAATATTTGAGTTCAAAACACCTGCTATGAGCTTGAAGAAAGTTGTCCCAAAGCTGTTCTGACCATTTTGAAAGTGGTCCAAACTCAAAATGATCAATACTATTAATTTGAAAGTATCTTCATAGTAAGCCTTCACTATTAGTGCAAACCAATGCCTTAAGAAAGGAGGCTAACTTTTCAATCCCCTCAAGAAGCTTCACTTTGAATGGGAAAAGACTATATACAGGGCATTTGGACTGCTCTCCTGCCTCTTCTATGGTAACTACAAGTCCATATAGTCCATCTTTTGCTTGATTTCTGCACCATTCCCAGTTTTTCCAAATTTGCAAAGTCCCAATAAGTACAATTCCCAGGATTACAAGCTCAATGGGAATTTAGTATGCTACAGACCTAAATTTCAAGATTCTACCACATGGGCTTTCAAAGTTTTTCAGGTCATAAAACCTGTTAGTTAAAAAAAAAAATTCTCAGAGCCCCTTGATCAAGAGGCAAAGCTCTAGTGATAGAAAATTGGCAATAAAGCAAAACATGTGTTTGTAATAATTAGTTTAATCATACATGAAAGTCATTTGATATTTTTTCCTTGCTCTCTCACAGAATTCCCATCAACTTTTTCGTGGGACCCTAGGCATCATGGAACCCAGTTTGAAAAACCTTGCTCTAGCAGCTTTGAAGAAATGTAGCTAGTTTGCATGAAACAAAACAAGGACAAATAATCAAGATCTGAAGGGTCTCCCACCACTACATTTGAACTATTTAGTGGCCTCTATCAGTTTAAAACAGTAATTCATATAGATACTGTAATATTCTTGAAATATAGTCATGTTTTCTAACAGTATAAAGCATGGGAAACCTGTTGCCCTTTTGTTGTTGTGTTCAAATTCCCATCTGCTGCAGCAAGCATAGCTAATTGTGAGAGATATCAGGGGCTACCATTCAGGAATATGTGGAGAAACACAGATTCCTCACCTCTGCACTAAATATGAAAATATTATTCAAGGTATTTTTCTTTACAAAGAGCCCTTTAAATAGAACTTCTCAGCCACGTTGAGCAGATGCCTGGATTGCCAAAGTAATTTGCAGAAAGTCAAATGGATTCAGTAGTACAGCAGAAAACCAATCATGTTTGGACTGGTGATTCTAGTAATAGGGCAGCCTTCCCCAATCTAGGAGCTGGCAGAGTTCTGGGAGTTGTGACTGATGCATCTGGAGGGCATTCAGATTGAGCAAAGCTGTATTAGAGCAATACTCGGCTTTAAGACTAATAATCTGCTTCTAGTAACTCAGTCTTCATGTTCTGACTATGGAAAGATGATACTACAATGAGTTTATTAAACTGTAGAATGCTGGAGCTAATACCAATTTTGGAAAAAAGTGGATTCAATGGTTTAGGGAGGCAGAATTTTAGGGAACTATTCCAAGTTTTGGACAAAGAACAGAATCCTAGAAGAATTATGATAGCATGTCCAGATCTACGTATTTCTGAAGGAAAAAAAATCAGTGCAATAGATTTACAGAGACGTTAACACTTCCTAGGCTTTATTTATAGTTGGAAGTGATGGCAACAAGTCCTCTAATCTCTGCCTTTCAAAGAAATGGAATCCAATGGAAAAAAGAGCTATATTTTCTTCACACATCACAAACATTTCAGAGAAACATGGCAAAACTGTTAAGGGGTTTGCTAAGTGCAATGTCTAAAGAAGTAGTTAAACTGTGCCACTTGATGGATTGGTGCATAAAAGGAGGTATTTTTGAAGAAATGACTGTAGCAAATGAATGAAAGTTCTGGGTCCCCTAGAAGCACACTTATTCCTTATTCAAACACATTGAGTATTAAGTTTTCATATGTAGATCTTTATATTTGTTCGTATGTTACCCTTTCCTGATGAGCTCAAAACAAAAATGTTAGGCTTATAGCCATACTAATGAGAATATTTCAGCCTAACTTAATTTACCCAAGGCATCCAGTGACTTGGCAATATAACTTGCAATGATCATAGTTCACTCCTACGCCAGATTTTAAAAGAAAGGTCTAAAGTAGATCCTCCATCAGATTTAGTAAAGCAACCAATTGTGATTTGCTAGCAGCACCATTAAACCATTTTGACATTGGAAGACATTGTGTACAGGCTTTTACCAAATACTTCTCTAGATCTAAAAAAGTGACCTGCCACACTGTGTTCAAGAGAAACACAAAACTTTAGGGTGGACCTTCAAGATAAGCCTGCAGATTTGTAAATACTTTGACTGTCCTACAATGTCTACTAAATATGTTGGTATTTGTCTGCTGACTCCTTCACCTGGTTCTTTAATCCCTTATTTGCTATTAGTTTAACAGCCAAGGAAAAACAATGGGAGGTTGGGAAAAGAGCTATAACCTGGTGTGGAATTTAAGACTCAAATGATTATCCTGGGTGGAATATGTTCCTGAATTCCCTGGCATATTTTTGTTATCAAAACTTGACTGGAATAATGCATTGTTTGGATATTTTTAAAGTTTATAGCCCCATTTCCACCCCTATTTTTAAGATGTACCAACAAATATGTTCTTCATACATAGCAGAAAGGGCAAAATTGCTTATGTCTTGATTGGTGATTATTTCTCTCTACACTACTGTCATCTGGGACACATAGCCTGTATAAAAAGCTCCAGGAGGCTTAATTCAGGCTTGGTCCTGGGCAAATGCCCTAACTACAGCAAACTTCAATATGGGGATGGAAGAGTGCATTCTCTCATCACATTAAAATCAACAATTTACTGTGCATTAACTCACAGCAGTTGCCACGTGCAGTGATTCCTCCTCCTTTTTCAGAACTAGCCTTCAACCAAAAAGCTCCACTCCAGAATCAAACATTCCAGAAGATTTCCATTGCAAAAAAAAAAAAGAACGGATATATTCTTGTAAGTTTGTGTAGGTATTTGCATGAATTGTTAGCAAGACCTATTTTCCTACCCCCGTATCCTTCCATGATCCATATCACTTATTCAAAATCAAAGATGGCGTGGTTGTGGTTCCTCAAAAGAACTGCCTGGCTGAGAATCAATTCTATTATAAGTTAAGAAGGTCCTTATTCTAACTGATATTTAGGTGGAAGGAAACCAGGAGTGATCTTCCCTCCAGATGATACCTCTTAACACTTTTAATATTATAACTGAAGATTGAATGAGATATCAAGAAATGAAAACAATTTTTGTTACTCTAGACATTAAGCATAGAAACAATGTTAAAAGAGAATTAGGAATTTAAAATTATCGTTCCTCCAAAGAACACTCAGTGTAAAGTAACAAAAAATGTAGTCTGATGATGTCTCATTCTCTTTCTTACAATTGTACCATTTCCCATCTGAGGAATGGGGAAAAGGGTTAATTCACCATACCTGAAGTAATAAACACTGTTATTTAAAAAGGACATCTGCCCCACACCCTGGCAGAACTATCCTGTACACTGGATAAAATTACTGAACTGAATCACCTTCTCTTTGGCAGTGAATTGCTAGATTCACTTTTAATCTATAATGTTTTGATCTCAAACTGCACAAATTTAACAACAGATCCTTGAGATCATTCTCAATCCCTATAAAGTTGCATGCAAAATTTATCTTGGTCAAGTTGAATCATGGCAGTCTGCAACTGCCTGTGGTTCTGTAACATCTTGTCACATATACACCTAAACACAGGAGTTGTTGTTTGTAGCTAGTAGAATATTTTTTTTCATAGGGAGTACTGCTAGGGTAGCAGAGGGAAGAGAAAGGTGGAGCCTTCAAAACAAAAGGAACTTTGGAAAGGAGATAGGGGTGTAAGTTCTGCCAGAAACAAAATGGACCTAGACAGCATTGGCCCCTGAAGGTGTGCTGTTGACTCAAAGACAGGCTGGGCTGTCTTTCAGAAGTGGAGCAGAGTGTGACCTGAAGAACAGGAGGAGTCTTAGTGGGACAATTCTACCAATGGTCTCTGTGCAGGAAACTGAGGAGGGGGGAGAGTCACACCCTACCAGGAGTGAGAGTGCAACTGTCAACCTGAGGGAGTGACACCTAGCACAATTATCCCTTACCTATCTCTAAGTAGGAACAGGAATACAGAAATAGCAATACACATAACAAGGTGAAGTTTGCCTGGAGCAGGAAACTTCCATTAACTAAGAAAGAAGGCCTTAGCTTAGAAATATGTCATAACCGTTTATTAGTTCAGCTTCTATTGATTTTACTGTGCTTTATGGCTCTACAAGCATTTCTCCATGGCTAATCAGTAAAGCTGGCAGGAAAGTGAGGAGAACGGAAAGCTGCCTCAAACTGAAACTAGAAGCTTGTTTCTGCTTGCTGAATTAAAAGGAAAAAGTGTCTGATGTGCTGTGTCTGGGGTCAAATCCTGAGAACCCACAAAAGGCAGTGGCATGCATCTTTCAGTGAATCCTCAAGTAAGCAAAATCTGATTCAAGTTTTATATATTGAGTTAACACCGTAACTTTTCACAAATTTGAAGGAATACTTAATGTGCAGCTGTTTACAGAATTAAAGAAACAATAAATATAGCAGGTGCAGAAGTTCGGACACCCTTTTAGTACTTTGTTACAGCCTGTTCGGCAGAAATAACAGCTTCCAAAAGTTTCCTGTATCTGGTTAAGAGTTTTTCTAGTCTTGATTTCAAAAAATTTCCCCCACTCTTCCACCTCTGAATATTCTTTAGTCTCCTTGCATCCATTGCAAGTTTGAGATCTCCTTGCAGATTTTCAGTAATATTCAATTCTGGGATAATTGACATTCCCAGCCCTTTATTTTTCTTTCCTTTAAGTATTTCATCACTGATTTGGAGGTATGTTTCAGACTGTATATTTCTGTGAGACAACAATCTTCTTTCAGCATCAGTTTCTTCACTGACTGTGGGACACTAGGTTCTAGGTCAGGGTTTCTCAGCCAGGGTTCTGCGAGAGGTCACTAGCAGATCTCCCTGGGAGATCACGATTTATTTAAAGAATTATTTCAAATTTGGGCAACTTCACATTAAAGAGGTTAGTTTCATTCTCTATTTTTAGTTTAAGAACACTGTTATTGCATATATACAGGCCTACACATGAAACAAATATAATTTTTTAACTTCTGGCTGTATTTGAGCCTGAATGTGCAGGGGATCCCCAAGGCCTGAAAAATATTTCAAGGGTTCCTCCAGGGTCAAAAGATTGAGGAAGGCTGTTCTAGATAATGTTGGTATTTAGATAATGTTGAATCCTTTCTTCGTACCACCTGCACAATATTTCCTGTGCCGCTGTCTGCCACAAAACCCTGTTGCTTAATAGTTGCTAAGGTTTTTTTTTTCCTCAAATGCTTCACCCTTTTATGCAGTTTGTGTGGTTGTGGCCAGACAGTTCAATATTGATTTCATTAGTCCAAAGCACTTTGTTCCAAAATGTTTCAGGCTTATCAAGATTTTATTTTGCATACTTTAGTATTTTGGGGTTAGGTCAGAGAAAAGATTTCATTCTGGCATCTTTCCCATATAGATCACTGTTGTACAAATAACATATATTGTAGACCTGTGGACAACTACTTCAGTGTCAGTTAAACTTTTCAGCAGGTCATTTGAAGTAATCTGTGGGTTCTGTTTTGCATATTGTACTAGTTTTTGGACAATTCTAATGGACATTTTTCTTCTAGATCTTTCTTCAACAGTTCCATGAAACTTCCAATTCTTACAACTGAAATTCCAAGCTGGAAGAGTTGAGAGATTTTTAAAATAGTTTTCCCCTGCTTTGTAAGAATGGATTATTTTCATTTTCAAAAGCTCAGAAAACTGCTCAGAGGAGCCCAAGGGTTGTTGAAGAACACAGAACAACTATCACAATCTGAGAGGTCAGAAGGGTTAGAGTTTTGTTCAATTTGTTAAATGTAAAGCTAACAAATCCACCATCTTTTGGGGCTTTATTAACAATGTAAATGTATTTTTTTTAAAGTAAGTAGTACTGAATGAACTGAAAGGGTGTCTAAAATTCTACACTGCAAATATTCACCATTCTTCACCATTCTTTTTGTTTTGAATCTGTAAACAAGTATACATAAATACTGTGCATGGAAATTTGCAGAAAAATGTCATGTGTAACTTTCTTCCATGTAGAAGTTATAACAACTTCTGTTCACTGATTTGATCAGAGTGCCTACATTTTGCCTGCAACTGTAACCTCACCAACTATAAGCCAGCTGGAATCTCCCCTATCTCAATAGTAATTAAGATTATCATCGAAGTCTAAACACGAGGGTAAGTGCTCCCAAACTCTATACCCTTTACCTCCTAGTTAATGAGCCTTCTTTTGCTCACAACCTTATTTTTACCATGGCTGAGTTTATGCAATGAATTAAGGCATGAATTATTTAATCCTGAGGTATTACATAAGCCATAGTTAACTGGATTCATACAACACACCAAGCTAAACAAAAGAGCATTGCAAATAAACAAATAAAGCACTCAGTCCAGTAAAAGCTCTCCCTACTTTGATGGCATCTTTATATTCCCCTTTGCTACCCACAATTTTACAGAACGGCCTCTAGCTTTGAAAAAGGTGCTTGCTATGACACCATATTTCACCCTATAGAGAAAGATTTTGATTTAGTAAACCTCACAGAATGAGAGATGGGAGGGATATCCCTTCTTCAAAATATGGTCTGCTTAGCATCCTCTATGGAAATGGAAATGGCAAGGCCTGAACATAGTGGCATGGCAATTTATTCTTCCTCTGAATACTTTTTTTTAAAGGTTCATTTCACAAGGGAACACTGTGGTGCTTTTTAGACACTTATACTAGTCCTTAATTATTTTTAACCAGGACTGCATCAGAAGAGGAACTAAGTAGATAAAACGATCTTCTTGCAGTCAGGTAATTGCTATAAGAAGCCTGTCAATGGCTATTTTTTTCCTACTACTCAATTTTCCAGACTTTTAACACTTAAGCTACTCAGTACATTCCTTTAAGAGTTGTCAGAGAACATAGGAAAAGGTGAACAAAAAAGTAATTAATCATGTTTAGTGAAAAACAATAATTACTCTAATGAAAGACCTATTTAAAATGCAGCAATTTACTTATCACATGCCTAAACATGGTTAAGGAACCTTGCTTAGAGCAGACTTGACAAAAGGCTACTTAATACTAATGCTTTGTTAGTAGTTTCAGCCATATTTGTAGATTCTGATAAGGTACTCTTTGAAAATCCTGTTTATATCCTTCGATTGCTAAAGTGTCTAATTCCTAAGGTACCTGCAGATTCAAGGTTTTAAATATGTGTTAAGTTTGCTCCATATTTGAAGAACGTGCATATCACTAAATAACTGGAAAAGCATCTGCTTGCTGTGTGCATCAATGTGCATTGGAAAGTTACATTAACATGTAACAGAGGATCTAAATCATTGGAGCTATGCAATGCATTGATGTATTTGTATTCAGTCTGCAAAAGGCACTATGGAACACACAGGAGTGTGAATGTAGCATCTGTCTGCATAACAACTTCGCATGCAAATCCATCCTTCGGATAACGGGAGGGGAAGTGGTATTTCCATATGGCTTTTTCAAACGACAAGTGCTCCATTCAAAGTCTTTCATGGCATGACCTAAACATTGTGTTCATTTGTTTGGTTGTGCCACTTAAACCACCAGCTGCCAGACCAGGGTTTCTCAACCAGGGTTCTTTGGAAACCTAGGGTTCTGAGAGGTCACTAGGGGTTTCCTGGGAAATCACAATTTATTTAAAAAATTATTTCAAATTTGGGCAACTTCACATTAAAGAGGTAAGTTTCATTCTTTATTTTTAGTTTAAGAACACTGTTAATGCATAGATAAAGGCCTACACATGGAACAAATATAATAATTTTGTAACTTCTGGCCTATATTTGAGCCTGAATGTGCAGGGGTTCCCCAAGGCCTGAAAAATACTTCAAGGGTTCCTCCAGGGTCAGAAGGTTGAGAAAGGCTGTGCCAGACCATGACTGCAATATTACTTTTTGTCAGGATAAATGTTTCCTATATTCCAGACAAATTCTAAGCTTCACACTTCTTCATTTTAATGAAAAGTAGGGAACTCCCAACAGAGAAGGTATTCATGCACTGCTTCCCTGCTTACAGAATTTGAAGCGACATAGAACACAAATTATGTTGTTTGAAAGCCAAGCTAAAAGCCAAGATATTGTTATTGTTCAGCATGATTTATCCTACAATTCTAAACCCAGAAGCATGCAATCACTGTACACAAAGACCACATGCTGTTCCCAATGGCAAATTCTTTTTCCTCATCCTAATGTCATCCCAGATGATGGCACAATCTCCAGGCAGTTGAGATTGGTGGGGAAGGACAATGATAGAAACTCCCTGCCCTCCCTACTCCTTATTGTTGCAGATGTCTGTTTCCTGAATGTCTCTTTTCCCATAGGAATCAAGTCTTGAGAATCTTGAGGTAGAAAACTTTATGGGCTTTAAGATAATTGGTGGCTGCAAGCACTGGAAAGTCCCCAGAAAGTCACAGGCCCCATGACAAATTGCCAAGGCCACTCCCACAATTTCTTTTCACCATAAGAAGCTACTTCAAGCATAAACATCAGTAAAATCCTAGATGAACAGAAATTGCTATACAATCTTACTTTTTGCAATCTTCTACAAAGGGACTCATTTCCCCATAAAATTTAGACATAGGTATCTAGCTAAGAATAATGTTAGTAGTTCTGAACCCTTTTCCACCTACTGTACTTTCTAATGTTCTAAAAGAAAATCCATCCTTAAAATATACAGCAGAAATTGCAGATTATTCAGCCCTACTCGGACACTTTGACACCTTCAAACAATTCCCATGATGTACCTACAGTTTTAATAAAGCCTTTTTTTCTTGCATATCTCTGCAGAATTAAAAGATGGGCATTTATACTTACGATATACAATGAACTTCCTAATGGTAGAACTGATGTAAAAACATGGAAGTTCCAGTATAAGAAATTAGACTTTAGATACAAATCTAAGAATACAAAATGTTTCATCCTCGATAGTGATTTTCACAGGGAGGAAATGCCCCAGTGGCATTCTTCTTCCTTTTCCCTAACCCCTAATTATAATCCAGAAAGCAGGAAAATTACGGAGATTTTATCTGTCTATAACATTTAATACTAAATCTTTCACCAAGTGTGTAACTAGGTTTGCCATAATAAAATATTTAACCTGCTCTGAACCAGAAACACTTGGCTGGTGTAAGCAGTATAATTAATTAGCCTTTTGCTAAAACAGTGATGTGTAAGTCACAATTTCGAAGTCCCGTATAAAAAAATCTGTATAATAATGTAGAAGATTGAACAACCGAAACAGAATTGTTAGTCTGAACTTTATTGAATGCCAGTGATCAATAACATCAAATACTGTAGACACTAGTTTTCAAGTGAAATGAAATGGAAAACTAAAAGGAGAGTTGGAAATTTTTAAAAAAAATTTGTTTTACTGTACCTGGATCAATCTATCTGCCAAGGCAGCACTCTCCTACAGACCCAGAAGAGGGAGATCCAGACAAGGAAGGAAAGATGAAGAAAAGAAAATACAACAGCAGGGTCACACGAGCACAGAAGAAAAAGATAAAGAGCCCAAAAGACCCCAAGAGAAGGAACTTCCAGAATAGTCTTAAATTTGCAGCATGTCATTTCCATCATGCAGGCTATAAGGATGTGCCTGTGTGTAAGGAATGACGGATAACAGATCTCTCAGAAGCAGCTTCACCTATACATTTTGCCCCAACATTGCAAGAACTATCACAATTCATAACTGGCCTGCCCATTTCACCAATGGACAAAGATGTCTGTGAATTTCAGGCGTCACGCTTCCTTTGTCCAGAGATTTAGGAAAGTAAGAACGACTCTTTGGAGTTGTTACACCTTTGTTGGGCAATTAACTAAGATAGTTAACCAGTTAACTATCAGTGTACTTATGCCACAATAAAATACATCCAAGGATTTTTTGTATTTTCCATGAAAGTGTTTAATATTTAAGCACAAAGACAAGGTCAGTGTAAGTATATGGCACAAGATGGCTGAAAAACAATGTCATATCAACCACAAAATAAATAAATAACTTTGTATCCAAAATATATGAATTTACCATTTTGATCAAAGTTTTTCAGTTTGGCAGAGAAACTATATCTAACACCTTTACAGATTAGTTTTCCATCTTACGGAATCCTGGCAGCAGGTCACCTCTTTATGATTTCCAGTAGTGGTAGGGTGAGAAATACTGCCTTGGGTGCTTACACTAAGAATGATACCAGAAATACATGCGCAGGGCAGTCCCTGAGAGGATGCACAAAGACTAATGGCTGGCATTCTGTGTATGGTCTACAGTCAACTGAGACAGACAGCTGTGTAAGGCCTCATTTTTGGTGGCCAAGCTAGTCTGGAAGCGGAGGAAGTGGATTCTCATGCGGCTGGGTACACTTCTCACCTTCTCCAGGGTTTCAATTCGCTGTTTCAGAAGGCGATTCTCAGTACGGAGCCTCTGCAAGCAAGATTAGAATCAGCATGTGCTCTGCTGTACAAGCATGAGCTTTTTTCAAGTGAAAACCAGTATACCAAAATGTTATGCCAAAATCTTGGCTGCTGAACTAAATATCATCATAGCTAGGAGAGGAAAAAATCACACCACTTCCAGACTGATAGATCTAAAGTTCAAAAAAGGGAATTCTTAAAGTTCACACATATACCCCAACAGAAATAAGTTGAACTTCTAAGAATACATGCCCACTATAGGTAACAAAATCACTAACCCAGATGTCCAGACAAAGCTAGGACACGATGATATGAAGAGGAAATAATGTGGCCTGAGTATTATCTACGAAGGATTATTTTTCAGGTAACATTATTTTGAGCATTACAAGTTACACCAATTCTTCTTTCTGATTACAGTATTGTAAGTACCAGACAAGAGGGGGCTTACCTTGATTTCAATCTGTTCTTCCATCTCCCGGTTTTTGATTGCAGTATACTCTTTCTCCAGTCTAGAAAATAGAGAATAGGGTTCATTCTGCTTCTCCTTACAGAATATTCAAACTCAAGGCTCATTCTGCACCAAACTTAATGTGATGGCAGATAAATTATGGTAATGGTGGAAGAATGCCCACTTTCCTATAACCTCCATTTTAACTTTTATTTTGAAAGTCAGCACAAAAACTGCAGATTGAGCATATTTTTCGTAACACATTTTTGCATTCAGTTTTTGTTCAGAGAAGTACATCAAGATACAAAGGATAGCTGTGTTCTCTTTTACATACTGATCTGGAACATAAACATTATGAACTGGTCCACCTCATGAGTTTTACCTAAATCCTGTATTCTTTAGCATTTAAGCTATATATGAGGATGGAAAATTGAAAACGTACCTTTTCATTTTCTTAGGGTTGTATTTGACTTGATAGGCCTTTAAGATCAACTTATCAGGACAGCTGTCAAACTGATGAGGAATCACCTTCTGAAAATACTGCAGTAGACAATTCTCAAGTGAAAATGCATCCAAGTTACGTGGTCTTATCATCAAATGTAATTTCTAACATTTTTATTGTACTATTCTTTTCCAGATGATTAAATTGAACAAGACAGGGGTGGTCAGTCTCTGGAATACTTCTTGTGAAAAGATTCTTCCAAATATGGGCCATTTACATTAAACTTAAATTGAATTCAAATTCAAGTCTAACACTATGGTAGGACAGCTTCTAGAATAGAATAGGTACAGAAGCATTACTGACCACATTTATTATAGCTCATTAAAATATTCTAAGTCTGGATGCTTACATGAGCACACATGCACAAAGAACAAGACATTTCAGAACAGAGTGCTTTTTACTAGTGTACAGTCTTAAATCATTCCTATAGGATAACTCCCAACTTCAAGGAGAACTTCTAGCATACTGCTAGTACCTGGATGGAACACATCTATGCTATATACATGGCCTATGGAGCCAGAGTCTGACAGAATGCAGTGTTTTCAATTGTACAGGTCAGAAGTTATTTAGATGATGATAATCTCAGGTATTAATGCAATGAGAATCAAAAACCTTTCACATTTTCTCTTGCCTAAATCTCTCTTAGCGCAATGTGGAAATGTTCAATACTCCAATTTCATAAATTAGGAAAAATGACTCAGATCCCAGTTCTTCATCCTCTAACTCTATGCTGTAATGAGTTGTTGTTGTTTATTCGTTTAGTCGCTTCCGACTCTTCGTGACTTCATGGACCAGCCCACGCCAGAGCTTCCTGTCGGTCGTCAACACCCCCAGCTCCCCCAGGGACGAGTCCGTCACCTCTAGAATATCATCCATCCATCTTGCCCTTGGTCGGCCCCTCTTCCTTTTGCCTTCCACTCTCCCTAGCATCAGCATCTTCTCCAGGGTGTCCTGTCTTCTCATTATGTGGCCAAAGTATTTCAGTTTTGCCTTTAATATCATTCCCTCAAGTGAGCAGTCTGGCTTTATTTCCTGGAGGATGGACTGGTTGGATCTTCTTGCAGTCCAAGGCACTCTCAGAATTTTCCTCCAACACCACAGTTCAAAAGCATCGATCTTCCTTCGCTCAGCCTTCCTTATGGTCCAGCTCTCGCAGCCATATGTTACTACAGGGAACACCATTGCTTTAACTATGCGGGCCTTTGTTGTCAGTGTGATGTCTCTGCTCTTAACTATTTTATCGAGATTTGTCATTGCTCTTCTCCCAAGGATTAAGCGTCTTCTGATTTCCTGACTGCAGTCAGCATCTGCAGTAATCTTTGCACCTAGGAATACAAAGTCTTTCACTGCTTCTACATTTTCTCCCTCTATTTGCCAGTTATCAATCAAGCTGGTTGCCATAATCTTGGTTTTTTTGAGGTTTAGCTGCAAGCCAGCTTTTGCACTTTCTTCTTTCACCTTCATCATAAGGCTCCTCAGTTCCTCTTCACTTTCAGCCATCAAAGTGGTATCATCTGCATATCTGAGATTGTTAATGTTTCTTCCAGAGATTTTAACTCCAGCCTTGGATTCCTCAAGACCAGCTTGTCGCATGATGTGTTCTGCATACAAGTTGAATAGGTAGGGTGAGAGTATACAGCCCTGCCGTACTCCTTTCCCAATCTTAAACCAGTCCGTTGTTCCGTGGTCTGTTCTTACTGTTGCTACTTGGTCGTTATACAGATTCTTCAGGAGGCATACAAGATGACTTGGTATCCCCATACCACTAAGAACTTGCCACAATTTGTTATGGTCCACACAGTCAAAGGCTTTAGAATAGTCAATAAAACAGAAATAGATGTTTTTCTGAAACTCCCTGGCTTTTTCCATTATCCAGCGGATATTGGCAATTTGGTCTCTAGTTCCTCTGCCTTTTCTAAACCCAGCCTGTACATCTGGCAATTCTCGCTCCATGAACTGCTGAAGTCTACCTTGCAGGATCTTGAGCATTACCTTACTGGCATGTGAAATGAGTGCCACTGTTCGATAGTTTGAACATTCTTTAGTGTTTCCCTTTTTTGGTATGGGGATATAAGCTGTAATGAGTAAAACATTTTTTCTCAGCTAGTTTATCCTGTTGTATAATGAGAAAATAAATATGCAATATTGTAGGAAGGGAAGGAAGGTGTATCAGAACTATTAAACTTGCTTGAAGTAATTCTATATTTTTGAAGAGAAGCTTTCCCCGCAGAGATTAAATCTGATATACCGTATACAGATTAGATTTAGCTCAGAGCATTCACTTGTTAAACACAAACAAACCCACTGTGGCATTATCACAAATGGAAAAGCTATTGTTATTTATGTGAAATTTGTCTGGACAACCCTTAGCCAAAATGCTCCCAAAGCATTTTGGGGCTTAAGATTGTTAAGTCATATACCAACAAGTTGTATATTTTCATGAATTTAGATGTTTATAACTAGAGTTAATAGGAATGCTTTCATATAATGTCATCATATCATCTGTAAGGTGAAAAGCTGAGTTATCAAGGTTAAATGATATTAGCATCAGGAGGCAAAATAATTTAAATTTCTTTCCATTGGCTGTTGTTTTTGGTTCTGCCTTACATTTGCAGTTATTAACTCTATGGGTCTGGAGCCACGAAATGTACTAGTTCAACTTTATAAGTTGCCAGTCATCTAGGTGACCAGCAGTTATCCTAGGTGAATAGGAAAATCCAAATGCAGAAGCCAACCTATAATGCTTGCCACCAGCTAACCCCTCACATTACTTTTAAATATCCACCCAAGCAGTGAGTTGCTTTTCATAGCTGGGGAAATGCATGTTTCTGCTGTCTGTATTTCAGAAAAAGGTGTACACATGGGTATTTCAAATATCCTGTCAATTTTATTTTTAGAACTATTTTAAAGGATGTAAGCCCAATGTTTAAATTACTGGAGTGAGAGCATATTCACTATACAATCACTCTCACACCTGATTATTTTTTACACAGACATATATATCAATCCACTGGAATCAACCCAGCCACTTCAATCACACTAGGAGAAGCAGCTTGTCATCCCACCATTTTGGGGAGGTCGTGGTGAGACAGAGGGGAAGAGATGTGGAATCATTGTTTTTTTGTAGTTGGCTGGCTTCTGGATGGCCTCCCATGAGAAGTGTGTTTGGGGGTGGATGCCAGATGGTTTCTGGAATGTAGGTTTGCCTATTTTGACTGTTGGGCTTTTTGTATAATCAATTTGATTGTTATTGGTTTTTTATGTTGTGGGCTGCCAAGAGTCTGTACATGATTGCAAATGAGTGGGTGTGGTGTGTGTGAGAGAAAGATAAATGTATTTTATTATTCCTTCCTGTACTGGACTTCATGCCCCAGAGGCTTTTGCCTGCCCACTGAGTATTGGAGAGTGTCACACACTTCACTGACAAGTAGATCATCGGTGGGCAGCAAAAAGTCAGGAGTCCTGTGCAGCTGCTCTTAGCAGCTGGCAGTGTACAGATCTTTGAAAGGTATCTTTGCAATATACCTTCCCTAGCTGGACTCCTAATGCAGCCAAGATAGTTTTTGTGGTTGCAGCAAGAGTACTGGGGAGACCATAAACACACTTCATTCTCAGCCATGGTTTGTTTTAAATGATTGGTGAAAGATGTCACAGGGACTGAGTTTCAAAGAAAGGCTAGGCTAAAACTAAACAAATTGCATTATGGCTTGGCCCAGTGCATGGACTAAGCTTTTATGTCTGGCTATGAAAGGCAATGGAGAAAAAGCTACATTAGATATCTAGTGTTGCATCTGCCAGGGGGAGAGAACTGACAGCTCTCTCCCTACCCACTACAGGGATGTGGCCACCAACTCACTGGATTTCAGTCCATGTGGTCCTCAGGAATCTTTGCCTGATATCCTAGTAGGCACTTAACGGATATCCTCAATATTCAACATATTGATATACTGCCACAAAAAGATGGAAAACACACGAGACTTTTTCTAAGTAGAAGGAAGAATAAAACAAACAGGCAATGGGCAGAAGAGTCACTGCTTCGCCATCTCTCTTCCCCTGGTCATTCTGGATGCTTCAGGCTGTAGGTCTAAAACTACTTTCTAGGTCTTCATAGCCAGTGATGAAAACAGCTGATTCTGCCTTGTCACATATAGTAAAACTGAACATAAACAAAACAGCCAGAGCTTGGGTCTTCAACCTTCTCTTCTCTGAAAACTGAGTTTTTACACTTTGGAACAGTGGTTCTAAATGGCTTAAATTTAGGATATTATTGGGATCAGTTCTCTATCTCATCCTATCCTCAGTCCTGTAAATCTCCCACTCATACTAGCCTAAATATGGAATTGTGGACAACTGAAAATTTGTTATAACAACATCTAACCATCTTTCCTCTAGTCCCACAATGTACTATAGAGCTGACCTGTGACATCCCTTCCATGTCCAATTGCATCAGTTCAGCTTGGTTGAATTGTAGAAGAGCCATTCCTACACGGAAGATTATTTCCAATCCCTATAAGAAGTCAGCAGAGGTTAGATAGACTCCACCTGTAACTGAGTTTCCCACGGTTTACAATAATTGTCAAACTGTCCTTCCTATGTGAAAGAAATGTAAATTAAAGTATAAGACATATAATGGGAATCATACTTTGGTTTTCCCTCACAAATTCAACTATCCACTCACATACACCATTTAAAATGTTCTTGTTTCATCTTTGACCAAGTTATACCAAGAATTCTAAATTTAACTGAGCAGATGCTTATGCAGCAACTAGTGTATTTACAGAAGCAAATATTGCTAGAGCATTCTGTGACAAATCAATCTGGACTATTCGTTCAGATACAACTTTTAGAAATGGATTAGACAAATCCATGGAGAGTAAGGGTAGCAATGGCTACTATCTATGATTATCTGTTCCCCCCCTCCCCCGACCAGAAGCAGAAGTAGAGTCCTACTGCCAGGGTACAGCAAGATAAGAATGCTGTTGCCCTCATATTCTATTTTTCCCAGTGCCAATTCTAATGATCAAATCAGTTATGCAGACCACTCAATTTCTTCCCCTTCCATATGCTTTACCTCATACATGAAGATGTCAAATACTCGTGTGGCCACAGGCAGAGGAAAAGTAGTGAGGAAGAGTGTAAGAAACCAGGATGATGCGTACATAGAGGTAAGAAAGCTTTGGGAGCGGAAGTGGATATTCAGCTCAGGCAGTTGTTCCTGACAGAAACATATAACATAAATCTTAATTATGAGAAAGTCCAGCCAACAATCACTACTACACAGGCATTGAGAGATTCCTCAGCAGGATTCTCAATTCTGAAAATTAAGGTAATGGATTTGGAAAGAAGAAGGCAGTTCATTTTTTAAATCCAAGATTTGGAAATTTCTTTACCTGCAGCATGTATTCAAATTGGTAGATGCAAAGTCCTAACTCAGCCATAGTGGGTTTGAACAATTCCCGTAATCTATATTCTTGCATCAGCCGTACAAATACACAGAAGGCCTCTTCTTCAGGCATCTAGAAGTAGAGAGTGCATTTGCATGAGTCTCTTTAAAACCTGATGAAGGATGAAAATCTTCTGCTCAATATTCAGCACTAAAAGCCCAAATGGGAGAAAACTTAATAATAGTAAAATATATGTTCTTCATATAAGGGTTCTTCAGTTGAGTCTCTGTTATCTCCTTTAAAAAGAAAGAGTTCATCAAAATTAATCAAAATTAAGAAAAGTCTTGCCTCCTTTGTTCAGCTCCACTGTATAACAACCCAAGAAAACTTTTTTAAAGCAACTGCAATTGTTTAATAAGTGAGTGATTTTACAATGTTTTGGTTTTTATTCTTGATAGCATGAAAATAACAAGCATGAATATACAACAAAACTTATTCAACACAACCACATGTCTTAAGTAGGATGGAGATTAAAGAAGTAATAAATTTGACTGTTTTTGTTTTTGTTAACTGCTATATACAAGTTATATAAGAAAAACAACTCATCACAATCAATACAATGCTTTTAAGCCATTGTAATTAAAAATCAAGTCACTGCTTTTGACCTATTTACTGCATAATAAACAGTGCAATGTTTACAGTATGTATCATGGCTTTATATCTGTTTTTCATCCTGTCCCTGGAAAAGGTACACTTCCAAAACATTGCAGACCTGAATAATTAAGTTTTCTTCAAGGGCACTTGGCTTTTCTTGTTCCTTAGTTTTGAGCACCTGCCCTCCCTTCCTTAATGACTACATGGACACAACCACACAGTTTCTTGGCAACAGTAGTGAAATGGTTTCCCACTGCCTTTTTTTGGAATGTTTTTGGACTTCCCAGTTTATTAGACTTTAGTTTAAAGCACTGCAAATACTATTTTGGGAATTTTACACTGTGCATGCCTGTGATTAGTAAATTTGATCATGCCATTAAAAATGACATCAATTCAAGTTGAACATCAAGAGATATGGATCAGATGCTTTAAAATGCAGGTAACTATATTATTGTTCATTCTAGATTACACTTTTTCTAATATAGGCTGGAAAAAATGTAAGTGTCGCCCTATTATAGGCTGAATGTCAAGAATCTGTAATCTTCCAAATGGCCCTTTACTTTGAGGGAAGCTCTAAGGCCATCCTTGCAAAACAATGCGCAGAACCAACCAGTCAGCCAGCCAGCCTCTTCTAAGTTTAGGGTAAGCTGTTGCCCTGCTTCATTTCAAACCAGTAAAAAGTTGTTTGGATCTGAAACCACACCTATCAAATTGGATCAGCTGGGCCTCAACACTTCATCAAAACAGCATATATTAAATTTGCAATGTGGATTGAGTGTAATCTGCACAGGTCAAATATTCAAATCCCTAGAAAAGCACAACATATTTAGGGACCTGCTTCCAAAAAATTTTGGATAATTAAAAGTTTTTAAGTAGGTGTATACTGACAAAAATTTCTTTCTATATAAAACAAGAATTAATCTGGGTTCATATTTTTAATCAATATTAAGGTTTGAGAAACTAGACGAGAACTAATGTCGTCCACTTTCAGCTATGGAAATTGTATATGTGATTTTGGGCCAGTTACTCCCTAGCCCTCACAAGGTTATTGTTATGGGGAAAAATTGGAGGACAGTATGCTTAGGTATTTTGCCCTGAGCTTCCAAAAGCAAGGTGCAATATAAATAGAACAAATGCATAAAAGCAAATTGTAGCCTACAGACCCGTAATGTAATAGTTTTATAAGATAATGAACTGGTCTAGAAATTCCTAACGGTTAACACTTGTATTCCAGACAGATTTCTAATCTTAAGTAGCACAGACCTGCATAAGTAGTAGTCCCACGATGAATGCACTACCTTGGCAGTACCCAACCTCACGGTCTACTAGAGAATAAGCCTGAAAGAGATAGGAATTTAAGCAAGAAAAAGATTTACAGCTCACAACTTAGCCATAAATTCATCTGAAAGAGCTAAAAGATGTACGCGGCTATATCTTAAAATGTGCAAAAATTCTTGCGATACCTTGAAGTTTAGTCAATGTATTATTAAACAAGGCTTCATGAATCACAGTTCTCTCTATAAGATGCATGGACATAAACTTAGCCACAGAATTTTTCTTCCTGCCATGAAAAAGTTTCAGGTATCAACTATGGGAAAGTAATGAATCTGGAACTTGGTTATCTTGGGCATCTGATATGGAGATAGCTGAGGTGGAGAGAGCATAATTGCTTAAGTTACCATTTATAGCAAGGAATTAAGATCAATATTTTAGAAAACAAAGATAAGATAATAAATGCAAAATATTGCCCAGTTGAACAAGAGAAGGATTAACTGAGGAAAGATGCACATACAGTGCATTAATTAGATGATACACTTCAGGCAACTCTTGGGAAATGTAAGAATTTGCATGTTCTTGGAATGTGAGATACTTCAAGGAATTACATAATACAAGGTAGCTGTTTTTGGTGCATTCAAGTCCGTTTTGACTCCTGGCAACTACATGAGTAGGATAAATAAGTAACAAGGCTATATTGTCAAAATTGCAACAAAAGATGCAAAAGTTAAAAAAATCTGCTTTGATTTTATAGGGTTTAAGAGCAGTCAGTTGCCTCTCTTGGATTTATTTTTTTCTTATATTTTTATCTTGCCCTTTCTCTTAGGAACTCAGGATGTTTCTCATTTCATTCTTGAAATCTGAGATATATCCCAAATCAAATACCCTAGCTTCAGTATCTATTCAACAATCCATTCTTTTTGTTTACGGAACCAACTGGAAACTAAGATGAACGATAAATACACAAATGTGATATTATTGTACATATTCCTCTATTCCAATTACAGATATGTTTCTATAAATCTCTGGGAACCCTTTATGGACTTTTGCTGACGCCAGGACTGAAATGTTAGTGCTCTCTGAGCCTTGTTGTTTTCTTGCAGACGTTTCATTGCCAGGCTAGGCAACATCTTCAGTGCGAACAGGGAGAGGGCCTTGCTCTCTGTTTATATACTGTCCAGCTTGTGTTGGTGGAGGTGTCGTTCTCTCCTTAGGGGTTCCTTGATTGGGTTGTTGTTTGCTGCTTGGCTGATTCCTAAGGAGAGAACAACACCTCCACCAACACAAGCTGGACAGTATATAAACAGAGAGCAAGGCCCTCTCCCTGTTCGCACTGAAGATGTTGCCTAGCCTGGCAATGAAACGTCTGCAAGAAAACAACAAGGCTCAGAGAGCACCAAAGACTCCACAGTTCAACTCTGAGCTACAAATTTTCGCTTCAATTGGTACTGAAATATTAATGGTTTATGGATTTGCATATGGATAAGGGATGACTTATGGGAAGAAGAGAATACTTGCATGCAACCTTATGGGGGGTGAAGAATTAGTAAGATTGTACTTGTGATGAAGATCGGAAGTCACTTCTTTAATATTTTTCTTTTTTCTTTTTTCCTTTTTCTTCTTTTCCTCTTTTCTTGCACTTTCTATTCTCTTTACTTTTCCTTTTGAGTTTAGTTTGTATTGTCTTTCATTGTTTTTTTTTAAAAAGACTTTCAATAAAAATTATTTTAAAAAATATTCCTCTCCTCCAACTACAAAATTACAGAAAAGGCATTTCCAAGAATATCGATTTAGTATTAGAAACCTTCAGTACTACTATTCTTTTCACTAAAATGCTCATGAGAGACAATGATAAGAGAGCAGCCAAAGGAAAAAATAACTGTAGTAATATAGAAGACTGTAAATACTCACAGATAGACTGGATATATGCATATATTAGTTATAATATATCTTTGAGTGAGATGGGCGGTGATGAAATTTGAAATATAAATAAATCAATATAACAAAGAAGTAAAAGTTTTGGATGTTCTAAATGACTGTAATCAAAAGGGAGATGACTTAGTCCTCAATGGTACCCAACACCAATTATAGAGTCTGAATGTTACTGAACCACATGGAATTAGTTATACTACACTGATGTGTAGATGGAATATTGCCATGAAAATTCAAGAATCACATGAGGGTTTTTTTTAAAGGGGGGGCTGGTTAAAAAGAAAATGTGAAAGAGACCATGAAGACTTTCACTAAAACAAATAGGACAGCTAGAATACATATAATCAGTAAAGAATCTATCACACTGTCCATACAAGCAACATGATTAGAGAAAAATAAGTTTCCTAATGTGTTGTAGCAGTTAAAGTATTAGACTAACACTGGGGAGACAGGTCCACTTCCATCATCAGCCACAGAAGGTCACTGGGTGACTTTGGGCCAATCACCCTCTCTTAGCTCAGCCTACTTTACAGAGTTATTGTTGGGAAAAGTGAGAGAAAAGAGAGCTATGTGCACTGCCTTGAGCTCCTTTAACAAAAGGCAGGATATAAATCTAACAAGCAAATAAATAAATGAAACCAAAAAAGGACATACACTTTAGTATAAAAAAAAATAAGATACCATGCTAATCCACAATTTCCTTAACCATGTTTTACTGAATAAGCCACATCTGGCAGGGTTAAGGTTAACGATCTGGGCTATATTATAAATCATACACAGAAAGCAGAATGTAAGAATAAATTAAACATCCTTCTAATGGAAGGTAAACTGTGAAATCACCCAAAGGATCTTTATTATTGTAACTCTTAACAGTGGAGAACAAATGTAGCTCAGAACTGAATTGCTGATTTCACTGATGATGTTACCTAACCTGGTAATGAAACATCAGTAAGAAACAAGCAAGCTCAGAGAACAACAGCTTGTTGGACACAATGTGTATTTTGTCATGTAGAGCACAAATACTAGATTCGGTATCCAATTATTCCAAGGTACACAATTCTTAATGAGCAAAAGGCATTTGGCTGTCTATTAAGGACTAAATATTCTTCCCACTTCATCTACAGAAGCCAGTCAACTCCTTAATTTATGTAATTGTGAATATATAAAACCAAAATGCAATGGGAGAGTGATAGGCCTTCTGAAATTCTCACCAGGCTAATTAGTAACCCCCCCCCCAAAAAAAGCCAAGGACACTCTAAGAGGGGATTCTGGGAATTTTAGTTCCAGCACTCCTGGAGGACCCTACTTTTTAAAAGACTAATTTTACAGTATGTCAGAGATTGCAAGAGAAACATCAAAGAATTATCTGCCTTATTTGTAGCTGTTATACAACAATTCATTTTTAAAATCAATTTCCATATTTGATCTTCCCTGTATATAACAGGCTTACAGTAGAAAGAAAAATAATTTATTAGAATAAGACTCTATTTTTCCAATTAAACTCCAATGAAATTAACAAGCAAAGCAGTTTTAGTCTGATCTGCAAGGCTAATTATTGATACTGTAAAAATACTGTAAAAAAATCGGGGAGCCAAATGAAGAAAGCTGCCATTCTAGGTAACAAGAGCTCATTTGATTTTAAAGTTGAGACACTGAAGTTAATTTCATGAAATAGACCTCTACTTGCATATAAAGGGACATACATCGAATGTAATTTCAAAAGCAACATTGTCTTCTACTTGCCTTCATAACATTGAAGAGAACCTCCTGGCCTAGACTGTCTTGCCCCTTGAAGAACTCATGTTCAGGGTATGTTCTGGCAATGTCCCTTCTGATTAGCTTTTCACAAGGAGAAGACATTTTCAGCAACTCTGAATATTGATTCTTCACAGGCATGTCTGTGGCACTGCACAAAAGCTGCCAAACGATTGCCCGGAAATGGTGAGGGATTCCTTTCCTTATGAGTTCCTAAGCAGTAGGGAAAAAGAGTACAAGATACTCCAAATGACATTATGGAAAACTGGTTCACACTCCATGTCTTTTTCATATTTCTACTCAATACTGAAGGGATATAGTCAGTTTTAAACCCTTGACATAAACTAAAAGGGAAACTGAGTACAATATTACTCATTATTCAAATTTTGTTACCGCCCATCTCCCCCAAAAGAGGGACTCTGGGTGGTTTACAATAAAATTAATACTATAATAATAAACAGTTAAAATCCTATAAAAATAAAAACAAGTTACAGATATTAAATACAATATAAATAAATATAAAATCCAAGTGGCTATAAAAATTCCAATCCGGTGGGAGGGGCTCTAAGGTGCGAGCCACCCCCAAGAATGGCTACCCACCTTCCCACCCCAAGCGAGATGGCAGAACCAAGTCTTCAGGGCCTTCCGGAAGGTCAGGAGCAAAGGGGCCTGCCTCACCTCCGGGGGCAAGATGTTTCAAAGGGCGGGGGCCACTGCAGAGAAGGCCAGCTTCCTGGACCCCACCAGGTGAAATTCTCTTACAGACGGGGTCTGTAACATGCCCTCTCTGCAGGATCAGGTGAGGCAGGTCAATATAGTTATTGCATCCACAATTTCAACACACCAAAGAGTCAGCTTAATAAAAAGTCTCAAAATTAAGGTTTTCATACTCATCCTGAGGGTCTTCTGGAACATCTGAATCCACAAAATAAATATTCAATACCTTAACCAACTGGCTTTTAGAAAACAATTTGTTTCTCCTCTGGTTCCTGCCCTCAGCTTTACAGAGTTCTTTTATCACCATTTTACAGGCATTTCTTGTAAAGAGCCAGGAACATGTGAAGTATTCTTGTAATACACATTGTTCTTACATAAAAAGAATTTTGTTTCCCACTGCCTCGCTTGTTCCAGTCCACAACTATGATGCAGAAATATACAATCAGAAAAAGAATGATTGTATACCATGTAAGTATACCAAGTATAACAAATGGAAACATGCCTATGACTTACAAAATAAGTCTTATAAAACATGTCTACCACTAGAGGCAATTACTTTCCTCACCTTGAGTAATTTCTCTTTTCTTTTCCGCCATTCTTCCCATTCATTGACAATCCTTCCCCATAAAATCCAGGTATCCTCTTCAAGATGGCTCAGATTGGATGATGCAGAAGAACTGGATACCAAAGATGACCCGCTATTCCTTCGAGAACCATTCATAGAGCGTAATGACTTTGAATCAGCTTCCAGAAGCCTTGAAAATGTCATAAAAACTTAGTGGTATCTCTACCAGTTCCATAACTAGGTTAGACTTCAGAGCACCACAGATGCTCCAGAGACTTCCACACAAGCAAGCTTCTCCAAACATTTCAACTAAGAGGCAACATGATACATGTAGAGATTAGGGTTGCCAACCAATATGTTGAGAATTCTCTTGTAATGTTGAACATTCATCAGAAACTCTTCCATCTCTGAAGGAGAATGGAAGGATACATGCATAAAGTTGTAACTGGGATTTTATTGTAAACTGCCCAGAGTCCCTCTTCTGGGGGAGATGGGCGGTGGCTAAATTTGAGTAATAAATAAATAAATAAATAATTTATGCAAATTATTCTGTTTGAGGCTGGGGATGAAGAGAAGAAGACAGAACATTTTATAACATTTTCTTAGTTATAAAAGAATTTTAACATGTAGTTAAAATCAAGGATATAGAGAAACCTTTCTATCTTTAAACTGCATTCTGGTTTTACCAGTTTAAGATGAATAGAAATTGTATTCTGTGACAATACTAGAAAATTAAAACAAACTGAATTCAGTTATTTCTACAAATCATTTTCAGTGTAATTCTCTACAAGGTTATACTACATACCAGTTTTAAAGATTTCTTTCACCTTTTAGCCAAATTTTGTAATTTATAGTCAAGAGCAGTATATACTTCAATAAGTAATCTTATTTACTACATACAGCTACATTAATTTGATTATTCAGATTCTCAGAATAGGAGCTGCTTACTCATCAACACAATACATTTTGCTATTAATCATTATCTCAGAGAGTTATAATAAAATAGTCACATAAAGAAAATTGCTTTAGGACTGAGAAAACAGTTTTTTCATGTTATATCAAAAGGGGAAGTATTTCAAATGAGCAATCAACACTGGACAAATAACCAAAATCATTGCCTATGTACTCCAGATTTGATATTTTCATTATAAGTTTTTTCACTACAATAAAGCATTTGACATTATGTTGCCACCACATGATCATATAGCAATCAAACAGGATATTAACAGAAATAGGTTGATCAAAGGGATCTACAGTCTCTTATATGTTTTAAGCAGCTGTCAAAGCCAGGTATACCAATTAACTGAAGGCAAAGTCAAACTAGGATTCCCACTAATAGCTGCCTCAGTGCTGGATCTGGATCTACTTAGGCAAATGTTCTGGCCCTAGTGTGGATGGAGCAACACTGACATACATAATGTGAAATAAAATATTAATAAATGGATGTCCATTCATCCATCCCCATTCCTTCCACATCTGATTTAGCATTCATGCTGATTTAGCATTTATCTCATGGGAAATACAGTAATTGATACAAGGGAAAACATTTAATTTTTTGAGCAAGGATCATTTAATTTTATGGATGGGAAATAGCCAATCCTTACTGAAATGGTGAAATATTCCCAAATTGCACCTCTACCTATCTTTTGATATTCTGGAGGAACTGAAGCTGAACATGATAGAAAGCCCAAGGAGATTGTAAAATGGGTTTTTCATCATTAATATCAATGTTCATATTCTTACACAGAGATTGTTCCATATGATTAAAGTAAATTACTAAATGAAATTGCTGGCTATAAATGAGAGGGCTGACCTGGTTTGCATTACTGAAACCTGGCTGAGCATTGGTGGGTGGGGGGTTCCCTCTCTGAAATATGCCGTTCTGGGTTGCAGGTGTAGCACCAACCATGATTCCAGAGCAGGTGTGGAGGTGCAGCTGTTGAATCTCTGGCAGCTTTCACATACTTGGTCTAGTTTTTCTCCTGTCAGCCCCACTAGGTAGACCAGGAAACCAACTCCATAGGAAGGCTAGAACTACTTTTATTGAGATTGGTTATGACAACAGAATCTTGCAAGTCTGATTGTGCTGTGCCCCTTGTCCCTCTTATAACTCAGTAAATTAGGAAAATGTCTGCCTTAGCCACTTCCAAATCTTATCTCATTGCTCTGGACTTTAAAAAAAATGTTTCAGCCCCTTTTACCTAGGTATTGGTCCCTGCATATCTCCATCAAGGTCATCTTCCTTATTCTCTACAACTCCCCTCTAGTTTTGGGGAGCCTCTGCAGCTATCCCCCACTGAACAAATGAAGGACCTATTTCATTGATTTGCTCCAGGCAACTGATTAACCTGAAAGCATTCCAGGGGGAACTTTGTGGTTTTGGTGAAGCCTGGTTACATGGCCTTAGATGCAGCCTGGAATGAGTGGGCAGCAACAGCCTTAGATTGGATCACACCTGTGCAGACTTTGTGGTTTTGGATCTTGGAGGACTCCTTGGTTTTCAGAGGAATTCCAGGAGATGAAAGGACACAAGAGATGCCTAAAGAACCACTGCAGGAAGACACAGAATTAATCTGACCAAGTGCAGATGAGAACCTTTATTAGGTCTTACCGTGTACCATTAAAAGTGGCAAAGCAGGCTTACTCCTCTGCTCTTACTGAGTCTGCAGAGAGCTGACCAGCAGCCCTTTTGGATAACTAGCTCCCTTCTTGGTAAGGATGGGCTAGGGGAGCCCTTGTGAGGTCGCTTGAGGACTATACTAGGGATCTGTCAGACCAAGTTACTCAAATCTGCTGGGCAGGTCCTATGGAACTGACAGAGGCATGGTCTTGCTAGGTAACCTAGAAAGAGTTCCAGCCCATTGGTCCTGAGGTAGTGGACAGGGTCCTTGTGGCTGTGAGTTCTGCCACCTGTGATTTAGATCCATATCCCTCTTGGTTGATCAAGCCCCCCCCTCCCGGAAATGACATGTAGTTAGATCCAAGTGGTGACGAATGCTTTTTTGTGAGAGGGGATGATCCCATCTGCTTTGAAGGACATGGTGGTCTGTCCCTTCCTCAAAAAGCCCTCCTTGGATCCAACCATACTGGATAATTTTTGTCCAGTTTCCAACCTTCTCTTTTTAGGAAGTGGAGTATCTGGACCTTTCCAATTGGGTTTCAGGCCAGGCTGTATTACTGAGATGGCACTGATCATGCTAGAGAGCTCATGATGGGATAGTGCATCCATCCTGGTCCACCTGAATGTCTTGGCAGCTTTAAATACCATTAATTGGGGTTTTGTTCTGGACTGGCTCAGGAAGTTGAGAATGGGGGGTACAGTTCGGTGATGGTTCTCCTCCTTCTTCTGAGGCCAGTTCCAGTTGGTGGTAAAGGGGAGAGGTCTAGTTCTAGGCCTCTGATATGCGGGGTGCCTCAGGGCTCAACTCTCCCTGTTCCTATTCAACATCTACTCGAAGCCACTGAGTGAAATCATCCACTGGCATGGGGTGGGGTATCCTCAGTATTAATGATATTCAGTTATATATCTCTGGCCCAGGCTGTACAAGTGATGCCATCAAGGTTCTTATCCACTGCCCGGAGGCAGTGAAAGACTGTCTGGGAAGAACAGGCTGAGACTCAATCCTAACAAGACTGAATGGCTGTGGGGTTTCGTGCCCCTTGGATCTGCAGACCTTCCATCTCTGGCTCTGGATGGTGGCACTCCCCCAGACAGAGTTGGTGCACAATTTAGGATCCCTCATGCAGTGGCACAAACAATTTTGGGCACACCAAGATTCACCAATGTGACACCACTGCTGTACGAGCCGCTTTGGCTCCTGGATACAATTCAAGGTGCTGGTTATCACCTTTAAAGCCATACATGACACATGGCCAGGTTACTTGTAGACTGCTTATCTCCACTAGTTTCAGCCTGTCCTACCAGCAAGGCCACCACTGACCTGTAAGGCCCCTTTGTGCAAAACGTTTTTTGCTGCCCCTATGCAAAAGGCAAAATGGTGCTCGTAGCAGTCTCCTTAATTCAAATATACTATTTATTCAGCAACAAAATAAGCCTCTGATAGAGGGGTTCCCAGGAACATCTGGCTGAACCCTGGGGGGTAAAGGAGTCTATATTATCCTTTGGTGTAATCCATTCTTCTGCTCTTTTTTGCTGATAGACATATAAGCACTCATTTTGGACATAACTATGAAGGGCAAAAGGCAGTTCTGGCCTTGAAGGAGCAAGAATAGGCAGGATTGGAGGGTAGGAGAAAAGGGGAACCAACTTGCTGCCACCTGTTAGGCCCAGGCAAGGGTAACCTGGGAAAGGAGGAGACTCGAGGGACTAGGAGGATGAAGAGCAGGTAGGAAAGGGAGGGTGTGTGGATTCAGCACCAACACAACCAGCCCGCCCCTCCTTGCAATCTCTCTGGCAAGTAGACACACTCTCTAGCAGCCCTGCTGGCACACATACCATTGCTTGGGAGACAAATGCCTTCTCCTTCATGGTCCTCACCGTCTCCAACACATGCCATCACCATGCCTGTCAACTTACCAGGTAGACCAGATAGGAAACCCAACCAGATGAGCTAATTCTACTTCATTGTAAAGCTACATTAACAGAATCTTGCAAGTCTGAAAGTACAATTCTCCCACTGTCTCTTTTATAGCCGGAAAAACTAGGAAGTTCTGAGCCTCTTGCCCTGCCCACTATCCAGCTGCAGGCTATGCTCTCTCTTATCTGACCGTTCGCTAGGCAGCATCTCTTTGCCGGTCTCCCAAGGTTTTTCCTGCATACCATTACAATGTCTGAAGCTGTTCAGCTTCTACTCAGGGAATAGAAGTTGAATTAATCTGTCTCCCCTTGCCTTTCAATATATGCTGCTTCTACAACGTCTGTCTGACATAAGTGAGCACATGCAGCTGGTGTTCAGAATGGAGATTTGATTTTTAAAACTTAATTTGGTGCCATGTGTACAACTTCCACACCTGCTTGCAGTGACCCTACCTACCAGATCTGCCAGTGGGATAGGGGAATGCTCCAGGTCCCCTCTCTGAAACAATGTTGTCTTATGGGACTCAGACACAGCACCTGGCCTTGTGATCTAGCAGCCTCGACCCTATTAGCTTTCTGGAAGCCTATGAAGACCTGGCTCTTTCCTCAAGCATGAGGACCAGGACATTAACAGGAGCCCAATACACCTGTTGGTGTATGAGCTGTTTCAAGGTGCCTTATAGCTATAATATGATAACTATTCTTAATTGCATTCCATATTGTTTTATATTGTTTTCTTTATTAATATCGGTTTTTAATGCATTGTTTGTTAGCTGTCCAGAGTTACTTGTTTAGGATGTATGGATATATAACTCGTCCAATAAATAGATATCCAACAAAAAGACTGTTGATACTGAAGTTGATTTTTTTTATGTGCAGTAACAGTACTGCCAGATAGATTAAAGAATCATAACTTAACTGTTACCTATGAGTGTTTTCCACCTGGTGATATTTCGTGTTTGCATACTGATGCTTCAGGAAATATTAAACTGTGTATTTACAGGGACCATCCAGTAAACCTGGAGCATCCAGCAGACATTTAAACTGTATACTTACACAGAACACCAGCCCTGATCTATAAGCTATTTATAACCCCTGGCTTTCAGTCAGCAGAAACTCAGAATGCCCTACCTGTTTTGTTCTTCCAACTTGGCCAATAGCTCCAATTCATCTGGGCTCAGGTTCTCAGAGTCGGAAGTAGGGGAACATGCAGGCACAGAGTTGACAGAAGAGAGCGCTTCATGGGAAGAAGAGTCAGGGCTGACTGCTGGACTTGCCATCTCCAGCAGTTTGAGAGTAACAGGAATGTTCATTCAGAAAGTCCTCAGAAACAGTGATCAGGAAAGTTAAGGAATCACCTGTAAAAGACAACAGACTATTTAAAACAGCAGTCTTTTTCTCCCTTCTACTTCATAAGCTGTTCCCAAGACTGGATCATAATCTTCCTAGTTTAAGGAGAATTGCTACTACAGATCAAATAAAAAAGAAACATTATTCCAAGATAACCAAGGGGTCTGTCTTTGTTTTTTACATTTCTTTTGTGAAGAAGCATTTCTTTTCAGGTAAGCATTTTGATTTTCCCAATTAATCCTTAGCAACATTTGGCTACAAAAATTGTAAAATATTCAGGGGATGTGAACTGCTTTTCCAAAGACAAACCTGTATAACTTGAATGTAAGTCACAGCGCAGAGTTCAACAAATTCTATCCTTGCTAAACACTCAGGATAGCCCATTGTATTTTTCAGCAGAATCAGTATTATGAATGAATATTCTACAAGCCTTCTTTAAAAAGACATCCACATGGTCACTTTCTGCTTTTAGCATTAAACTAAAAAAAAAAAAATGTAAATACAAATTTCTCTTAAAGAGTAACTAGATCAATACAATTAATTTGGATATTATACTAGACCTATTAATTTTAAAACTGAGTCATTGCTTCTGCAAGTTATGTTGAGATAATGCAGAACTATACATACAAATCTTTTAGATTTGTATTCTATTGGTCTTATATTCTGCATTATGTGTCTTAATTATATCTTGAAAAATTAATAATAAAGTTTTAAAAGTTTTAAAAAAGAGGCATTCAATGGGAACAATTTGGAAGGTGCTGGTGTTGCTGCTTGTAACTAAGATAGCTAAAGGACCACACCATAAACATAAACTACATTTGCCTTTCTCAGCTCTGTTTCATACTCTCCTGACTGTAGTCAGATTGAAAAAAGTTTCTTCTGCTATGGAGTTTGGATGTAGAATGCTTGTCCAAAGCACTAATTTGTGGGACTTTTCCCAGATTGTTTCTGCCCATCCTACCAGATAGAGCAGACAAGGCATGCCACAGGTCCCACTGGTGAAGCAGTGTCACCTGGTGGACTCTAGGATGTGTGCCTTCTCTGTCATGGTGCCTTCCTCATGGAACAGCCTCCCCATGAGATACAGAGAGCCCCAACCCTGTTGGCCTTCCAGAAAGCTGTGAAGCCCTGCCTTTCCTCCCAGGCCAGTGGCTGGGATGTTGATAGAGCTCTGGCATGGGTGTAGTTATGTTTGATGTATCGATAATGTGATTTTTAGGGGCCTTGACCCAGTTTCTTTTAAATAGAGTTCTACAGTTTGATTGATGTTCTGTTTCTGTTCATCACCCAGAGTTCTCTGGGTAGATGGACAGCTATATAAATTTGCTAAATAATAAAAAAAATACTTTCAGACATTCTGATTTGTTCATGCCTTGCCAATAACTCATTTTGCTTGGTGTTCAACTTATTGGTTCTGTTGCACTGGTTGATCATTGGAGGCTTTTAACTATGTTTCATATATAGGGATTCTGCTTTAGGTAATTCAAAAGAGCAGCCTTAGATTTTACAATGCATAAAAGTTGCATTTTGGATACCTAGCTCTCTTCATTTTAGAGAAATCTGATGCTTTGTTACACATTTCCACAGTTGCCCTGCACCACCATGCTGACATCCAGCCACTGTCCTGTATCTGCAGGCATGCTGCTCCACCAAGAAAGGAGCAAGGGGCCTTGAAGGTATAGAAATCACTATAATGTGGCCTAACAGTTGGGGTGTAATGGTTATTGAGAAATGCAGACTAGGATATCTAACTCAGAGCACACAAATTTATTGAAATTTAGCATTCAGTATTATCCTTGCACAGTCATGTGACCATTATTATGAGGCCATCCTTCTAACTGCCCAGAGTCCCCTTTTTGGGAGAGATGGGCGGTAATAGAAATTTGAGAAATAAATAAATAAATAAATAAATAACGCAAAGCTACAGGAGGATCCACTTCCTAACCCCCATAGGTGCCAGCCTGGAGACTTAGCACATAAATCCAGCATTTCATGACATTGGAACAAGTATCAATCGTTTTGACACAAGAGATGAAGAAGATCAAAATGATTTAAAGGAACATTTGGTTGTTTCATTGTTTATTTTTAGTTTAGGAACACTGTTAACACATATATGCAGGCCTACACGTGAAACAGATATAATAATTTTGTGACTTCTGGCCTATATTTGAGCCTGAACATGCAGGGGTTCCCTGAGGCCTGAAAAATATTTCAAGGCTTCCTCCAGGGTCAAAAGGTTGAGAAAGGCTACTCTAGACCCATTCCAATCTTATTTATGGCCAGATTTTGGGACTGAAAGCCTTGGTTGTTCTAAATTACCTGTCTCTGTCATATACTGTAGATAGGATCAAACATTATATGTTATCAGGAAGGGAAACTTGTAATTAAACTTTAAAGTTTATGTAATAGCTATATACATGTACTTCACCTTGAGGTTTCATTTGTCAACTCCTAATTTATTGACAGAAGAGCTTCTTCAAAGTTCATAGCAAATCTCAGAGAAAAAAACGTAATACACTGGAGAAACCTGGGGACACAGTGATTGAACGTAGCAGATATTAAGCTACCATGTCCAAGACTATAAAGGAACAAAAAAGGAGTACAAAACTCTTGGCACTACAGAGATCTAGATAAAACTGTTAACTAAGGCCTGGAGGAAAAACCGAAAATGTAGAAGATACACGTGGCACTAATGTTTATTGGTTTCATAGTTTTGATGTTTATTAGTTTATACTGTACCTTGCGATCTCTCAGTTTGCTAATATAAAATGAATAGCTATCATATAATGAAACTTTGCATTATGAAACTCGGGTACAAGGCAAACGCTTGGGGAAAAACTTCAAATAATTTTAATATAAAGAGACAACAGCTTTCGTGAGTCTGCTAAGCTGCTATACAGAGCTCACAGGACCTCAGTAAACTGCCTTTCTGCAGAACTTACACTTCAATAAGGTATTTCAGATGAACCTGCTAATTCTGTCCTCCATATTCTAAGGGACATTAAAACATTAAAATCCTGTTTTGTGTTGTTGTTTTTACTGTAAAGAATGTTTACGGGCAAACAGACAGGATACAAATCATATAAATAAAAATCAAGTGAAGAACAGCGATAACTGAGAAATACAGTTAACAGTTGGCAGATCGTAGTCAAAAAGACAAAAAAAAATGAAGCTGCTTGGTTAAACCTGTCATATTCCTCCAGTGAACAGGCAATTGCCGTTTCAAATCCTTTTAGCTTCAGAAGCAGGTAACAAATTCTGTCTCACCCTAGGACCTTGTACCCTTCAATCTCCCAGTGTGGCCTCCATCATAATGATAGAATTTAAGAACTTAGAGGCACAGGTTAAATAGACAAAGCTGTGGGATGGGATGATATCCCTGAACTTTTCAAAATTAATATTCACTTGTGGGCACTAATTTTAGCAGCTCTTTTTTTATGTCATTGATTCCTTGCTGGCCATTTTAAAAGACTGACAATTATTATTCCCAGTTATAAAAAAGGGTCCTGTGCAGACCCTAGCAATGATCATCCCATTAATCTGCTGCATATAACCAGCAAACTATATTCAAGACATCTTTGTTTTACAATTGGCTGTAGTCTGAAAAAACCCCATGAACAGGCCAGATTTAGAACTGGTCTGTCTACAATTGATCACTGCCTGAAATCAACATCTGGCAAAAAAATACAGTGCCAACCTTCATGGGCCCCTTCATGCTGCCTTTATTGATCTTAAATTTGCCTTTGACTCTATCCCAAATGACAGACTTTGGAAAAAGCTGGAGATTTCAATCATAGATAAAAGGTTTTATCTTCACTATGAAAACTGAATAAAAACAACTTTCTTAAGGTCAGTTGAAATGCCCAAGGACACTTGACACAAAGCATCCCTGAAAACAAGTGAATGAAAGATTGTTGTATACTGGCTCCTTTCCTGTTCAATCTTTATTTAAACTCTGTAGTCCAAGTGCTTAGAAACCACAAACACTATTCCCCACTTCTGGCCAAAAGAGAAATTCTACCTTACTTTATGCCAATGGCATTGTCACTATTTCTTTCTTGGTGTTGAGATTAGGAAAACATTACAGTCCTTTGCAATGTATTGTGAAGAAGACTCAGCATAAATTACTCTAAAACCAAAGTTACAATCTTTTCAGGAAAACAAATTAGACACAAATGGCAATTAGTGGTCATGTTATTGAGCAAATGAGGCAATACAAATACTTGGGCATAGCATCTAAGGATTCAGGGACATGGAATGTCCAGATCCTTCAGGTCACAGAAAATGACCAGAGGTCAGCATCTGCCAATTTATATCATCAACTCTCTGGGTTTTCCATGAGAAAGCAATCATCCAATTTCTTTACAATACATGCAGATGCACCTATAAAAAATAAAGACCACCATCTTGAAAAAAATACAACCTAAACTCCTGAGTGTGATCGTTTGTACTGTATTTCCTGTTGTGTTCTAAATGCCACAGAATAAACTGAAGCTGGCTTTGTTTCTTCAGAAGCCACAATCTAGGAAAGCAGATTGTCTAATTGGTTTAAGCTGATATATTGTCCAGAAGGTCTAGCCCCCTTAACATTGTATGATCAATGTCACTCCAGGTGTACAATTTCACTGGAATCAAAACCAAGGGGTTGCAGTCCTTATCCAACTCTTATGGCATCTGTTAGATATGCAAAAGCCAAAAACACCATAAAATATGCCCACAGGATACTGATAAACAAAATTACATTAGCAGAACCACCTGTTGCGGTGCAGTCAGAAATCAAACTAGAATTTTCATCTTATTTTTTTAGTAATTTGTTATTAATTTGTTGTTAAAGAAACAATCTGTAATTTGTTGTTAAAGAAAATGTGCCTTTTCTTTAGCCTGTTTAAATGCCTTACCCTCTGCAATTATGCAAGGTAGATTTGCTAGTGTCCTATAAGACATGTCCATGCCTTTTTTGATCTGCAGAGTCAGTGGCGCATGTATTAATGTATTATACAAGAACTCCCAAAATTTACTCATAACACCTCTAACTAAATACTTAAGTAGATCAGAAACCTTTTATGTTAACTACCTTAGATTTAAGGTGACAAAATTTGTCTCTGGAATATTAGGAAACAAATAGTATCACAGGTGCTACAAAAATGATTCTCTATATTTAGATTTAACTGGGTTAAATGGTGCTGGGCTAAGAACCAGGAGACTGTGAGTTCTAGTCCCGCATTAGGCATGAAAGCCGGCTGGGTGACCTTGGGCCAGTCACTCTCTCTCAGCCCAACTCACCTCACAGGGTTGTTGATGTGGGGAAAATAGGAGGAGGAAGGAGTATTAGGTATGTTCGCCACCTTGAGGTATTTATAAAAATAATAAAGGCAGGATAAAAATAAAATAAATAAATAAAATAAACTTTATGATTGTCTATTTTCCAACTCTGGATTTCTCTTTTTCCATTTCAATGCTTGCTGTTTGTACCTTTATGCATTCTTTTTCTCTTCTATATATTTGGTTGAATTAAATAAATTGAATCTACCTTTTAATGCTGGTAATGTAAAGTCTTAATATAATTTATAATCTAGACTGTTAGATCTGCTGACAGTTTTGGACATTTTTTTGAGTCATTTAATTCTATTTTATCATCTACTTTATAGAGTAGCCTTTCAAGTCTTAATATTAGTAATACCATTCTTACAGTTAGATCTTAGTGTTAAAGTTTTACAATTTTGTGTTGATATCCAAAATAATACTGATATTTAAATGTTATTTTATACCTTGAATTCTAACTCCTATAATTCCAAGTAGCCTGCTAGTGAATTTCTACTGTCATGAAAGCTATGTGATGACAATATAAACTGTTTTTTAAAAATTTGCTGACTATTTTTACTCTATTTTATTTCATTTTATATTATTCTGCTTTTTAAATTTATATTGTATTTTAGTCTTTACTGTATTACAATTCTATGTTAGTAATATTTATAATTATATTAATGTGTTTTTCTATACATATATTCTTATTCCTGGAATAGTTGCAATTCTATGTATTTTACACTGGTCTACAATTGAAATAAAAGTTCATGTTGAGTAGTGACCCCAAGCCACAAACATAAGAATACTAAGGCTAAATATGAACCATCTAAATACAAGAAACACAAGGCTGATATTTAGATATCTCAGATGTCAGTAGTAATATTTTTGGAACTTTACAACTATTATTTAATTTCCAAGTAATAAATCAGAAGGCAGAACCACATACAAAATAAGGAATGTACATAGCAGAGGTCAAATTATTCTTGATATTCTGTTTTCGGCTGCAAAATGCTACAGGGAAGAAGATAATAAAATTACTTATTCAAGGCAAGTGAAGTTATTTGCCTAGCTGGTTTGTAAATAAATATTGCTTTGAGCATGTGACATAATTAGAAGAACATTCAACAACCGGGGAAGACAAATTTAACATTCTTTTTCTCTTTTAGGTAAAGAATAATAGTATTCAATTCAAGTATCTTTATCAAGCTGGGCCCAGTACTAGAAATGGAGCAAGTTAGGTCTTTCTGAAGTTCATATAAGCCTTCCCCAAACATGCATCTTCAGTACTATATACATGTACTCCAACACACAGACACACACACAAAGCATATAGTTGTTAATATCCATTCAAAAGTGGCATACTATATTCACGTTTGTGATCTTCTTTGCATGTATCATAGAGCAACATCCATCAATTGTTCAAACTGAATCCATTTACTTCAGTCTTTTCCATTCCTGATCCCAAAAGCTACAAAGTAACTATATTTTGAAATCAAAGCAGGTCTCATAGCAAATTCAACATGTTCCAAGAAGCATAATTCAATGGTATGGAATGCTCTCAATAGGTAGGAATAGAAATCTGATAGCATGACTGAATAAAACAAGGAAACCATGCAAGAATGAGAATGGAATGGCTGGGGAAAAAAGAGGGCTAAGAAAAACAGAGATAAAGGGATAAAAAAGCGGATTCATATAAGCATTTGGATAGGACATTTCCTAGTTCACAGTGAGAAGCTATTTTTCAAGGTCCAAAGGAATCTAAGAGATATTTAAGAAATCCAAGATTTTAATGTGCTGGGTTTAGACACAAACATGTCCAATTCAAGAAAAAAATCCCCAAAAGAGAGGGGGGGAAAAGAAAAACAAAAACAAATCTGGTTCATTGATTATGTGAAACAATGAATACTTTAGCCACCTATTATTAAATGACTCACAATTGGTGGAGTTCACAGAATAACTCAGACTAAACAAATCACCTTTTGCTTCATTCAATCCAATAACAGAATGCTGACAGATAGCTACAGAAAAAAATAAAAGGGCAGCTGGAGAAGAAAAAGAACGGAGGGTAGGTAGAATGACAATCAATCCCTGAATATAAGAGCTCTACACTGCAACATTTTGTTTGAGGGCCTCCTTGTTGCTTTAAAACCAAGAAATGTATATATTTATCTCTCTATAGAGTATCTTAGTGATTTGCTCAAGGAGCCTATCTAGCCTATCTACTACTGTTTCATTGTTGTTTATTCGTTTAGTCGCTTCTGACTCTTTGTGACTTCATGGACCAGCCCACGCCAGAGCTTCCTGTCGGTCGTCAACACCCCCAGCTCCCTCAGGGACGAGTCCATCACCTCTAGAATATCATCTATCCACCTTGCCCTTGGCCGGTCCCTCTTCCTTTTGCCCTCCACTCTCCCTAGCATCAGCATCTTCTCCAGGGTGTCCTGTCTTCTCATTATGTGGCCAAAGTATTTCAGTTTTCCCTTTAATATCATTCCCTCAAGTGAGCAGTCTGGCTTGATTTCCTGGAGGATGGACTGGTTTGATCTTCTTGCAGTCCAAGGCACTCTCAGAATTTTCCTCCAACACCACAGTTCAAAAGCATCGATCTTCCTTCGCTCAGCCTTCCTCATGGTCCAGCTCTCGCAGCCATATGTTACTACAGGGAACACCATTGCTTTAACTATGCGGGCCTTTGTTGTCAGTGTGATGTCTCTGCTCTTAACTATTTTATCGAGATTTGTCATTGCTCTTCTCCCAAGGATTAAGCGTCTTCTGATTTCCTGACTGCAGTCAGCATCTGCAGTAATCTTCGCACCTAGAAATACAAAGTCTTTCACTGCTTCTACATTTTCTCCCTCTATTTGCCAGTTATCAATCAAGCTGGTTGCCATAATCTTGGTTTTTTTGAGGTTTAGCTGCAAGCCAGCTTTTGCACTTTCTTCTTTCACCTTCATCATAAGGCTCCTCAGTTCCTCTTCACTTTCAGCCATCAAAGTGGTATCATCTGCATATCTGAGATTGTTAATGTTTAGTTAATCCCTGTTTTGTAGAATTTGAGCTACAAAGTTAGGGCTAGAAAAAATAATTCATTTTTAAAATGCCCAAAAAATTATCTGTAGCTTTTGTTATTACTGCAAAGACCTTGAACTTCTCTCTAAAAAAGTATTTGATACCACCACTTTCAGAAGTCAAAAATCACTACATACCACTGACACTGTTTCACACGATAGCAGCATTGTAACTAGCTACTAATCAGATGTTTAAATTCCTTAAAACGCAGTCTCCCAGGCAGGGAAGTTCTTTTCTATTATGTCAAAGAAGTCAAAAATAAAGTATGTAAGAGATGGCTGATGCTCTTATAAACATTTGTGAACTTGTTAATTTTTGTAGAATTATTATTAATGCTACAGCAGAGTCTGATCAGATTTCACTAGGGGAATAAGGAAAAATATCTTCATCGGGCTTTCCCTGCATTCCCCTTTTATCAATTTCAATCTTTAATATGCATCTAAGTTTTCCTGGAACATCCACAAGAAACCAGAACAGGCTTGCTGGCTCCCAAAGACACAGTGAAGTCATTTTGTGGCTGGACAAGAAGTTTGACTAATACAGAAACATTTTATTAACAACATGAGTCAGTTGTTTCTGATCTACTGATGACACAACAAAACTATATTGCCTTCTTTGACATGGTATTTGTGTGAAATCCAGCCAGTGTAATGTATAAAGCAAATCCAAGATCCAATAGTTTGCTCAATTGTACTGCTCAATTAAGAGCAAGTCCTGTGAAAAAATGCAGGATGAAAAAGAAACAGTATGAAGGTGCTAGGATTGAAAAAGACAAATTTCATATGCATAAGATCTCATCCTTTTATAACCTTGTCTTCAGCAGACTTCAGTGAAGCACTTGAGGATCATAAACAAGGTCTACAACATTACACAATAGACTCTGAATGGACGAAAAGAGCCTGTGGGAGGCTTTTGTTTTTGTTTTGTCATGATTTAGCAATTAGAGTACGTGGGAATTTGATTCGCTTTTTATGCTCAGAGTAATAATAGCGTTAAACAGTATTAATTTTGCTGTAACAGACTAGTATAAACATACCCCAAAGCTGTAATATTAGTTATCCTATAACAGAAGGACCTCTGATTCAAACACTGATATTAGGTTGCACCTTTAGCTACAAATAGTCATTTAACAATTGTGGCTGTGGTGGCCTTGAGTTATATATTAAAAAGGTGGGATAAAAATCTAATAACATATGGATCAATTGGAACCAATTTCTATTCAGCTGATGTTTTTAGACTAGTGAGACTTCAGACAAATAATACAAAACATGAATGACAATACAGAAAACATATGGCCAATATTAGAAATAAAACCCTGTATCTTATGAATGCTATTGCAGCATTCGAAAAAAATACCATTTTCTAAAATGCTTGTTTACAGACCACATTTCATATAAGAACTCATATCCCATTTTCAGTTCAGTGCTAAAACTGCTGACTTCAGTAATAAACAGGTTAAATATTAAGTTGTAATGACATCTGAAGACAGATTCCAAGCAATCATTCACTCTCACACATAGTGAATTACAGCTGAAGCTGAAAAGCAATCTCTATTTATACCAGCGGTACTTAAAACTGGGTGCATGGACTCCTGGGAAACCATGAATGGTCCTCAGGGAGGCTGTGAACCAGGTGCAAAACAATAGTAACAAAAACCACTCATTCTTTCTCCATTAATTTCTTTCCTGTTACTTTGAAAAATATGTTTTGGGAAAATCTGTACTTATGTCTAATAAAATTATTATTAAGACATTGTTTCACTTCAAAGTATAGGGTGCACTGGATGTATAATTATCACTGCCATGTTATGATGTCTAAAAGAGTTTCCTGTTGATAAAAATTAAAGAAAAAACATCCTGCCATTATTGTTCAATCAGGTCAATGTGAATTTAAAAGTAAAACTGTAGACTTTTCAAAAGCTCACTGTAATTTTTTTTAAATGCCAAACTAATCATACTATTATTTAATACTTGTGAATACTTGATGTTAAGGGAGCAAGGAAACACAGTTAAACTGTATATATTTACAGTTTAATATAAAGAAATAAATTCTGTGTGTATAAATTTATGTGCATTTTCCTGGAGAGGAGAGTCCACAGCTTTGGTTAGATTCTCAGAAGGATCTATGAACACAGAAAGGTTAAGAAACACTGGTTTCTTAACTAGCTCGGATATAAGACAATTCTAAATAAAGTACTGTAGAGGTGAAGAAGACATCCTGAACTAGGATCAATTGTTTTCAATAATCATCAAGCATGGTAGCCAGCTGACAAAGATTCTTACAGATAGTTAACCATGACCAGCAACCAGAATTATAGTTCTTCTCAATTGTTGGTTTTTCAGTATATGCCACAACAAAAATCTGTACCCATGAATAGATTAATTCTTCCTTCTTTTGACAGACATTGTTTGGAAACAGTTCCCCATTGTTTGAGCTAAAACCCTGGGCTTCAACTAGCTAAAAACAAATGTCTATTAATATTAGAATGCTTCCCACTGGTCCTTAATAGTATACAGGCTAACTCAATGTCCAATTTCTGTTAAAAAGTTTAAGTCTCCTTCAGGTTACATTCAACTTCTGGTAACTCTCTGGACATCTTTATGATGTTTTCCTGGCAGTAATATAAGAGTGAGTTGCTCTTTAAAAGAAAAACAAAAAACTTTCAAGTCCAGCTTACACCTGGTTAAGGATAAAGAATCCCCAACAAAGTGAATTGGGATAGGAACAAGACAATTTACAACAGAGTGATGCTGTAACCACCCTATTTTTAGCTATGAAGGCTGCCTAAATCTTTACGCAAAAACTGAGTAGAAGAGAGTACAATTTAACATTTCCAAAATCAACTGCTAGCTGGTTTGGGATACAATGTAATAAGAAGTTTCATTTTCATGTGCGACTCTATTAAAATGAATATTCATATATTAGACCATGCATGTACAACACCATTTATTTCAATTGAGCTTGAACATTTTTATAGATTAACAACTATTAAGGCATATTACCAGTTGCTTTCAGCTAGTAAATCACGGAACAGCATGATTTGCAAACATTGCTTTCAACCATCACAAAATACATAGTTCACCATAGTATATCATGGTTAAAAATGCCCAGATGTAGTAGTAGTTCTGTGTTTGAACAAATGCTTAGCCGTAAACTAGCCATGATGTCATTTGTAGGAAGAGCCAGCAAGAACAGCAGTAAAACATAAGCTAGAATTATTTCATGTTTAAATTTGGTCCTCTTGTGCTATCAATATTCACAAATGAAGCACTCCAGAACAAAGGGCATGCTCAGTTATAAAATGCGCCTCTACAGTTTGACATATTACGGAAGAAGCTTGTATAGTCTTAAAGTCAAACTCTTGACACAATATGGAAAGGTTGTTCCTTTATCTTCTTCTGTGTTTTTTTTTTAACTGCCTAGCCTAGTCCATCTCCCATCCAAGTACTAACCAGGCCAATCCCTGCTTCACTTTCCATGATCAACCGCATCCAGCCAATTCCTGGGCCCAATTTCTATTACATACTGTCCTTTAAAAGCAGCCAGGATTCAATCAATTTTTTTCAAACTATGATTTCTCATTTGCAAAGAAGTAACTACAGCAAATAAACTTCTCTGTATTGGCCATTTTGGACAAATTGATTATAGGCATTAAACCTAAAGTCAAATATGTGCAGGAATCTTTCAACAAAAAGGAATGGTTGTATGTTGTACAAAAATTGTATCAAGAGAGCAAGTGTCCTGGATTTCTTCTATCCTGATTCCTAAAACTAATCTAATCTAATCTCAGTATAAACAACTAGACAATGTAAGCATATACTTTGGGTGACATCAGTTAGACTATGAAAAATGTACCAAACGCCAAACTAAAATTAGTGTTCACAAAATTTTAAAAATCTTTAAGAGACTGAATTTAATATAAACACTAAACTCAAAACATTTATTGAGATCAGAACATTACAGCAATTTCTACCCTACAGAATTCAAGAAGGAATATTTTTCTCCTGCTAGAAATAAGTTAGTTTGGCTGATTAATAAGACTAAATTTTCTCCTACCCATATAAACCCAGTAACATTTCCTAAAAGCTCTCAACAACAAAAATTTAATAATAAAGAAGATAGGTTTAACTGTTCTTGAACAAGAGAGAAGACTCCTCTGTCCATTCATTTCAAAGAAAACCAAAGGAACTAATTTAGAGATACTATATATAAGGGAATCCTTAATGCCAATTGCATTCTTGTCCAAGGCATATCACTGGGAGGCAGTGGGAAGGAGATCATTTTTAGGTCAGAAAGTGGTTCCCAATGCAAATGAACCTGTGTTGATCCACACAGGGTATTCATGGAAGAATGTAAAAACCTCCATGCTAGATCCAACCAAAGGTTATTTAGGGACCAATGAGATGTCCATATACAACCCAAGCAGGACATGAGCGTAATAGCACCTTTCTGCTTATGCTTCCTAACAAGTGGTGTTCAAGGATCTACTGTTTCCAATACTCGAGGTAAAATACGAAGCTAAAATAACCTTATTTTCCACAAACAGGTTCAAACCTCAGATCAGCAAGAAATACTTTACATACCCTCCAACAATTTTAGTCCCAGTGCTCATTTAGAAAAGAGCTTTAATGATATATGCACAAAGTAACTGAAGATGGTGGAGCAACAACGTTTACATTCAGAGTGCATAATGATTATCATAATTACTGACCTACCTAGCAGAAAAGAGGAGCGTACCATTCCCCAGTTGGCAGAGAGCAGGCAAGGAGAAATTCCTCTTTCAGGGGTAGTCAATGCCCCCTCTTTAGGATGGGGGAATTACTGGGTTTGACGGAGTATGACTTGTCCTTCTTCGGGATAAGAAAACGATATAGTGGGAGAAAAGCGTGGCTATTTTTCCCACGGAAAACTCCCAAGCAAGGCGAGGAAACCTATAGGCAATCCGGAGGTCCCAATATAGGTAGGCCAAGTACCACCACCTTCGAGGCACGCGCAGGACCTACCCACCGGCTGAAAGCAGGACAAGAGATAGCGGGCAAAAGGAGACCCGGTTCCCCGAAAGAGGCTTTTCCGCAGGGAGAGAAGGGGACAGCAAACGGCGGCTGAGAAAGGAAAGCGTTTCGCCCTCCTTGCAGCAAGGGCTGCCTGCACTATTCAGCGAAGAGAAGCAGAAAAAAGGAACCGAGCGCCCGCGCCCTCCTACCTGGGCGGCCGGCGTTGCCATTTCGGCTCCTTCTCCTCAGAGAGGCGGGGATCCCAAGCCTCCGGGCCTGGCCTCCACGGCCACCGCCTCCCCCTCTACCAGCACGGCAGGGAGAACCGCGCCAGGGGCTGCAGCAGCCATGGAGGAGCCGGAGCCGCTGCGGACAGCGGCGGAAAAAGACCAACCACCGGAACCGCCGCCGCCGCCGCCTGCCGTGGCAATCCCAATTCACTCCCCGATTGATGGGCAGCGAACTCCGCCCTCTGCTCCACATCCTTTGCTCCAACTGACCAATTAGGATCCGGGCCCTGGGCTCTCGGTCTCCTCCTACCTGGCCATATTCTCTAATCAGCTTTCACCAGGATTCAGCTTTCGCCAAGGCACCGGATCCTGGCCCCGCCCCACTAGATGCCTCCGTTCATAGAGCAAAGTAAGAGGGATCTAGCCGCCCGCAGCCCCAGCGATAGAGGAAGGAAAACCTGAGAGGGGCGGGAATATTAACCCCACCGCTCTCGCTTCCACCAATAGGGCACCGGAAAGAAGCAATAGGCAGTTCTTTCCACCTATCTGAGTTTTAAAAGCCAAATGGGGAATGAGGCTGTTAGTCCCTTTGAGCTCGGGAATAATAACGGGCGCGGGAAGGCGGAGCGTCTGGTGGAGTTAGGGATAAAAAGCGCAGGATGCTATGGGCTATGAGAAAAATTAAGGGTTTTTTGTCATCTCTGAAATGTCGAATAATACAGATTTCGAAGACAAGGGAGAGAGAACATTCAGGAGATGGGCCACTAGAAGGGAGGAAAGTACTCCATTTCCCGAGATTTCAGCTGTGAGAGTTAGCAGTGGCAGCAGGAATTTACGGGAGTGACAACGCGACCAGCCAATGAGATTTAATAACGGCGCCTCTTCATGAAATCGACATCTAAAATTGCAGATTACCCCGCCCTTCTCTCTGCACCGAGCCGAGAGCTTTTTCGTGCACGCTTTTCTTGCGGGAGATGAATAACAAAAGCCTCAATTTACAAATTGTTTAGAAGGAGGGAGAAAATACTTTCCTAAATGAATGCGGTAGGATGGATGTAATATATCCAGGCTGCCAAAATTTAAACGACATTGAAGTGATGGGAAGGATCTTTTTTCTGTATCTGTTTGCTGCCGTTTAGTGGTCCTTCGGTGTTTTGCGGAACAGATAAGGTATCCCAAAATTTGTCCTTTTGTTGTCCAATATAATATCTGCATTATGTAAGAGGAAGCTGCACCGTGAGTCCCAGTTCTTGGAGATGCTGGGACGGAAACGAGGACCTTTTGCATGCAAAAGATGTTCTCTAACTCTTGGCGGTAGAGACGTAGGACTCCTGAGCCACTTTTAGAAAGAGGTTGGCAGAGCTGGTGCCCAGTGCTGCCACCAGGTTGCTGATGGACTGGGGACAACTGCATTTAAAAAGCTCACTGGAGTTATTTCTTATGGCTGTTGGATGCTTTGGTGTCTGCAACACTTGGAAGCTGCCATGTTTTTTTCCTGGGGTCACACTTCTTTGCCTAGTTCAAGTTACTAAAATACTGTGTTCATAAATTTCCATAAGGGTCTTCTCAGTTGCGACACTAGCTTTATGTATCTTGTCTCCAGAAGTCAGTTACTAGTTCAGACTCCAAACTAATGCATTCTCTTTTCAATAACTTTTTAAATATTTTACTTTTACAGTATATTAAAAATACCCCACCTTTTTAATGAATATGCATCAGTCAAACATTTAATTTGGTGGTTTTTATTTCTTATTAGTCTATTTTATTTATTTTAACATTTCTAAGGCTCCCATTATGCCTTGGTTAATTGAGGTTTTCATATAATACTTTATAGTAATGTAGAGAAGGTGTAAACTTAGTTACCAGTCTTAGTCACTTTGTGTTTCATGCAGCATTTCCTGCTAATGAGAAGGACTGTATCTGTCAGTTTTTGGCACACTTTTGTCCTAACAGTCAAGAATCACGCTGAGACGAGGAATAGGTCTCTAGTGTTTATTACTGCTACATAAGACAGAAAATCCTAACAAACTGAAGAAGCGTGGGAAAACCCAGAAATATAAACCCCAAAAGTTAAGGCGGGTCTGATCTGTGTCTCTTTGAACGGCTGCTTAATTCCTCAGTGCTACACATGCGTTTTCCCCCCTGGATAGAGGCCCCCTCCTGCTCGCCATCAGTACTCATGACAACTTTGGCCAATATGCCACTGCCCAGGCTCATCCCATAGCAATGTTTCACCCCCAACATGTTTACTCTACTTTATGCAAGCTGGTATATGCAATGCGTTGACACATACTCTATGTGCCACAGTCTTTGATTTACTTACAAATACATGCCCAACCAGATTACCACAGACTAGCAATACGAAATAGGTTCTCCAGTTTTCTACTTTATAGCTCAACTAGACTACAACTTCATCCTCCCCAGGCAGCACAACCACTGGCTGTGTTGACTGAGGATGGTAGGAATTGTACTCAACCTATCTGGAGGTCACCAGATTGGGAAAAATTGTAAAACAGGTCATTTCGATAAAGTCATGTTTCAGGCCCTGAGAAAATGTTAGTCACCAGAACAGAATTTATCAGAACAGCTTTTGACAGGATAATTGATTGGGTTACATAAGTCACTAACATGGATTTTTATGTCATCGAGCAGTTCTGTAAGGTTGTAAGTATAGATGTGAAGGCATGAAAACACTGCCATAAGGGAAAAGTTGGAACGAGATATTAGAAACTACTAAAATACTGACTTCCAAATGGCGAGCTAAGAAATCCCTGAAGGGATGACGCTATGGCCAAGACCAATGGACTGGCAACAAGTCCAGTCGAAGAGAACCTCTCTAGATAAGAAGAGATTGCACACCTGTGCTCCAGACAGCTGCTTCTGGCAAGGCAACTGCAGTAAAGCAGGAAGACAAGGGAAGCCATCATGCCCATATGGACATTGGGTTCATCAAGCCTCACTTTCTAAACACTTTTGGAATATAACTATTTTAAAGTTAAAAGAGGTTTTCCAAGCAACAAGTTTGAAAAACTATCTGGTGAGTGATCCTTCATTCCAGAAAGAATGGAAAAATTAATTAACAATTTAAAGATTTAAAGATTTAAAGATATAAAGTAAATGGCAAAAAGCTAGATAAGAATTTATCCAAGAAAGTTTTAAATGAACTAAGGGACCAGACAAATTTGAAATATTTGACTTAATATTTGAAATATTATGACTTTTTGCTATAAAACTTTTGAAATAATTAAAAACAAAACAGTATCTTCATGGGAACAGACATTGTTTAGTCTTTCAGGAAAGAGATGATAGGCTGTTTTTTTAAAACGAAGCAAAAGAAATTTGAGTCAGACTATGTGATACAGAAATGAGAGACTAGACAGGGCTAAAGACCCCAGGCAGAGGGAAAAAAAGAAAGAAAAGCCCACTTTTTACTTTTGAATGTGATGATTAGCAGTAACACTTATTAAAATGATAGATAAAGATATTACATTGGAGACACTTCAAAGGATTTTTGAAGAAATGGGGAAGAAGCTCACAGCTACAATGCAACAACGGTATCTGCCTATGCGAATGCATTTTTCAAAAAAGATTCTAACGAAGAAATGAAAGATGTGAAGGAGAATAATTTGCAAGAATTTACAGACCAACAGGATGCAGAAGTAAAACAAATTCTAACCTATGCAAAAAATACTGGAAAATAAAATAGAAGTCGTGGACTATAAGACAGAAATGAAAACTAAGGTGGAAATACAAATGATAAGCCAAGAGATGAAAAATGATCTGGATAATGGGTGCTCCTAACGAGCTCTGCTGATCAACGGGCAAAAAGACCTTGACATTAAAGAGATAACCCAAACACATTCCTCCATGGCACAGGCAGACACAATTCTCCGTACAAGGTTTATCAGCAGCACCCTCCCAGCCAGGAACGCGCGTCAACACTCTGGCATGCGAACCATTACGATGTACATTAACATTGAAATGGTGAACCTGACATATCGCCCCCCCCCAAAAAAATCAAAGAGCCCGCTTGGAAGGATATGCAAGATGAAAACTGCGAACTAAATCAGGAGCTACCACGTCACGCGCAGCGACCCACTCAGGATGAGGAAAATGCTTCCAGCGAACTAAATATTGCAGAGTGCCTCGAAGCTTGCGAGAGTCGAGAACGTCCTTAACCTCAAAGTGCTGCTGTCCATCAATCATGACAGGTGCAGGGGGGGGAGGTCGTGGATGCCAACGAGAGGAGTCATGGGCAGGCTTAAGCAAACTGCAATGAAAAACAGGGTGCAAATGCTTCAAATTATGAGGCAGATCCAAACATACAGTGACAGGATTTATAATCTCAATAACAGGAAAGGGGCCAATGAACTTAGGAGCAAGCTTCTTGGATGGCTGAGGAGACTTGATAAATTTGGTAGAGAGATAGACCAGGTCTCCGATCTGAAAAACAGGCTGCTTCCTCTGGTGTCTGTCAGCGTGAAGCTTATAGGAAGCTTGCGCCTCAGTGAGAGCATTCTTAATGACTGGCCAGGAATCAGCGAGTCGAGATCCCCAATCACAGGCAGCCACAGCAGGAGTAGGAGGCTGGGGAAACTCGGGAATGGGAACAAAATCCCGCCCTGAAATGACCCGAAAGGGGGTCTGACCAGTGCTTTGGTGCACAGCATTGTTATAAGTGACCTCAGCGAAAGGGAGCAAATCAACCCAGTCATCTTGGAGGTAATTTATATAAGACCGGAGAAACTGCTCCAGTGTGGCATTAAGGACCTCCGTAGATCTGTCAGTCTGGGGATGCGAAGAGGTTGACAATGCCTGTTCAGTGCCAATCAGTTTGAAAAAAGCCCGCCAAAACCGTGAGGTAAATTGTGTGCCCCTATCGGTCACCAAACGAGAGGGGCATCCATGTGGGCGGTAGACGTGTACCAAAAAGAGCTAGTTGCTGCGCTGAAGGAATAGAGGCACAGGGAACAATGTGAGCCTGCTTAGAAAAATAATTGTCATGAGTAAGGATGGCGAGCAGGGGGCTCCCACCCAGACTGTCAAGCGCATGCGTAGCACTGAGGAACTGTTCAGCATTCAAAGAGACACAGATCAGGACCGCCTTAACCTTTGGGGGTTATATGGCTGGGTTTTCCCACGCTTCCTCAGTTTGTTAGGATTCTTGTTAAGTACTACTAATAAATATTAGAGACCAAGTCATTGTCTCAGTGTGTTTCCTGGTAATCAGGACAATAATCCTTGACCACCCAAATGACAGTTTTCTTTTGACTGGGGGGCAAGTCCACAATAAAATCCATAGAAATCTCATCCCAAGGGCGAGAAGGGTCAGCCACTGGCTGCAGAAGCCCCTGGGGCTTACCTGACTGCCGTTTAGACATAGCGCAGACAGGGCATGAAGCGACATAATCCTTGACGTCCCTCCGCAAGGAGGGCCACCAAAACTGCCGCCGGATTAAATGGAGGGACTTGAGAAAACCAAAATGACCAGCTTGCTTACTGTCATGGGAACGGGCTAATATTGCAGACCGTTGAGATTCAGGGATGTACAAACGCCTACCCACCCAAGCCAGGTCGTGCTCCAGGGAAACCTTGTCAGGGTTAGCGAGGTGCCAGGGATCAGATTTCAAAGCGGAGACAAAATCAGCACGCAACTGACCAGGCATTTGAGGTTGCTTGTGGCTCTGAGAGTGCTGTGCTGGAACCGTTTGCGAGGGGGAAGGAGGCTGCCCCCGAGTGCGGCTCCGGGTGACTGCGACCAATCCCAATTGAGACTCCGTGAGCACAGTCCCAATGACATCAGAGGTTGGCTCCGCATCTTGGGGCAAACGGGAAAGGGCATCAGCCAAAAAAGTATTCTTCCCTGGGATAAATTTAAGTTGGAAATTAAAACAGCTAAAAAATTGAGCCCAGCGGATCTGCTTTGGGCTGAGACGCCTGGGTGTTCGGAGCGCCTCGAGGTTGCGGTGATCCGTCCAAACCTCAAAAGGGCAAGTCGCCCCCTCCAAAAGGTGACGCCAAGCCTCCAATGCAGCCTTAACTGCAAAAGCTTCCTTCTCCCAAACATGCCAGCGCCGCTCCGTTTCTGAAAACTTACGGGAGAAATAGGCACAAGGCTTTAAGAGCCTGGCAGAATCCTTTTGCAACAAAATAGCTCCAATAGAAAAATCAGAGGCATCAACCTGAACAACAAAAGGCCGTTCAGGGTCAGGGTGGGATAAAATGGGTTCAGCTGTGAAAAGAACTGATCAAAGGCAGCCTGACAGGCAGGAGTCCAATTGAGCACGGCCCCCAGGTTCTTCACCTTGCGTGTCTCCCCGACCCCTTTGGTGCGCAACAAATCAGTCAGGGGCAGAGCAATCTCCGTGAACCCCTGGACAAAGGATCTGTAAAAATTGGCAAACCCCAGAAAACTTTGAAGTTGACGCCGGGTTCGCGGGCGCTCCCAGTTGAGAACTGCCTGAACCTTTTCAGGATCCATTTCAATACCCTTATCAGAAACTCTGTAGCCCAAGTAATCTAAGCGAGACTTATGGAATTCACATTTAGAAAGCTTAGCATAAAGCTTAGCTTTTCTGAGTTTGGTGAGAACTTGTTTGACAAGCTTCTCGTGTTCCTTTTCAGTCTTAGTATAGATGAGAATATCATCCAAATAAACCAAAAACCCCTTAAACAAATGGTCATGTAACACCTCATTGATCAGTTGCATGAAAACCCCTGGGGCCCCTGCTAGACCAAAAGGAAGGACCTTATACTGAAAGGAACCCAAAGGGCAATTAAAAGCTGTTTTCCACTCATCCCCCTCCCGAATGCGAATGCGATAGTATGCTTCACGGAGGTCAAGCTTGGAAAAGACTTTACCAGTACACAAATGCGCTAACATATCTTTTACGAGAGGCAGAGGGTATTTGTTTGAAAGTGAGGCTGAATTTAACCCACAATAGTCTGTGCACAGTCTAAGGGTACCATCCTTCTTTTCGTGGAACAACACGGGAGCCCCAACTGGCGAATTTGCTGGTTCAATGAAACCTCTAGCAAGGTTTTTGTCAATGAACTCCTGCAATGCCCCCAGTTCCTTCTTAGTCGTAGTATAGATCTTCGGCTTGGGTAAGGGGACATCCAGAAGAAGTTCAATGGCACAGTCAGTTTTGTGATGGGGGGGTAAGTGGTCTGCCTCCTCCTCCCCGAAGACGTCGGCAAAGTCATGGTATCTGGCAGGCAGCCCTTCCATGGGTAGAGTGGGAGACTGAGGGTCGACAATTTCAGCCCTCCCCACCCCCACAGTGATGGACTTCCCCACAATAGGAGCCTGGTAGAATCCATCATCAAACGTAATAGTACGGGACTTCCAATTGATGTATGGATTATGGCTAGTTAGCCAGGGAATCCCCAAAACCACCAGAGGGTTTCCCACTGGAGTGACAATGAATTTGATCAGCTCCACGTGTGTTCCCATCTGTAACGTAACGTCCCCAGTAAACTGGGTGGCTGGTCCCCCCCCCCCCCCCCCGCAGTGGAACCATCTAATTGCTGAAAAATTAGTGGTTTTGGAAGGGGAAAGGGGAAGGGGAAAGCAAGGCAGCTCCAATGCAGCGACTAAATCGGGGTGGATCAAACATCTGGAACACCCCGAGTTGACCAAAGCTCAGACTTTGACGGTCTTGGAGCAGAAGCTCAACTCGATCTTTACAGCTAGGATGGGGCAGTCAGCGCTCACCATGTTGGTATCACGCCCATTCTCCACCACCTGTCCAGCGGCGCTGTTTAAGACAGGTGGAAGTCGTTTCCCGCCGGCTGTTCAAGGGCGGCAAAAGCATCTCCCTCGAGGTAAACATCGTCCCCCTCCTCCGCGGATGCCTTTGCCCCCGCCCCCCGACGGGGAGGGTTAGGTGTCTTCTGCGGAGGTTTACACGGGCGATCCGCAGTCTTAGTCTTGTGACATTCCGCAGCGCGGTGACCTGCCTTGCCACACTTGATGCATTGCCCTCAGGCAAAACGTTGCTGTTTCTCGTCATCCCACCCTGTGGCTGACAGCTTCTCAAGCCCTTTCCTTGTCCCCCTTAGTGGCTTGCATATAGGTACACTGGGCATGTTCAGCCTTCCCGGCGAGACAGATCCAATCATGAAGTGAGTCTGGATCGTCCCTGCACAATGCCCATCTCAATACCTCTTGATTGAGCCCGTCCTTAAATCTGTCTATCAGGGTAGCTTCAGACCACTCAGGAACTTTACCTGCCAATACCTTGAATTCCAGGGCATAATCAGCAACTAACTTCTGCCCCGGAACAAGTTCCTTTAGAGCTTCCTTAGCCCTCGCCTTAGCCAGGGGATCCTCAAAGTACCGTCTCAAGGCGGCCAAAAAAGCGTCAAAGGCACCAAGCGCCGGGGCTTTCACCTCAGATAACTGTACATACCAGTCAGCAGCTCTGCCTTTCAGCTTTGTGGCAATCGCCGTGATTTTCGCCCCTTCCAAGGTAAAGCTATGTCCATATTGCTGCATATAGTTTGCAGCGTTGGTAAGGAAAAATGACAAATTTGTGGGGTCCCCATCAAACTTCACAGGAAAGTCCTTTGCGACCCTGCCAACTGGTGCAGCCCCAACCGAGGGACGAGCCAGGGTCCCTCCTGACACCGGAGTGGGACCTTGGAAACCCGGGGAAGAATCCTGTGGCTGCCCCTGCCCTCTCAGTGCCGGCAACAGAGGAGGGGGAATGGTGGGTCCCATCGCGGCACCTGGACTACCAACAACCTTCACCAGGTCCCCCACCGCAGCCGAAATGGATCGTAGCATATGCTCCATAGACTCGATCTTTGCTTTGATGACTCTGATCCTGTGCGGTGTGACCGAGTCCTCCAGCCCTGGTGCCTCAGGCTGCTGGCTTGCTGACACCGTGGTGGATTCCCTCTCGGGAGTCGGGGGGTAACGTAGCCTCCATGAGGTGTGAGACGTCCCCGGCCGGGGTTCTCCCATGGTATCCCACTTCATCTCTGGGGGAGAGGTACCAGTTGTTACAGGCTGTTCCGGCTCCCCCCTTTCCATCGGATCCCCCAACTCCGGGCTGGAGCTGGACTCTCTGGAATAGGGTGCGAGGTGGGATGGGAGGGGGCTCGGATCCCTGCTTGGAAATGCCGACTCTAGGAACTGTCTGGTCGCTTCGCCAAACCCCGTTGACTCTTTCCTTGATTCTGCCATCGCTAACTTCTTTCACAAGAAAAATTTCTTGGTAGAGACTAGCGAGGTTTATTCGTTAAATGATTCTTAGCTTTATGTAATGATTGCCTCAATTCAAATAAAATGCTCAGACTCAAAATCAAAGTTTAGGTTCTGATTTTATTTAGAATAGAGTGCAAACAGAAAGAAAGCTGAGAATGAGAAAAGCGCGCCTAAAGTCAAACTAAATAGCCCCGCTTCAAACAGCGTCCCACCCACCCCCTTCATTCATTATAATCCCACATTCCCAGGTGCTCCTAACGAGCTCTGCTGATCAACGGGCAAAAAGACCTTGACATTAAAGAGATAACCCAAACACATTCCTCCATGGCACAGGCAGACACAATTCTCCGTACAAGGTTTATCAGCAGCACCCTCCCAGCCAGGAACGCGCGTCAACACTCTGGCATGCGAACCGTTACGATGTACATTAACATTGAAATGGTGAACCTGACAATAAAGTTCTGGGTACCCTGTATGGACTTTTTTCTGATCATGGACAGAAATGTTTTAAGGATTTGTGGATGGATAAGAGTTGGGATAGGGGAAGAAATGAAGATGTAATGTAATATCAAAGAGGGTAGAAAAATACTAAGTTTGCTTTTACTTGTAAATTGGATGTCACTTCTTTAAATATTCTTTTGTTTTCTCTTTCTCTTTTTTCTTCTGCATTTTTTTCCTTTTTTCCTTTTCTTTCTGTGATTTTCATCTTTCTTTTCTCTATTTTCTTTCTTTTTTCTTTTGATTTGTATTATCTTTTACTATTGTTAGAACCCAGGAGACTATGAGTTCTAGTCCTGCCTTAGGCATGAAAGCCAGCTGGGTGACCTTGGGCCAGACACTCTCTCTCAGCCCAACTCACCTCACAGGGTTGCTGTTGTGGGGAAAATAGGGGGAGGAAGGAGTATTAGGTATGTTCGCCGTCTTGAATTATTTGTAAAAATAATAAAGGCGGGGTAAAAAATAAAAAAGTTTTTTTTTTAACTTCTAGAATACTAAGAACTTTCAAAGGAAGTAGGACGGAAGCAATAAGGATCTATCTTGACAGCTTCCATAATGGCATAATTAAAATACTTTGTCCTTGTATGCCCAATGGGAAGCCAAACTATACCCTTGGTTGCTGACCTGGGCAGGAAACGTAGGGAGTACAGGGGATGTTGCATAAAAGATGGGGCGAACCATTTTGCCTCCAGTCTACCAATGCCAACCAGCCACCCCCAGAACTTGCAGCCATAGAAGGGAAAAGTCATTTTTGTGGGGCTAAAAGCATGTATGGGATAGTAGCAGAGAGGTATGATTGTATCAGTGAATCTGCTTATAGCAATAACACCCTTATGCTACAGGTTCAACCTTGGGTTGTTGATGGGGTGCCTTCAAGTCTCTGTTGATTCCTGGTGACTGCTTGGACAAGTCCCTGCAGTTTTCTGGGAAAATTTTCAGAAGTGGTTTGCCCTTGCCACCTTCCTGGGGCTGAGAGAGAGGGACTAGCCTAAGGTCACCCAACTGGCTTTGTGCCTAAGGTGGGACTAGAATTTGTTGCCTTCCAGTTTCTAGTGTGGTACCTTAACCAGTACACCAGACTTGCTCTTTCAACTTAATTTTAGCAGAAGAAAAATACTTTGAAAGTGGCAATCCCAGATCTCCCTTTTAAAACACAGGCATTTAGAATCCTAATAAAACCTCTGAGCAAGAGTGTGTGTGTCTGTATGACAAAATAGGATGCCTTTTCTCCACATACAGGCATAACATAAAGGATGTCATTAGAATTCTAAGTGGCTGCATGTTAAAAGGGAGATGTGTGATTATATTTTTCAAGTCCTGTAAAATACTGTTAAATTAAGTAAGCAATTTATTTATATACTCCATGTCCTCTGACTGTTCTTAGAATATTTCTAGTGTTTGAATCTGCACACATGCAGAACCTCTGCTTTGATCACCTTCTTTGTCTAAATAGACATATTGCTGTTCTTGCCAAATCTTTACACTATTGCATGAGATTTTGACCATTAACTTTTTTTAAACTCAATGTTGTTTTGAATTTTGTGGCATGCACAATATCATGCCAGATGTACGATAGCCCTGTTTACCAACAGGGATTGATTATCTTTGTGAGACTGTTGTGGAGAAATCAGTGTTTTCCTTCTTTCAAGATTTGGACTTATTATGCAAACCCACCCTTCCTCCCTCCCTCCCCCCAAATTCTTGCATATTATCCTACAAACAAACAAAATGTTTCCTCTGTATTTATGCATGTAGTATGAAACAGCTTAGTTTCTGTCTGGAGATCTGGATATTCTACAGTAATAGACCACTGAGGACATTATGCTGTCTTGTGAAAGTAACATTATGGAGTTACCTTTCCATTACTGTGCAGATTTTCGTTGATACGGAAACACTGTGTGATAGACAAATCTGTTTGTTTGCATTTCTATAACATTTGCATTTTTTCAGCCACAAGTCCATTCCATTCCTATTTGTGGAGAAGGAGATTGAATATTACTTGAAGTGTATGAAGTTTGACATGTATTAAAACTACTGTAGAACTTTTACAATTTATTTAGGTTTAGCTCTGAAGTAAGTTCTGTATTTCAAATGCACTGTAGATGTCTTGTTAATTGCCCTACATTTTAATAGAAATGTATGCTTTTTGTGAGAAATATCACATCCAAGGATATGTAGTAGTTACATTCTCATCTTCCCTCTTTTTGCAGTTAATTTGGGGTAACTGTAGGCTGACCATATTTCCTTGAGACAAAAACAGGACATTGGGATGGCAAAATGGGGCAGGGCTGGGCAACGGGCTGGATTGGCAGGCAGGAACTTCTCCAGTTTTCTTAGGCTGGGAAACTTTGGATTCCTTCATTTGTGAGAGGCAAGGATGGGCTGGAGAGTCTAGTGAACGGTTGTCCCGACAAGCTGTTCCTCCTCTGGCTGTGTTTTTATGTTCTTTTCTTCCCGCTGTTTCAAGCAGGAGCCAATCGGCTGGCCCTTTGATCACTGCCTATCAGCTGATCCTGTTTTTTACTTTTTAGGTTTCCCCCCTGGTTGAGCTCTGTGGCTTTTTTCCTGCCATTTCTGCTGAGCTCCCCCTCCTTCCACTCAAAATCAGACTGCATTCTGACAGGTTCGCGGGAACTTTCAAATTTTTAAGTAAGGTTTTTGAGAAAACGGGACAAAATGGACATTTATATTAAAACGACAGGACAGTCTGGAAATGTTAAAAAAACGGGACTGTCCCATTCAAAACAGGATATATGGTCAGCCTAGGTAACTGTGTCAGAAAAACAATTAGTGCCTTTGTACCACCTGTATATTAAAATTGCCAGTTGCATTTCAGAGAATGTTACTGTAATGTTTTCACAATCTGAAGGATGCCTACAGTATATCTTCTTTTCCTTATTTTGTAATTATATCAGGTACACTCTTTGGAGTGTGGGGTTTTACTAGAAATGCACATGCTTGAGTTGTCTTTGACCAGTGTTCTATATAACATCTGTGTAATATTAAAATTTTTGTTGGTGTAAAGGGCACACTGTAACTTGCTAGTTTTGGAAAATAAACAGATTGTTTGGATTTTCTCATCTCATTTGGATCCTTGTAGCATTTGAGTAAATTTCCATCACACGTTAGGTTTACAAACTTAAAACTTTACTTGAAAATTTTAATTATTTTGCCACAACAAACATAGTTTTGAGAACAGTGTTTCCAAACGTAACATATTTTTGTATGCATGTTTTTGTACCTATTTCCTGATCTGAGAACTGAATTAAAACAGGGCAAAACCAAAAAGGTGTTTGCATTCTGCTTTTTAAATTAATCCAGGAAGTGCAAATTAATGAGTTTGCACTGAAATGGAAGCTCAGCACATGTTGATGAAATTGAGCATCTAAAAGCAATTATAGAGTTAAGTATCCTAATCTAAAGGAACAAGAAAGAGAATGGGAGAAGAAAGGAAGAAAGCATTGCACAAAATTATAAGGAATCAAAGTGTTCAACAATGACAAAATGCCATTGGGGACTATTAATCATACAGTATGTAAGATATTGGAAAAGGTAATTCTCTGCCTATTTGGTTAAGTAAGAGCTGTACTTCACAGAGATGTGACAGTTGAAGAGAAAAAGCAGGGGTGGAATCATACCATATTCAGATCTGGCTATCACATTTTAAGAAGGATGAAAATAAGTCAGAGGGGATTCAGAGGAAAGCCAAAGGGATTATCAAAAAATTGGAGTATACAGCAGGGCAGGTTTAAATTTCAGAAAAGTAAATAGCAAGGTCATAATGTAACAGCATTTCTTCTGAATTTCCAAAAAGCAAAGGCACAAAACTTATTTCTACAATTATGGACAGAAGTGTATACAAAAATAGTATTTATAACTTACTATTGCAGGGTTTTATAACTGGGGAGTAGCATGCACAAATTTTGTTTATGGTGGGCTGCCTCTAAATGTGGTATGTTGTGTTCAGTAGTCTCACTGATCTTAAACAAAGATCATGCACATAAGATTGCACTAATAAGAAAAAAAGTGATAATGAAGAATTGTCACGCCTATTTCTGATACATTTCATACCAGCAAAATGGTTATGGTTCCAATGAAACATAAGAAGCTGCCTCATACTTAGTCAAGCTTTTTGTTCACATAGCTAAATAATTGACACAATCAAGGATCTCAGATGGAAGAATTTTCTCCATCAACTGATAATCTTAACTGGAGATGCTAGGGATTATGTCTGCAAAAGAAGATGGCCTGTTAGTCAACCATAGTCTTTCTCAGTGTGTACACAAACTTACTGCCCACTTTGGACTTAAAAAATTATTCTGTATAAATAGAATTAGGGAATAACATCTTGCATTGGATAGGAAAGAGTAGGCTTTAGTAAATGTACAATGAATAGCAAATGCTTTATTTTAAAGGTCAGGTGCCATTTAATGAGCCAGTAATTCTAGGTTCAAAGGAGTTTCAGTGGGAACTGAGTGTAAGATAAAGGTAAAGGTTTCCCTTGACATTAAGTCCAGTCGTGTCTGACTCTAGGGGGTGGTGCTCATCTCCGTTTCAAAGCCAAAGAGCCGGCGTTTGTTGTAGACACTTCTGTGGTCATGTGGCTGGCATGACTACATGGAATGCTGTTACCTGCCCGCCGAAGCAGTACTTATTAATCTACTTACATTTGCATGTTTTCGAACTGCTAGGTTGGCAGGAGCTGGGACTAGCAATGGAAGCTCATCCCATCATGCCGATTCGAACCACCGACCTTCCGATCGGCAAGCTCAGCAGCTCAGCGGTTTAACCCGCAGAGATCTCCATAATTTTGGCTATCAAATTTTGTCACCTCTCCTCCTCTGTTTAGGGCTCTGTTTAGTGGGGAGGCATAACACAGAGCCTGTGTATGATATGATGAGAAGCAAAGCTAAACTCAACAATCTTGTCTGTAGTCAAATGTGTGAGATGCATAGTTCAACAGCATTATACTATGTTATGTAAAAGTGAAGGTGCTGATTATGCTAAAAATAATGGCAACCAGCTCCATGTTTTGACTTTGATATAAAAGCTTGCACTCAGGAAAAAAACTGTGGGAGGCCATTTTCCCTCTTATTAGTTCTCCAAGTGCCTTTTATAGCATCCCAAATCTTCAGTATAGTAAGTCATCCAAGTCAGTCTGAATTAGTTGATTCTTTGCCAACTGACACTGTCCTTTTTTAAATAAGATTTTTATTGAAACCTTTTTTAAAAAGATGAAAACTAATACCAACTAATATAAAGTAAGGAAGAAAAAAGAAAAGAGAAAGAAAAAAGTACAAGAAAAAAAATTGAAGAAAAATAGAAAATAAAAAAGATACAGAGAAGTGGCTTCCAATATTCTTCACAGCAGTTATAAGTACAATCATAGTTTAACCTCTCTCTCTAAAGTTACATCATGACTCTCTTCTTTCTATAATCTATCCTGTCTAATCATCAAAGCCATAAATCACAAGTTCATTTTTTTCATTTTTACACAAAAAGTCCATAAGAGGTTTCCAGTCACCAATAACTGTAGATAGTGTCATGATGGAATATCCTGCCACATTTTGGTAATGGGATTTGTAGTGATTGGTTTAGTACCTGTAGGGTTGTTGGGAAAGCTTTGTAGTTTGTTTGTTTTTTTAATTAGGTATGCAGGACTCTGCTTTGTTGTTTTTAGTTAGGTACTTAGGACCATTAGAATTGCTGATTAGAATGTTTTGTTAAACAGCTGGTACCAAGGCTAACATGAAGGGCGTTATCAGCTTGTTAGTGAAGGATTTATGTCTTAATGAAGAAACTGTGAGAAGAATGGAGGGGTTGGCATGGAGCAAATTCCTCATCTGGGAAGGGGGTGGTACAAGGAGGGAAAATGTACTGACATTTTGAGCGGGCTTTTTAGTTTAGGCTTTGCATTGGAATTGATCACTTGTATTAAATAAAGATCTCTTTCATATCCTTTAATGGCTTGTGGCAAGAGTCTTTGAATTAATAGCAAACAGGATCAGGACCTCAGCAAGATCTGTCAATTTCATCAACCATTCCTCCATAGTGGGTGGTGTTGAATCTTTCAATCTCTGTCAATATAATAATCTTGCCACAGTAATCATATACTGAAATAATCTCCATAGCATTTTTCTAACTGTTTATCCATTAGTCCTAAAAGGAAAAGTTCCGGCTTCAATTGTATATTAATCTTTAAAATCCTCTTTATCAAAGTATGTATTTGAATCCAATTTTTGTTTAGCTTTTTTACATGTCCACCAACCATGATAAAATGTCCCTTCATGTTGTTCACATTTCCAACAATTAATGCATCATTACTAGGTAGAAGGAAAAGCCATCTTGGCAGAGTAGAAATAGCTACTTTAGGTACTATCCAAACAGTGGCTTTTCTGATGCAACACCAATGAGTAACAATGTCTCTGTTGGACCATGGAGGCAATCCTGAAGTACTATAGAATAGAGCTGGCCAATTGCTTTCCTGCATTTACTAATGGGCAGCTGTGAAATGACAGCTGTCAGGTGCAACAAGATGCCTTGCCTCAGCTGCTACCCTTAGTAATTGCTTGTAGACAAGAGGCTTACAGGAAATTAAAACAAACTAATATGATGACATTGAAGAATTCTATCAGAATCAGCTGCTCAAATGCAGCTAGCTGTCATTACCCTGTAGATGGTGCACCACTCTTTCTGATAGCTGTAGCTCAGGCAGAGAGATTTAGTTCAGTTATCTTGATGCCTTTCTCTGCCAAACCAATTATGACCAAGTTGGACTTAAAGATTCATGCTTGACTCCTATCTTTGGCATGGATTCATTGTGAGGCCTTTAGCAAATTCTTACTCTGTCTCAAATCAGAGAAATACTAATGATTTCAGCAAGCTGTCTTCAGATACCAGAAACTAAAGACGATCTTCCAAATCAGTTTAACTCTTGATGTTTCCTTATCTACAATGGATAAAAGTGAGCCTCTTTTATTGCCTTCTTTGCAGGTACTATCATGACTTTTATAAGCATTAATTTTACCACCTTGATATCAGATAGAGATAGTAGTCTACTTGTATGAGCCGCTACCTTCTTTCTCGAAGGTCAGTTAACTTTCAAGGACAACTTCCTACATTCCTCTGTAGGGCAACACTGACTTCAGCAGAATCTCCACTGGTAACTTTTTAGCATTACCCAGCCATTATAAACAAATAAATAAATTACTGAGGCATTGTAAAGCCTTGCTTCCTTATTCTCATTTCAGCATAAGAATAGTTAAATGACCCTGGAAAATACTTATGAGTCACTCTTGGGCATCCTGCCTGAGCTAAGGGGTGCGGTCTTATACTTGAGACTGGCTGAGCGTCACGTAAAATCCTTTTCTTTCCTTCAGTTATCTATTCACATTCCATCTTCTTTTTAGGGATTCACCGTGATTCATATGTGCCCATAATGGTGCTGAGACAGGGACAACGTAGGGTAGAACATACTTATGGCATATTTTATACTCCTTCAATTCAGAGCCAGGCTATAAGAGCTTTTCCTCTCACTGACTTCAGTAAAATAGCACCTCTACTCCAGTGACTACCCATATTGTCATGACAGAATATATAATAAGGGATAAGTCAATATCCAGTCAGAGCACATAACTGCCAGCGTATTAACTGCATACAGGAAGGTCAGAACTCAAATGATAAGAGTTTATGACATGCACATATATTTCTGAGAGACAGGGAGAGAGAGAGAGAGATTATAATACTATGACAATGTGAGGGGTTTTTTTGCAAAGGAAAGGCTGTTCTGCAGATCCTAAGACGGAAATGTGTTAGTATAAGCAGTGACACTTTTTCAAGGATTGAGATCCTGAGTATTTTGCGTTTTGGAGCTAAGTGGTTGCCACAATCTGGGTTAGCAGTAAGGCTCGGCTTTTTCAAGGAGTTGCTTAGGTTCACACCACAATAGGGTTCCACTACCAAATCCTGGAACTTCTCAACCCTGTTGCTGCTCCCCCTTTGTCCTCTTTCTTCCTCACCTTTTCTACTTCAATTTTCACAGTGTCTCTTGTCTCTTAACCATAATTCTTCAGATCCTCTCTCACATGGGTGACACATACTGAATCTGTTCCTTAAAATGACCTTATATTCTGACTATACATTCTCCAGTTTATAACTTGCTGGCACACTTGTGCTATTAAAATAGGAGGAGGAAGGAGTATTAGGTATGTTCGCTGCCTTATTTATAAAATAATAAAGGCGGGATAGAAATAAACAAACAAACAAACATAACCCATATGTTTGCTACAGACTTTCATAGTCTATTTCATTAGTTGCATCTGGAAGTGCTCTGGCTGGCTTGCATGCCTCTATCTCCTGTTTCCTATTATGTAGTTTGCTTGATTCTGTTGTTGTCCATCAGGTGATGCGTATGTGCTGAATCTGTACTTTATGTTGAAGAGATGTAGCCAATGAACAAATATTTTGCTTTTTCTTCTCCATGACTGTGTTTATCCAGTTCCTATGATTCCAGTTTCTATCATTGCTCCAATTTCCGTATTTCCAAATACCTTTGTTCTTCCTTGATGTTTCATCTAGCTCATTTTACAGTTTGCCATAGCATTCTTTGGTGTCTTCCTCCATTGCATCTGTAGTAGATTAGTACATTCATGTGTAATATTGATATTTTTATAAGACATTCACTAATTCCAATAAACATGATTCTGTCTTCAATTGGTTTATAGATAGGCACATACTGTAGAGCAGGGTTTCTCAACCAGGGTTCCGTGGAACCCTAGGGTTTCATGAGAGGTCACTAGGGGTTCCCTGGGAGATCACAATTTATGTTAAAAATTATTTCAAATTCAGGCAACTTCACATAAAAGAGATAAGTTTCATTCTTTATTTTTAGTTTAAGAACAATGTTAATGCGTATCTACAGGCCTACACATGAAATGAGTATAATAATTTTGTAACTTTGGGCCTATATTTGAGCCTGAATGTGCAGGGGTTCCCTGAGGCCTGAGAAAAATTTCAGGGGTTCCTCCAGAGTGAAAAGGTTGAGAAAGGTTGCTGTAGAGAGTAAGGAAGATGACCTTCATGGAAATATGCAAGAACCATTACCTAGGCAAAAGGGTGTGAAACATTTTTAAAATCCAGAACAACAAGATAACATTCAGAGGCAGCTCAGACAGATGCTCCCAAATTCAATAAAATATAAGAAGGAGGAGAGGTACAGCACAATCCAACTTGCAAGATTCTGTTACTATAGCCAATCTTAATAACAGTAGTTCTAGCCTTCCTGTGGAGTTGATTTCTGGGTCAGGTCTACCTAGTGGGGGGCTGACATCAATCTTTATACATAAATATATATAAAAATATAATTATACAAAATAAAGTTAGATTTATATGTGCAAAGTTAAAGCATTGAGGTACACATATATGCTGGCACAACTACCACCTTTAAAATAAAAAAATAATTTCTTACAGGTCCTTTTGTATTTTAATAACGTTCAGGCTTCCCCCCTATCATTAGTGCTAAAATAGCACAAATGGTAAATGCTTTCCCTAATAAGTAAGAAATTGTTGTTGACAGATTTGCGTAGTTCTTTGACCTACAGTAAGCTGAAACTCAGTCGCTCCTTTAGGTTTCCGTTTCCTGTAGGTTCTGAGCTGGCTACTGCAGTGTATTCTGCATACTGTGAAGCTGCAACAGCACAGATGGGTTCCTCCATCTCTTTCTGCACAGTACTGACTACGAATGTTACATTCACAAATTACACTAAAAACCCAGTACTAATGTTTAAAAATGTGCCTATCTTTCTTAAAACTAGGCTACAGTATCTTTGGGAATAAACTGTAGCTCTGAGCATGATTTGTATTTTATTTACTCCATTATTTATTAGCTTATTTTTTTCATCAGTGTAACTAGTCATCCCAGGAAGAGACTCCAAATATGATACTATTTCCAGATTTGTGTTAATTGGAGTGGCTTAAGATTCTGAAAGTGTCTTTGCAGCAATAGATCCTGAAGATGCATTAGTGCTGTAGATCCATCTCATCACAGCATTAGAATTATGTCAGCATAATTATAGTACTGATACAACTTTATAAGAATAAAAACTATATGTGCAGGAGAATAAGGATGTGAATGGGAAAGAGAGGGACTTCATCTCTTACGGGGTCTTGCTATTGCACAAAATCCTATTCTGCCAAAGAGGCGTATTAGTTAAAAAATATCCAATAGAAATTTAAAACACACATATCCCTGTTCCTCCCCTCCTGCTTCACCTACACAATCATAATAGAATCTAATTAAACTCTAAAATCAATGATCAGTAGTAAAGAAAAAAGTTCAGAGAAGAAGCCCACAAAGCAGAGCATTCTGCTGATCAGAAAGGCAATACTTCCTCAAACTTCATTCAATGTCAGTTTGCAAGTTGGCTGGGAATTATGGGATTTAACACATCTGGGGGCACCAGCTTAGGGAAACAGTTTGAAAGTCTTTTCCTTTACTGATTGCTTTTGCTTACTGTATGACATTATTCTAATTTTATTTCAAGAGTAGTCCAATGTCAAACCATAGAATATTGAAACATTCCACTGAGGTGAGAGCCCTTTACTAAACCAAGTGAGTCCAAGCTTATCAAACTATCTTTAGTATATATAAGCATTAAGGTAAAGGTAAAGGTAAAGGTTTCCCTTGACGTAAAGTCCAGTCGTGTCCGACTCTAGGGGGCGGTGCTTATCTCCGTTTCTAAGCTGTTAGAGCCGGCGTTGTCCGTAGGACACTTCCGGGTCATGTGGCCAGCATGACGACACGGAACGCCGTTACCTTCCCGCTGAAGCGGTACCTATTGATCTACTCACATTGTAGTATCTATTAATATAGTTTTTCAATGATTCTGCAGAAGCTTTTTGTATAATAAAGCACAGAAACTTCTAGCTGATGAGAACCAATCCAAGATGTTTTGCTGACTGACCCAAGTTATTTTTGCACTTGAGGCAGAAAATATATTTTCCTCTCTGGGGAAATACAGTAATAATGAGGATGACTTTTCTCCCTTTTTCTGCACCACACAGTAACACTAAAGAAGAAGTGCTATACCTGGATGTAAGCAAGCAGATGTATGCAACCAGCAGAAAAAAGTTGGGAAGGAGGAACACTGACCCTTGGTGCAGAGTCCCTTAATCCCCTAGCCATGCTTCCATGTTCTTCAGAAAACAAAAGTCTCTTATAAAATTGAGCCTTTACCCATTTGCTGTCCTCTGGCATTTTTGTGGTATTTTTGCTTGATCTTTTGCATTCATTGCACCAAGAAATTCTGCTGAGAAAGAACAAGACAAGATTTTCCTCTGGAAACAGTTGTAGTCACTGTCATTCCTTTTTCTAGTGAATCCCTTGGACAAAGAGGTGGGGCAAGTAAACATGATCTGTAATAGCAATATGACTCTAGCTTCATATTCCTGTCCAGGTTAGGATAGAATTCTACATGATCAGTAGAATCATGGTCCAAAGAAAATCCGATGTCAAACACAGTGAATCCAAGAGAGAAACAGGCAACTGGTTGATCAAAACTAATAAGACTTATGCTTGCAACCAGCACTCTGAACTCTTCCAGTAGAATACTTCCTATTCGTGAAATCTTATTTATGATTAGTCCATTAGTCATGAAGAATTATGTTTCTCAGGAAGGCACTCCTTTAATTTTTCACTAAATGCACCCTTTACCAACTGCATTTCCCAAACTGGGCAGTGGCTCCCTGGTACTTTAATATGAAAAGGGATATTCCATGCAGCTTAAGGGAATAGGTTGAAGGGGTATTTCCAAGGGAAAAATTAATTTAATTATATTTAAGTCACATTTGTCCTGTTAAAAATAATCCTGTAATTGTGGGATTCAATCATTCAGTCATTTAGAATTCTTCAGGACATATACACAGAGTGTGTGTGTATTTGTGTGTGTGTATATATATATATATATACACACACACACACACAGTATGTGTATATACACGCACACACAGTATATATATATATATAATTTTATTATGAATTTTGATTATAAATTAAACTTAAAGAAAGACAAGAGAATAGAAAGAAGTAAAAAGTGCAAGAAAAAAGAAAGAGAAAGAGAGAAGAGAAAGTAGGAATATTTTATTTTATTTATTTATTATTCAAATTTAATTACCACCCATCTCCCCCAAAAGAGGGAATCTGGGTGGTATATAATAAGGACAGTGGTATATAATAAGGAAAGAGAAAATAAATATACACAAGTATAAACAAATATAGTGACTCTTCACCCCCACTAAGTTTACAAACATTTATCACTTCATCCTATATCCCATCTCTTATCTATAAACAAATCCATAAAGCATCATCTTTTCAGTCCTCGTGTCAGCAGAAAGTCCATAAATGTTGCCAGAGGCAACAATTTTTTAACCTTGATCAAATAAACCAACTTTATGTTCCTTCCTTTTGCTTCTAACAGTCCTAATCTTTAGTTTATTCAAATATTGTCATAGGATTTGATTTTGCTTCATTTCTTCTCTGTCCCATAGCACAGAATTCTTCAAGGCTTTAACAAGCTTCTTTTGTAAATCCAGTAGGAAAAAATTATCCAGGTCACTCTTTTGATTTGTCATTTGTATTTTCCTTTCAAATTTTAAAGCCTCAGCCAATTTCTTTTGCAGATCCAGTGAAACATCCTTTTCTAAGTCATTCTCTTGGCCTGTGAATGTAAATTCACTTTCAATACCATCTCTATCTTGTCAGCTAAAATTTGTTCTACATCTGATATTTCTTCAATAACATCTTTTGGACATAGTCTATCCATAGAAACAGACATAATTGCTGACTTCGTTGATCTTGTGGCTACTAATTTCTGATTATATTCTTCAAAAGTCTCCTTCGGTATTTTCACTGTTAGAATCTTTCTGCAACATTTTGCAGGTTTGTAAATCTTTCCTCTACCTAAAAACTTTAGTCTTCTCTGTGTCCAGTTTTTGAAATCATGAATCACTACTTGCTTCCTGAATGCTCGTAAGATCACACTTGTGTCATCAGTGATAGTACTGAGTCACCTTGTCTTTTGGTAACTTCTTTTTCAATTGCCTTAAATTTTTCCAAGCATCAGGGTCTTTTCCAGTGACTTTTGTGTTTGCATTCTTTATTGAAAATATTTAAGTTTAGCTTCACTATAGTACTTCCAGCAAGCAATCTGGTTTTACTTCATCTAGTACTGAATTATTTCTTCTTGCAGTTCAAAGTGTTCTCAACCATTTTCTCCAGCATAACTCAAAGGAATCGTTTTTTTCTTTTTTCAGCCTTTCAGATGGTCTAGCTTTCACAGCCCTATTCACAATTGAGAAAAGGATAGCCTTGACAATATGTACCTTTGTTTTTAGTGTGATGCCTCTCTGCTGTCTCTATTTTGTCTAGTTCTGTCAAAGTTTCTCTCATGTAGTAGACCTCTCCTTATCTCATTGCTACAGTCACCATCCCTGTCAATTTCTGAACTTAGAAAGATAAAGTAAATTACTATTTCAAAGGTGGGAATACAACTCATTAAAACCAATTTACAATAACATTTAAAAATATTTAAAACCAAGAAACAGCTTTAAAATTCCATGAACATGAGTTCACCTCATGTTTCACCTCAAGGTTTCCAGAAATAGTGATCATCTTTTATCTCAGGAAGTTCTAGGTCTTTTTCCAACAGAAGTCTTTCATTTCTTATGCTTAAAAATTAAGCTCCATTGTTATGAAAATAAATAAGCCATACTTATTTGCCCTTTCGTGGCACCCAAAATCTGCTGCCTAACATAAGCTATCTTGTGAAATGACCAGCTTTGACACTCGGAAGTATGCTTAGATGATGAGTTATTAATTTTTGCACTGATCCTCTCTCAGCTCCTTTATAAAAAACACTTCTAGAAGATTCCTGGGGCTGGGGTGGGTGTTGCAGTTAGAGCCTAATACAACTTGCACAATCCTGGGACTGGCATAAAGCTAACTGGAACGTTTCTTTCAGAAGCAAGGAACTGGATATTTCTTGCAGATTATTCAGGGCAAGAAGGTTATCAATGGAGGAAGAAATTGAGCCACCAAGAAGAAGAGGTACGGAAGGGAAGAAGATACCAAGGAAGAGAGAAATTATTTTCTTTTCAGCCCATATCAGAACTGATTCTAAAATAATTAGTTTGCTAGATAAATGAGGGCCATTTATGCTGGTGTCATAGAAAATACAATATTTTGTTAGTTGATTCTGAGCCAACTGATTCTGAGGAAAAAAATTAGCATAGAATTCCCATAGTCAGACCTATCCTAGTTCTTCAAAAACTAAATTTTCATTTCGCTTGAGAGGTCAATATCATTTCATTTTCTCTTTCCTAGATTTATTGAAATTGCAAAAAGAAAACCCCACATATTCTAGTGTTTCTTTTTCTTCTAATATTTTTCAATCCGGGAATAGGTGGACAAAATCACAGAATGGGTATTTATATTTTGGGATCTTCGAGTGTACAGTCATTCAATTCTAAGATGTATACATTTTAAATAATGGTTGTACATTTGGGGGAGGGAAATATATTTTTATGCTTGGAGTTTTGAATTCAAGAGAGAAAATTGTATAAAATCTACATAGATTATAGATACTAAAGTTAACTGTAACTCATGGTCAACTTTTGAACAAACCAAGTAGTTTTTTCTGAATAAACTCTCCAATCTTTGGGAGAGACTAATTTTTAGCTGCCAAGGCTGCCCTTTCTCTGTCTTTCCTCCTGCCCAACTTTCTATCCTTTCTCCAGTACTAATTCTCATCTTCTCCATCTGATTATTTCATAGATCATCATGTTGTCTGGTTCATGTATAGGAGGCATATTCTCTTATGGGCCACATTGGGCATTGCCTTTGTGCTATTCCTAGCCCTTTTCTCTCAGAGCCTCAGAAACGGTAAGTTTGATGAGAAAGAGGCAATGTTGTTCTATGAAAAGGCATTAGCCTTTTGCATTTGTCTGGTGTATTCTGAGGATGGGAGATAGCAACAACGGAAAATGGGCTATTGGTTTGGAAAAGCTCTATTTAATCTGTAAAGTGGACCTCTAGACAATTATCTGAGGCATCTTAAAAACTACCACATATTTTGTCAATAAACATTTATGTCTCTGGCTTTAGTAAGTATTCAAGATGTCACAAAACGTTGCTTTTGCTGCAACCAATTAACACAGCTATTCCCTCTGGACATGGAATTATATTCACCTAATAGCTAATTGCATAATTAGCTCATGTTAAAATATATTGGTGTATGTTAAGACAAAAGACTGAACTATCCCTTATCCTTGCCTTCGCACAAAAGTGCTTATGAGGGTAACTGAATTATTCATATTACTTAATTGGAGAGCAGAGGACACCAAGAATAACTTCTCATGGTATAGCATATTTTTTATCACATACCCTAATATTGTATATTTTAATTATTTCAATTTTGGCCATCTTTAAAAGAATTTGGTAACTTCTGTGTAATGAGAAATTAAATAAAGAAATTAGACCTTGCTTTGTTTTTTGATGCCAACATTTCTTTTGTTGATAAATTTAAAAATGACTTATTTGTTTGTAGTTTGGTTTTAACTGATCAGTTTTTATGCTTATATTATTATTATTATTAATATTAATATTATGCAAATAATCAAATGTACGTTAGTCTAAGATTTGCTATACATGAAGGATCAAACATTCCATCCATCCATCCATAAATAAATGAATAAGCTTCAGGCAAGGCTGTTATCTCCTGGATCTAGAACAGGCTAGATGAAAATTTTTTCTTGCTTCTTCAGCCACTAGCATGAAACTGACAAATATTTTTTAATTACATACAGTTTTCAAAGCATAAAGCTCCATACCGACCCATGCTAGAAGCTATTGCCAGAAAAGAAAAAGAAAAAGTCTTTGAGAGCATGTATACACATGCGTGAGTGCACAGCTTGGTACATAAAGTCAAGATCATGGCTTTCTTGTTCTGATTACTACTGGAAAAAATACACATGACTTGTAAATCTGATGCTGTGTGATTTGCACTCCAATATTTAGACAGTCCTGCAGTTGCATCAAAATAGCATATGAATCTGGTCTGTTTGCCCAGTATTCCAGGTCCTTACTGATCCGAATCACAAATTGGAGCCAAAATACAACCGTTTCTTAGACACACTTCTCCCAATTATTTCACTCAAGTGAAAAATCCTCCTTATTTCTCAAAATTGTCTATGATGCTGAACACCCATTTCCACAGATTGGTGGTTCTAAAAAACCCGTCTGCTATGATTTCTGTTATGAAATACCTATAAAGTAGAAGGCTGAAAATAATTCTTTCTTATTAAAAAAGCTCAGACATATTCTGTTTATTTTGTTATTTCCTTATTTGAAAACTTCATCTCAAAAGTTTATTTCTGTGGAAACCAGCCTTCCTGCTGGAAGAAATTGTTTGAAGAATGTGGAGTGTTCAGTGATGGATCATTCCTTTCATGTTAAAGTCATTTTTATACCTAAACTTGAGCCCCCTTGCTAGATGTGTGCAAGGTGGAAAAAAGTCTTGTTTTCAAACTAATTGATTTTCCTTCTGTCTAGACTCAGAGATCTCCAAAGGTATCAACAAGCTGAACTTGAAATCATTCCAGAAACCGTATAATAGTAAGTCTTGCTGGTATATTTCCTAAACAAATCCTTTGAACCAATTTTCTTTTGCTTTTTTGTGGTGAGGAGCCCTGTAGTATTAAATACTGCATTTCAAAAATACAGTATGTATACAAATAGAGGTGACAGCATGGACCTTGAAAAAATACCAGAAAACAACAGGAGAATCATGGAAAGGTTTGCAAGATGGAGGCCTTTTATGTGCAGAGATTGGAGATCCACGATGATATAATTCAGCTGACAGGTGGCCCACTTCTACTGATTCCAATATCATTTTGAAAGTATAAAGTTAGGAGTGGATAACCCCACGTATAATCAAAAGCAAGAGAGGAAGTCCTGTTCTGAATCATAATCTGAGTTGAACAGCATTTTTAACATCATATAACCCTGTGAAGCCAGCGTGCAGCTACATGAAAGTGAAGGGGAACTGGACAAGAAAACAAATGCTGGTGTACTGGAGTGACCCAGGCCATTCCCCCACTCATGACCTATAGCATTTTCTAGAGCCATCCAGCCATTGTGGTGTCAATATAACTGCAACATGCCAGGCTTCCTCTGACCTCGGTAATGGTGAATGACTCTATAAGCACCAGTGATAATCTTGCTTAAGATATTGAAATCCTGAGCTGAACTACTAATTGGGAGGTTCCTGGTTCAAATCTTGATTCATCCCTGGAAGTCAGTCACCAGGCAGCCTTTCTCAGAATGTCCTGCCACATAGTCTCTAATATGGAAAAGAATAACTACCATATATAGTTGTTAGGCATGATAAGTGGAATTTGCCTGTGACGGACATGAAAATACCATACCATTGTTTATTAGTAGTCATAGTCATGGTCTTGTGTACCTATACTAACTATTTTCATCCTTCTCAGTGGGATTTGGCATAATAAATTGGATATGCCATATGTGATTTTAAATACTCCCCCTTCCAATTCTTTGCAGTGTCTGAAATTTGAACTGCACCAGGCAGAAACTAGGAAAAATCTGTTTATGTCTCCAGGAATCTGCAGTAAGAGACAATCCACTGTTGTCCAGGTGAACCATCTCTAAGAACAAGACACACCCCAGGAAGGGATTCTATTGCAACCTCCCCCAGTCTGCTATTCTTAAAGTATTTTGTAGTGGGCAGTTCTTATCACCCTTAGGCAGTGAAATCAACCGGCTAGTGGTATCATGGAGTTGTTGTAATTTAATACATCTCAAAGATAACAAGTTAAGGAGAGCTATTTTAGGGTGACAGAGAAAGATTTGAAAAGAGAGAATGCCTTTAAATACATTTGTACAGTACTTGGAGTCTTCACACCAATCTGTTTAGAGATTCATCACAAATGATGGACCAGAATGATCCAGTAAGTAGGGACAGTTCTTCTCAGTCTTGGGCCCCAGATATGTTGGGAACAGAAGTCTCAAAATTTCCAGGCATTATGGTTGGGAACTCCAGGAATTGTGATCCCTACCTATCTAGCAAATATCGGGATGGGAATGGCTGCTGGCCCTAAAAAAGCTCATGAAATTTTTTTGTACTACAAGCTTGGACACTTTGTGTAGCCATTCAAAACGCTGGTCTTGAGATGATATTACCAAGGAGAATAGCACAAACATATTCAAACATGACAGTGTGAAACTAGATATTGTGTGTGTTGGAGATCCTGGCAAATCCAGTATGCCTCATTAGCATATGGATCGTTGCTCTAGGATGCCATATGTGATTTTAAATACTCCCCCTTCCAATTCTTTGCAGTGTCTGAAATTTGAACTGCACCAGGCAGAGACTAGGAAAAATCTGTTTATGTCTCCAGGAATCTGCAGTAAGAGACAATCCACTGTTGTCCAGGTGAACCATTTGTGCTTCTGAGGAAGCTGTTTGTTGCCACTCACACTTCCTCTTTCCTCTCTTCCTCCTTCACCATTGGAGAAGAAGCATGTTTTGCTTCTGTCTCCATCCTGGGCCTAAAGCCATGTGGCTGCCACTTTCTTCCATGCAGCTCTTAGCAGTTATAGGGCTAAGCGATCACTAAGTATAGGGAAAGAACAGAAGAAACAAGGAACATCATTTATCCACTGAAGATGGACATAACTGAACCAAGAATAAAAGTCAGTAAGACTCTTTTTACTTTACTTTGAACCTACTCTGTCTAAGCATGTGATTCTTTATGCTTGGGAGGGCTGAATGTGTAAGATCAATAACCTGTGTTTCTCTAACATGCTCATTAAAACTATCTAAGATAATATTCTTTTTCTGTGCACAGCTCCTCTGCTGTGTTAAGCGCTGTTCCAATTCAGTGGTCTTAGCTGTCCACTAATTGGCTTCAGTGTGATTAAATGCCAGGGCATATTCTAAAGAGCTGCTAATGTTATTTCTGGAAGAATTTATTTACTTATTGCATTTTTATGATGCCTGTTATGCATTGAATCTCCAGGCAATGTACAATATTTTAAATACGTACATACAATAAAATAAAATAGTATAAAAATGATAATAAATATAAGAGCATCAGACGTTCAGCGGCACTGTTCTGTACTTATACTCTGTGCCAGTAATCTTATATAGCAATCTGCTGAGTGCAAGAGTAATACATATTTATTGAATAAAATCAAGAAATCATCATTATCATTTCACTAGAGCCGTCTGTCAGTAACTGCTTCTATGAGATCTTGTAAGCCGTTCAGTGATCATGTCCAGCCCCCTTGTCTTTTGTCAACCTTTTTGTATGGCTTTCACTTTTTCCAAGCCTCAGAATCTTCTCCAATTGCTTTTGCTTTGCAATATCTGTCAAACTATTTAGGCTTTAGTGCTTTCAGTGAGCAGTCTGGTTTTAATTGATCTAATATTGAAACATTTATTCTTCTTGTGGTCCAAGGAATTCTTAGCAAACTTCTCCAGGTTGACAATACAACGGCAGGCCTTCTGAAGGTCCAACTTTCAAAGCCCTGTGTACAATTTGGAGAACCAAGGCCTTGAGAATATGAATTTTATTTGTCAATGTGGTGTCCCTGAACTTAATACTATGTCTAGATCTCTCATAATCTTCCTCCCAAGTAGCAGATGTCTTTTTATTTCATGGCTACAATCACCATCCCTGTCAATTTTTGAGCCTAGGAAGATAAAGTCTGTTACTACTACAACTTCTTCTCCAATCTATTTGCACTGGGTTTGCATTGCCTGTTGACATAATTTTAGTTTTTTTAATATTGAGCAGCAGACTGGCTTTTGCATTCTCTTTTTTTACCTTCATCAAAAGTCATCCTTAAGTTTTCCTTGCTTCTAACCATCATTCCTAATTCTGAACTGTTTAGTCACCCCATATTCTGTTCTAATCATTACTTCTTGGTCATCACACGAATTCTTCAATAGGCAGATGAGATGGCATGGTATGCCAATGTTTTTAAGAGCTAATCACAATTTGCTGTGGTTTTCACAATTAACCTCTATATAATTAATAAGGCAAAATTAGACATCTTTTTAGAATTCCCTTGCCTTTTCCATTATACACTGGTTTTTGCAATATGATCTTGGGTGCTCCTGCCTCTTCTGAATCCAGAATGCCTGTCCATTCCCATTCCATCTATTGTTGAAGCTTGGATTTCAAAATTTAAGTATTATCTTACTAGTAAGTGAAATAAATACAATTGTTAGATACTATGAGCATTCTTTAGCACTGCAAGTTTTTTTGGTTCTGGAATAAAAATCGACCTTTTCAAGTCCCTTGACCATTGCTGCATGCTCCATACTTGCTTACAAACTGCAAGTAATGCTTTAACTGCATCATCTTGTAATATTTTAAATAGAGCTGCTGGTATTTCATTAGCTTCTGCAGCTTTGTTTTAGCAATATCTTCTAGGGCTCATTATTTCCCAGAATGTTTGGCTTTAGTTCCTTTTCACATGCCTAATGAGATAGTTCAGGACATGAAAGTTTGTACTAAAATGTACAAACAAGCCTTGAAGGTTCAGTAGAGTGGCAGGCATAGCTGCTTGAAAGGATATTCTGAACCGTTACAATTAAATTCATTTGTTGATTAGATTGGCATCTTCTACTTCTTATTTGTTGTGATGACAAAATTGAATTTCACAGACTCTGGGAAAGAAGAACTGGCTGAGTTCAAAACAGAAATTGCTACAGATATCAAACAAGTGGGGGAAGAATTACGTACTTTCAAAGGTAAGGGACATCATTGTTATGGGACTGTGGGTTGAGCTGGATGACTTCTTAGTTATACTCTCAAATTATTCACTATATTTGCATACTATTCCTGTGCATCTACAGTATTTAATGGGATTTGCATGCTTACATCTCTGCCAGATATGTGCAGCCTTTTAATCAAAATCAGGGTTCTCCTAAGGTTGTTTGGATCTGGAATAGCTGCCATTGTTGGGTTTACAGGGACCAGAATATGAAACCAAGTGATCTTGACTCTAAGACTTCTAAAAATGAGTTTGTAGCAATGTAGGTTGCTTGAGGCACATTTCATCTTTTGGGCTGAAACAAGGCATTATTATTTTTTCTCTTTTTCCACACCATGCCCTAATCAGAGTTACAACTTTTGGGGAAAGCACCTGGCTCTGCAAAACTGTGGTGTCATTATGTCACCACAGTTTTCAATAGGAAGTAACAGTCAGGCAGCTCAGAGTTTCTGCAAAATGGCCAACAGACATGGTGTGTATTAAAACTCTGGAAAGTAGGACCGTTTCTTTCCCCACTTTTTATGTGGAGCAGGAGAGCTGGGATTTTAATGAGCTGCCATACCCCAGAGATAGGGCTCTGATGCACAAACCAGTTTGCACTGTCCTAGGGTTGACATGGAGAAGTTATAATTTGCTCAGGGTGTTCCATGCCTGCTCTCAGCTTCAGAGGTTGGCAGAAGTAAAGATGGATTGCATGTCCAAGTTCAAAACACTTCAGAGGGATTGGAGAATGAAAACCATGCTGTTCAGAAATACACCAAGAAAAGGACAGAGAGATGAATGATCTATTAGGATGATGGCTGTTCCTAAATATCTGATCTAGTAGCAGTAGACTTAAGATAAATACAGTATGGGCAATCTTAAAGATATAAAGTGTGAGTTGAAAAAATCCAGAGCATTTTCTGTATTTCTAGTGGTTGACTAGATTTTTGCAGTCCCCATTTTGGGGTTTAGGTAATGCAAGACCCATAAATTGCCTGAGGTCCCCACACGTTTTCTTTCCATTGTAGTAATCAGATCCCCAAGAAATCATACTGCCAGAATTCAGTAGTAATCCACTGAACAATGGTGATGCAAATACTTGCTAATTTTCAGTAGACAATAAAGCAAAATCCTTTTAGAGAGTTTTGGATTGGCTTATACTTTTTTTTAAAGCCCACAGCTTCACAATCCATATAAAAACACCCCCTCTCAATCCCTGTCCACTCACATAGCACCCAATTAAAAAAAAAAAAAGCCTCCAGACCACACAGAGTTTCAGAGGACATAGAGGCCACAACTGGATTCTGAAATTGTAATCTTACTCAGTTCAACCTGTATATTTGTAAATGAAGAATGGGGAACCTCTGCCTAACCTGTCTAGTTTCTGGGCCTTAAGTGAGCCCTGCTCAAGCTCCTCTTCCCTGTCTCCAGCACCTCCACTGCCCTTTTAGCCACCCTGTTTATTGGTACAAGGAGGTTGAAAGAGAACATTGCTTCCAGTCATCCCCAACAAATAATGTGAGCTTCCCATGATCTCCTTCTAAAGGAAACTTAACTCAGTTTGGGAAAAAGTATGTATTTTGTGCTACCCATTTCTCTGAACAACAAGAAGCTCTAAGGGCCATTGTTTCCAGACTGGTTTTAGGAGGACACCATTCCAGAATGATGTTCATTCACATAAATGTATCTCTTCCTTTTAGTGCTTACATAGTGCTCAAGCTGGCTAACAAAAAACCCAACATAAAATAATATAAAAGTGAAACAAAAACAAGACAAATAAAACACATGCAAAAAGTCATATGGTAAACACAAGCGGTTAACATAAGACATGTAAACTTTGCCTGTGGAATGGGTCAGAAGTCGTATCTAGCCAACAAAAAAACACTGGTAGCCTGGCCTTCTGAGGCAGGGAAGCATGGCTACAGAGAAGGCATGTGTGGATGAATGCTATGGATAAAGGCAGCAGTTAAGTAATAAGGCCTCATCTCTGAAGTAAACCAGATAATTCTGGAATTATGCAGTACCATTAAGTATGAGCCTGCTCTGAATATGAAAAGGCTGGGAACTTCTATTAAGGCAGGCGTAGGTCAGTCAGCTGCTTGGAAAGCGTCTGAAATTTACCTGCTAAATTTTCACTTGGTATTTTCTTTTTCCTTAGATGAGCTGATGGCAAAAGAGAATTCAGCAGCCTTGATTCTGGAAGTTGTGATGAAGCTGGACAGGGAAAATAGTAAAACTGCAAAAGCCTTAACAGAAGGAATGGAACAGTTATATAATTTTTCAGGTGAGAGAGATTGCACGTGGAGAACTACAAAATGGTTCCACTTAACAGCAAATGAAATTGCTAATTATAAACCTCTCTTAATCTGGTCCCATCACCTCCATTATCATTTTCATCATCCCAAACCATGCTTTTTGAAGGAATTACTGTCCAACAGACATGCAGGATACCAGCTTGGGAAGGCTGCATTACCTCGTCTAGATCTGTCTCTTTGCTTTATATTTCTCTAGGAGAAAGAAGGAATCTAATGTAAGATCTAGTGGTATTGTAAGTGTTATATATGCCTTTTCAGTCACCAAATGATAGAAGGGGGGATATTAAATGCTTGAAATAAAACAATAAATAATATTAAACTTATGATCTTCTTCTGTCAGTATCCTTCACACAATAATTATATAATCGTAGAATAGAATCATAGAATTGGAAGGGACCAGCGAGGTCATTTAATCTAACCCAGCTCTCAGGGCAGGTTCCATCAGAACATCTCTGACAGACAACCATCCTGCCTTGGTCTGAAGACTTCTAGTGAAGGAGAACTTACCATCTCATGTGGCAGCTTGTTCCAATGGACAGCTGGAGCTGTCAGTGGTTGACAGCTTGTATAGTCAGGAAGTGTAGTTTTGACACATTCGTTCTGGTCTTGCCCTCTGAGGCAACAGGGAAGAAGTCCATCTATCTTCTGTGTAACAGCCCCTCAGAAGTCTGAAAACTTCTATCATGTCCTCCTTCAGTTGACTTTTCTTTAGGCTAAACATACCCATGTCCTTTAACTATTCCTCACAGAACTTGATTTTCAGACCCTCCACCATGTTGATCCGTCTCCTCTGAACTTGTTCCATTTGTCATTGTCCTTGTTGAATTGTGGTGCTCAACTGATTCCCTTGATCTGGACACTAGGTCCCAGTTAATGCAACCCAAGATAGCATTTGTCCTTTTTGCAGCTGCATTACACTGCTGGCCCATGTTTAACTTCTGATTGAGGAGGACACCCAGCTCCTTTTCACAGGTACTGTTCCTAAGTCAGGTCTCCCCCTTCCTATCTTTGTGCCTTACATTTTTCCTACCCAGATGCTGAATTTCACATTTCTCCCAGTTAGATTCCCTCCTATTTATTTCAGCTCGCTGCTCAAGCCTTAGGTTTTTTTTTTCTGAATCTCCTCTCTTTTATCTAAAGCATTAGCCACCCCTCAGCTTTGTGTCATGTGGATTCAGTTAGACTGTCCTTGGGCATTAATAAGTCATTACTCTATTGTTCTGTTATTTTTTGTTGTTTTCTTTTGGTTTCTGTTGGTTTAAATCTTATGCTTGCCATTCAGAGTCACAGCTGGTAAGATGGGCACCTATCTAAACCAATCAATCAACTAACTAAATAAATATCCCCTCAACTCCTTCAACCAAATCATTGCAATATAAAAATGTTGAGCACTCCAAGGACCAGGACAGAGGCCTGTGGCACTGCATTCGGTTCTTCCCTCCAAGCTGAGATGGAGCCATTAACAAGCATTCTTTAGGTACAGGCATTCAGCCAACTAATTTGTTAGGTACAAAACCATTTAGCCTTCAAAAATCATCAGTAACATCTTGAATTCAGACCAGAAGCATATTAGCAGTGATCCCTCTTTCAAGCATCTTGAACAGTATCATAAATATACATCAGAAGAATGAACATTTTTTCTTAGTTATTCATTAGTTTCACCCTTATTTGTCTCTAGCTTTTTGTGAGCTTGTTTTATTTTATGTGATATTATTATATTGTTGTGTCTTTATTATTTGTATGTGATTCCAGGAAATTCCACAAACAAGCTTGTAACAATTATATCAAATAAGAGCAACTACATTAAGGGTGTGTGTGTGTGTATGCACGCGCATGTTGGGATGGTGCTGTATGTACTATATCCAGTCTTGCAGTGTACCCTATAATATAAAGAGTGTATTATCCTCATACCCTGGAGAAGAGGCTGATGCTAGGGAGAGTGGAAGGCAAAAGGAAGAGGGGCCGACCAAGGGCAAGGTGGATGGATGACATTCTAGAGGTGATGGATTCGACCTTGCGGGAGCTGGGGGTGGCGACAACCTACAGGAAGCTCTGGCATGGGCTGGTCCATGAAGTCACAAAGAGTCAGAAGCAACTGAACGAATAAACAACAACAATTATCCTCATGCCATGCTACCTATAGGTGTGTGACTGGCCGCTGTGAGAACAGAATACTGGACTAGATGGGTATTTGATCTGTTCCATCAAGTTGCTCTTCTTAACAAATGTGTAAATATCAGGAAAACATAGGCTTACATGGAGGAAGGATTTTCTAGGGTGTCACTGGGACATTTATTTGCTAACTCTGGGGGCCTTCTCTGTTTTTCAGCTGCTTTGGTGATGAGCAGGAGTTCGAATCCTTCTGTGCTGGAAACACTGGCAGAGCTCAAAAGAGAAAATGCTAGAACTGCTGAAGATGTGATGCAGATACTGGACGTGGTACGTAACTTCACAGGTAAGTGGTTCATAGCTAGAGAATAGAGCTGAAGGCTGCTGTCAGCTCTTCAAGGTAGACCGAGTCAGGAAAGAGGCTCCGCAAGAATGACGGGAATGAATGGCTTTATTGATACAGACTATAGCAAGCAAATCTTGAAAGCCTGGCTGCATTTTCCCTTCTTTTTATACCCCAGGGAGTTAAGGCAGAGTCTGTTTGAGATTCTTTCTAATGTTTTCTTCATTTCCTGGGCTTAAAAAATGATTTTGTGACTGTCACAGCACAGTTTCTGTAAGGCAATCTCTGTGGCTCTCTGCAACTACAGCCGTGATTGTATTGCATTTGTATCCCTCTCTTTTTTCTCCCAATTTGGAAAAAGAAATATAATACACGGCCTAGATATCTCTTGTTCAGAAAGACTGGCCCTCTCTCGGTTGCTGAGAGGGAGATTCTACCTTCATGCTTGGCATATATGCACTTGTTCAGTGCACCCAAAAATACTTGTGAGCGGCTTTTTCCCTGTATATATCACTTTCTTTATGAGATATGGACCTACTAAGGACCTTCTACTTTCAGCATCCACAAGACCACAGTTACCCCAGTGACCTTGGCTGTGACCATGATTTTGTTTCCCAGGGATGCCTGACCCATTATTGACATTCCTTTTCTGTTCTGGTTTCAGCAGTCTTTAGACCGTGTTTCTCAACCTTGGGAAATTTTAAGATGTGTGGACTTCAACTCCCAGAATTCTCCAGCCAGCCAGGGAGTTGAAGTCCACACATGTTAAAGTTCCCAAGGTTGAGAAACATGGCTTTAGACAAATGCCCACTCTTCCCACAATTATAACAGGTACAGGTCTCTCCAGGCTCCCACTGTTTTCCTTTTGTTTGGATAGAAGCTGAAAACTTCCTTACCTGCTCTCCTTTGTCTTTCAACTCAACCATCAGGACTCAACCCTTTTATTTACTTTTTGAACTCCTCAAGACAATTTTTTCCACCGCTTTTCCCTGCCTCTCTACCTCCCTTCCAGCTGTCTTCTTTCCTTTTTGCAACGAGGCAATTCTCTGTCAACTCTACTGCCCTTTGGCTGGCTTCCAGGTGGTATTCTTGCACACAAAACTGTACACTGGGGGGAAGTAAATGTAAGAGCTGCTCTAGTACCACCTTGTCTATTACCACCTCCTTGGTCTTGTCCTCTGACCACAGTCTTTTCCTACCCAGATCAGCCAGTCTTGCCCATAATTCACATACCCCTTCTCTGGCATTATAGGTATAATTCTGAAATCTTTGTCACTCTGTGAAAGGGGTTACATCAGGTCTGTATAGGATCACATTGTTAAATTAACAATAATGTTACCTCCCTGGCTGGAAGGCTGCTATAGGCCCTTAGCACCTCCCTGTCCAACTGGGAGCCAACCAGGCCACTCGTTCATCTTCAGGCCATTTACAGGAGACAGCAACTAACTCAAAAATCATGAAAAATGCTTCAATACCTCCTCTGTTAACTTGGGCATTTTTATATCTTTGGGACCACTTCCCCTCCCTACTGTTCAGTAGATGTTGAAGGGGAAGGGGCCTCTCTGAGCTTCAACTCCCTTAATTAGATCTAGCGATCTCCTAACTTCTTCTCCACATGTGTCAGCCCTATAAGGTAGACCAGACTAAGAAACCAATGCCATATAGGTCAAAAAATCTTAATCCTCCTCCTCCTCCCCCACCCTGAAAAGCTAGAGTAACAGAATCTTGCAAGTCTGAATGCACTTTCCCCCGCCCTCACTTTATCTTCATGTGAATTAGACACCCCTGTCCGATACATTTGTTCAAGTTAGTTTCTTGGGATGGGCTCAAGCCGTGCTTGTCGGGTTGTTGCCTTGGTAGTGGTTCTTCCTCCTGTCCTTCAGAGCCACTCCTTATGCCCTCTACAACATGCCTCCCTCTCTCCCCTTCCCCATTCCAACTGATCCTTTCGCTCAGCTTCCCTCAGATCTGCTCATCCTTGTTGGCAGATTGCTAGGAAAGCCTTTGGCCCAGGAGAGATCAGAAAAGTCACACACCAGGCATTTCTATAAAAATAATTTTATTTACAGAAAGCAAACATATTTACAGGCTCTCAGTGAGAGCTGCTTAACTCTCTACATGCCTACACAGAAGGGAAACTGAAACTAAAACAAGTCCAGGCAAGTCCTTCTCCCCAGGTGCAAAGATTAACATCCGAAAAGAGGACAATTAAATTCAACCTCTTCACCCGGCCAAAATGATTAGTTACCATAGTAAGCTTAATCTGTAGTAGAAAACATATTAACAATCCTTACCTTCCTTGATCAACCAAGTCCTTTCTTGCTTTAGCATTTCTGTAATGCTATTTTAGCCCAAGCATCAGGACTTAACTCTTTTCCTACCTGCTCCAACCTTTCTTTTGGCTGAGCACCAGGCTGAGGCTGCACAAAGAAGAAGCGGTGTCCTTGGCATCTGCAGGAGCAGCAGTGCTCTCCTCCTCTTCCAACTCCAGTTGCTCAGTGTAAGCTCTGGTTCGCTGCCTCATTTCTGAGGCCAGCCTGCTGGCTGGAGCCTGCAGGATCTGAGGTCTACCTGGACCAGATTATCTCCTTCCAGCAGCCAAGTCTTTTTTCCTTTTCATTCATGGCCCTAAGGGTCTTCCTTGAGTCTGGGGCAACCCCATTGCTGCTTCCAACTGTCATGGATTCTTTCCAGCCACAGCTAATCAGATAGACGCCAGACTCAGTAAAGACACAAAAGCACTTCAAAGTAGGAAAGTTGGTTTCTTTCTGAATCTCCCCTTAGGAGCTGGGGAGGACTTATTTTATAAAACAAGAATAGCTTACAAAAGGAAATTGCAAACTGTGAATGACTTCAACTATTTTGTAAACTAATAACATACTACTGGAGTTCTGTCTACATCTATGCCTTATTCCTACTGCTATTATCTTATTTCAGAATCTATGTCTTATGCTATGTTGCACCTAGTTGTCTTAATATCCTATTCCTAAATTAATGTTCTTAGTGCTAAAGCTGTATTCTGTTACAGTTACCTATTTTCTGTATCCTCTATATTCTTTACTTTTAACATCCTATTTCACAATATCTTCATATTTCTCTACAGTATTCCATATCTACAATATATTTCTTTATTGCTCTCCTCTATATTTCGTTGCTAGTAATTTTGATATGCCGCTATTGTTATTCTCTATGGATCTAGACTCCTTCCCTACAGAGTTCAGTCAGTCTTATCTCTTTGGGTTTCTTTTTCTTCTTCTATTTTGGCTCCCTCATAGCCTTTACTGTTCCTTCAATGGCCAGCAGATGTATCTCTTGCACCGTTTCTGCATTTTGTCTCTGGCGGAGCCTAACTTTCTTCCTCTTCAGAGTGTGCGCTCCAGCGGAGAAAAAACACCTTCTCTCTTCCGAGCTAAAAGAGCATTCGCCTCACGCGGAGTCTCACCCCAGTTTTCCCCACTGCTGCCTCTTTTCCTGTTGCTCCTTCTTCAGCAGGATTTTGGCTTTTCTTGCTGGGCTTTGGGCTTCTGCTTGTTCACCACGACCCCTGAGGCTACAGAGTGCCAAGGCTCATATCCTGTCTCTCCCCTCCACACCACACATGTGAAAATGCTGCTGCTTCATTGGCAGCTGTGCTGTCCTGATGTACCGATATGTGTGAATGACCCTGGGAGACCGGAGCAAGAGCTGCAGCCTAGACAATGGTCTGATAAACAAAATTTGAGTCCGAAGGAGGAGGGGTGGCAAAAGCATCTCAGGAGGGACCCTCCCTAGTTTTCAGGAGAGTCAAGTGAGGGATGGGAGGGGTACTTTTGGACTTGCAAGATTCTGTTAATGTAACTTTACAGTAAAGATAGAACTAGTACTCCTGGCTGTGCTCGTCTGGACTACCTCGCAAGGCTAACACCTAACTGGGGGAGGGCTGAAAAGGGAGGACAAGGGAGGAGCACAGCTTCTTGTAATCTATCAGGCAGCCCATCCTTCCACAGGGGGATTGCAATTATTATTGTTGTTGTTGTTCAGATTTGTCTAGGTAAAACTGAAGCTCAAAACTCACTCCTGTTTTGCCTGGGCAAGCCCACAATAGCCTTGACCAGGCAAAGCAGGGGAAAAGCCAAGAGTGACTTGTGAGTGGTGGCTAAACCCATGGACTTTTTTTTTTTTAATCCGTTCAATCATGTCCCATTCTCAGAGACTGCCTGGTCAAGAGCCTGCAGTTTTCTTGGCAGATTTTTCAGAAGTGGCTTGCCATTGCCTCCTTCCTAGAGCTGAAAGAGAGTGACTGGCCCAGGGTCACCCAGCTGGCTTTGTGCCTGAGGCAGGACTAGAACTCACGGTCTCCCTGTTTCTAGCCTGGTGCCTTCACCACAACAGCAAACTGGGTCTTCAACCCATGGATTTAGTATCTGTCAAAATCATCCACCAATTACAGTAGCAGATGTTTTCTGCTAGCTGGTGACTTCAGCATGATGTGTAGTAGTATAATCTTTATATTCTTTCAGTCTTCTGCAGAAGTACCTACTGTATGTTAGTGAAGTTCAGTACTTTTATCCATTCTTTTCACACTTCTACCCTTTCAAATTTGAGAAGTTTTTGTTGCAGAAAAGAGAAAAGTTAAAGACGACCTATCTCCTAGGAGTGCTGATAAAAGCAAGGCTGAGCCAAGAAGGAATGGCATATCTTTAGTAAATGTTACCTTTATTTCTTCCGCAATCCTAACTCCAGTGAAATCTCACGAGTCATTTCATGAATTCATTCATGTTCTTTTAACATTTTAGCCAATAAGGATCAAATACCTTTGCCTTATTGCAAATCTACAGAAGTGTACAGAAGTTGCTGTGTATGTATTGCCTTGCAGTATACAGTAGTAGTATACATACCTGTACATGTTGTAGCCGTGAATGAAATAATGAGTTGACATCTTCTGTAAGTTTTATACATGTCATTTCAATAGAGGACGTATGAAGTTAACTGAATACTCAAGCAACATAAGGGAACTTTCAAACTTGTCCTAGAGAAGCCTCATATAAGAACTATGCATATATTCTGATTTTCCAGTTTGAAGTTTATCTTTGCATAAACAAAATGTAAGGTATGGATCAACCCAAAGAATCCCTTTCTGAGACACAGTGAAGAAAATCCCACCAAAGAAACTCTATAGCCGTGTTCTTCCATCATGCAGGATTAAAACCCTTCAGCTCCACAACCCCTAGATCCAGGTTGGTCAGGGACAATTGGAGCTATAATCCAACCCCTCAAGAGGACTATGAAGTGCTACAAAGGGCTCCAGTTCCCTCTAATTCTGCCCCCCCCCCTTTGGTCTATTTCAGGGGTATTCTGCACAACCTGCCCAGCTCACTGGGTGCACTTTCAAAAAAGCTGCTACTTCTTTTCTTTGGCAAGAAAACCCTGGCAGGCAGCTCAGCAGGCTTGTGAAAGTGAAGATGCTCACCTAGTTATTGTGAACCATTGGATAGAACAGGTACGTATTCCTTCTGCTTGGCTTTTCTTCTTTTATCAAGACAAGGGGAGATATGGGGGAATCTCTCTGGGTTCCTGAAGTTGTTGTTTGAGAAATACAATTTCATAAGTACAGAACTCTAGCTGTAAACCTTAATAGAGATGCTCCATTCTTATTTAAATACTGAAAATAGCTTTCATCTCAGATTCAGTTCAGCTTATATAATATTTTCATGATTGCTTTATAAAAGCTTTTTTTACATAGCTTTTTCAGTTCTCATAAGTGACCCTGTAAAACAGGAGTGAGAAACTTTTATTGTTTGTCTGGGGGATCCTCCGTGATTTTCTACCCAGCCTGAGGACTACAGAGGGCATGATTAATGATGTTGTGATATTACCAAACTGGGTGGAGCTGCTTTGGGGGAGCAGGAAAGAGTTTAATGGGCAAAATCGGTGCTGTAAGCCATGCAGAACTGAAAACACACTTAACTTCCCCTCCTTCCTCAAAACACAAAAATAGCCTGGTGGAAGCTTCGGCCAGGGTGCTCAGAGATATTCTGGGGCCGTAAGTGGTATCCTGGGGGGATCCTGTGGCCTACAGCCAGGAGTTCCCCATCCTGGATTTCAAAGAGAAAAACCAAGTGAAGCACTATAAAGTAGCAAAATGAAAGCTAAAACCTTAACATCAAAAGGAACAGCGTTAAAACCTTGAATTGCGTATTTAAAACCACGTGGAACAAACATGCTTTCATTGCCTAGCTAAATGGTCTCAGGGACAGGCAGAGGGAGAGACAATGGAATGCCTAACAAGGTGCTACTACAGAAAATGTTCTGTGTTAGTGTACTAGATATAATGACTTGTTGCTCAAGTTTGTTCTCAGTAAGAGTGTGTGTTCCCTACCACCAATCAAAATTTTGGATGCATGATATTTTTATGGACAAAGCCTCTGTTGACCAAAACATTTCCTCTTCCCTTTCCCATAGAACTTTTTGGTAAAACACATGGCCAATGAGCAGGTGTTTTGGATAGGCTTGACTGATGCTGGCAAGGAAAACCATTGGGCCTGGGTGGATGATACACCTTTATCTTCATCGTAAGTAAATTTAACTCTAGTCCATTTACTGGGAAGGTTAATTAAGGGTTTGCATTGATGATTTGAAGAGGATATCTCTAGGGAATGAAGATGTGTAGATCCCAGGATAGAAGCACCTCCATAATATGCAGCAAGCTGTAAAACACCATGAAACAAATAGTGCCACTGTCCATATATGCATCCTGCAGCAACAAATGACATGGCTCCTTAGACCTTACACTGTTACAAGTATCTGGAGAGAGGGGCCAAAATTAAATGAATGAGAAGAGATACTTACCCATTACCCATACATGATCACTGAGGATTAGCAATTCCATCTGATTTCTTTATCCTCCCCTCAGTTTTACCTCAGTTGCATAGTAAAATGGTAACAGCAGCTTTGGCAAACTATCTGCTTCTTATATTTAAAAGCTTTGACACTAACTGAACGGTTGGCAGCTTGTACCAAATCACTTGTTTGAAGAATGAAAGGTCTTAAAGAACATTTCTGGCTGTGCTGTGAAGGTCTTGAATGATAGTCATGTTAGAACTGTAAGAGGGGTTTCTCCATCCTCCAACTGACACTGAAAATATAGAGCATTTCTGCACTAGCAGTTTATCGCATCAGCCAGCCGTCGCCGTGACCATACAAAACCTGCTTCTGTTAGTGATGTATTGCCAGGGGATGACTGGGCGAATATATAAATAGGTATGGTGAAAATGCTCATCTCTCATGACTATGATTTTGAACAGGGTTAGTGTGATTTTGACATCAAAAAATTAGAACACTTTATTCTTGCAGAAAATTTTTACAAAAATGAAAACTAATGTCACCTTTAAATGATTACATGCGTAGTAAAACCATAATATTTCCTTGAATAGTTCATCCCATTTTGAAGGTCTTTTTAAATTCCACATACATATATATTATATTATATTATATTATATTATATTATATTATATTATATTATATTATATTATATTATATTATATTATATTATATTATATTATATTATATTATATTATATTATATTATATTATATTATATTATATTATATTATATTACATTAAACTGGAGAGCCAGTTTGGTCTAGTGGTTAAGGCAACAGGCTAGAAACCAGGAGACTGAGAGTTCTAGTCCTGCCTTAGGCATGAAAGCCGGCTGGGTGACCTTGGGCCAGTCACGCTCTCTCAGCCCAACTCACCTCACAGGGTGGTTGTTGTGGGGAAAATAGGAGGAGGAAGGAGTATTAGGTATGTTCGCCACCTTGAGTTATTTATAAAAATAACAAAGGTGGGATAGAAAATAAATAAATATCTGTTTTGTGCTGCCTATTGTGTTCCCAGCAGCCAGTTTAGTGCAGTGGTTAAACCCACTAGACTAGAAACCAGGTGACCGTGAGTTCTAGTTCCATTTCAGGCATGAGGCCAGCTGTGTTACTTTGGGTCAGTCACTTTCTCTCAGCTCCAGGAGGAGGGCAAGGACAAACTACAGTACTTCTGAGAAGCTTGCCAAGAAAAGTAATGGACTTGTCCAGGCAGTTGCCAGAAGTCAAAATGGACTTGAAGGCACCCCAAAAGTTGTATACCTATTCCATGACGCTTCCATAAATATTGTATTACATTGTAGGTCTCTCCAACAGAGAGCTTTCTGAACCCTCTGAAGGCCAACTGGAGGGGAAAGAATGGAAAAGGGACTGCCCTACACACTTAGACCACCTGAGCACAAATACTGCTTTTTGAGCTATTCTGTTAAGTGTATCCTATTAAAAAAATAGCAGATTATTTTTAATTCAAGATTTAAGGATTGTTGTTTACAAAAAGGGGAGGAGGTTAAGTATTTCCCAGGGGTTGACATGAAATTCATTTTGTAAGCATATTTTTCATGTTCTGGTAAAATACTGATTCAACAATGATAAATTCTTGGGTAAAAAATTGTCCTGATGTCAGCGTGTTCTTTCCAACTACTAACACCAAGGATTTTTTTTTTTTTTTGGTAGAAGGAAGCGCAGTTTTTGTTTTTCAGCTTTTGTTCTTGTTTCATTTCCTTCCTAAAGTTCTTAGAGCCTAAGTTAGATACATTTTACAAATTAGTAAATATGCGTGTCTGGGTATAAAAGCAGTTCTTCTTTGTTTGTTTCCCCCTATTTGCCTTTTTGAGAACTTTCTCTAAGTTTGGAATTTGGCTCCTTGTCATGTTAATTTTCAAGAATAGGCAGTGCTTTCAGGCAAACTGAAACAATAGACTGGAAGATTTGGGACAATGGTTTCTAGGGCTGGAGTTTTGCTGTTTATTAATAATTTGTTTGGTTTTGTTTGCTTGCATTTTGCTGCCCTGGGCAGATTAACATGAATCAGAAGCAAAGCAGCATCACAGCAGTCAGAATACTGTATTATCAGAAGGTCCAAAGAGGAGGAGAGAAGCATAACTTGTGTTTCCACACTGTAGAAAAAGTGGACAAAGGGAAATATTTCTCCCTCATTGGTATTGTTAGAGGTTGAAGATTCCTAATGAAATTGATGGGCAGTATATTCATGACAAGGACAAAATATAGGGTTATATTTGCATTCAAATGAATGGATGTAGAAGTCCCTCCCAAACCTCATTTTTTGACCTGGATAAAATTAGGGTTCTGTTGGGAGATGAAGAGCTGGGAATTCTGGGTATTGTAGTTGAAGCCCATCTGGAGACTCCTGGGTTCAAGATGACTGCTCTACATATCTTGATTGAAATGGGGCAATCAGGACTGCGCCTATGGTTCCAAATGTGATTTACACAGTAACATGTGATACTTGCTGATTGGTTTCCTCCTACTGACAATGACCTTTTGCTGCCACCATTAGCTTTTGGGGGAATGGTGAACCCAATAATGCTGGATCAGGTGAGGACTGTGCTACCCTGCGCTTCAATGGGAAGTGGAATGATGCCGCCTGCTCTGGAAACGAATACTGGATCTGTGAAAAGAATTGCTAGTGACACTCCTGTCTGCAGCAGCCTTTTCAAGCCTGAGGGAACCGCTGCCACTGAGTTAGCCAGGAGGTCCCCAGAGTCATGTTCAAATGACTTTCTTAAAAAAGGCTTAAAGCTGAGGACCCCTAAGCAGCAAAGGCCTTTGCTCTCCTCCTCCTCCTCCTCCTCCTCTTGTGTGCTCTCCTCTTGAATATTGACGGCATCTTTTGCATTTCTCTTGGGGTTCACAAACACATTGAGTCATAGAAAAACAAGTATGCACAAACTGGTCCTCCTTCCTTTAGAGCAAGGGAGCAACTTCTGCCTGCTTGAACTTTATTTAAGTTGCATCTGTGATCATGCTTGCTGCTGTGCATCAAGGGAATTGGGTGCGCTGTTCATGCACAATTGCTCTGAGGATATTTGCTACTTAATGTGAAAAGTTGGAATATGTTTTTATGCCATTGTGATGTTATGTGATTACGAGCATATATTATCTGTGAGGACTAGGACTTCCTTCTTGCACCTATATGTGAGCAGTGCTTCTTTTCATCCTGATGTAGTAACAGGTGGGGAAAATATGCTGCTGGAAGCAAAACCACAGAAAACTCTTACTACAAGAGGTTGCACAACTCTCTTCTCCCCACCTCAGCCTCAGCTGCAGTTAAGTGGCAACCTCACTCAACAAAAATTATTTTTAAACAGTATTTACCCACAATATTTGCAAATCAAATACTTTGGCATTAGCTGCCCAAAGTGTACTTGTTCTCACTGATTATGCTCAAGCAAGTTGCACAGGCAATTCTCTCTTCTGGATTATCTTCTGTTTTGCTCAGAAAATGTATACAATTGTATAAACCAATAAACCAATTAAAATAGAAAATGCATGTTGGTGGAAAATCATTAATTAATGAGTAACAGAATTTATCCCAAGAAGGAACCATTACAAGTTTGACCAAACACACTGCTTGGAAATCTTGTTTAATCTTCATTAAAATACAAATGTTATGCTAACTATAGTATATTGGCCAATGTACTGTAAGTCCAGGTTGTGATAGATGAAATTTGTGGCTTAACAGAATCCACATATTAATAACATCTCAAACAAACAGCTCTTTTTGTTACCATGTTCCATTACCCACGGTTGTTGAACAGTACGTAGGGAGAAGGGTAACAGGGGAGCACGTTTGGCCTAGACCTTGGGAGGATTACACTCCAAAAGTTAGAGAATGATGTTGTTTTCTGGCAGGAATTTGGAAGTGGAAATCTATTTCATAAAGCACACATTTATTTATTTATTACATTTATGTCCTATTTTTAAGAATTCAAGCCTCCTTCCTGATCCCTATTTTGTTCTCTAAAATGGGTTGGGCACTAAGATGGGAATTTGTCCTTGGTCTCCCCATAAATTTTATAGCCAAATAAGGATCTGAACCTGGATGTGTCTCACCACTCTGCACACCAGTTCTGTGCTGTGGTTTGATGGAAGCAATCCTTGATCTTTTCTATCCACTGACATGACTGTATAGCATCTGTTACAGTAGATGTATACAATTTAATGCATCCAGTTTCATTATTCAAGAGCTACAATTTATTAGGTGTCTAGATTAATTTCTAAATTATGTGAATCAATGGCTTGGTTCATATATCACGCTAAGCTAAAATATTATTTGTTTGGCTTTGAATTAGCATGTTGCATAAACCACCTACTGTGATCAGTAAACTCTGGTTTATGACTTACCATACTTCCATCTTTTTAGCTATTCCTACAGATTAACTTGTGTAGAAATAGCAAAATTGCAAAGATTGTATTAGTAAGAAGCAGGTTAACAGTCCCAAATATTCAAGCTTCTGAGAGTATTTGCATAGGGGCTCTCAAAATAGCTTTGCTGAAATGATAAACAGAAAGTAAGCGTTACCGAACCCTGGTGAAGCTCTGACAACTAGAATACAGTAATAGAATGCTCAGTGCAGGTAGAAGGTTGGGAAATGAGTTTCTTCATTAAAATTCACACAGCCAGGAGGTATGGCTGCAAAGAATGAACATGCAAAGAGGTTGACAGCTGAACTGCCAAGTTCCAGAACAGCATCACAGCCAACAGGTAGGACCAGCACTGGATCTGGTGGGACAAGAATGGAAGTTCTGGTGCCTTCATACCACAAGTGGGTATTGTGGTATGATGCCTGGATTAGTTTTCTCCAGATGCAGGGGCCATCCCCTAGGATTCTCATAGCCATGCTGCTTGGGAGATCCAGAGAGCTGAAATGTCTACATCTAGATTGTAGATGTGGCCAGACTGGTGAAGCCTCATCAGGACTATTCACACTAGAATGCATATCAGAATAGAAGCTCCTGTAGCGTACCAGATTAAAAGTTACTTCTTGTGGCATTTCAAAAATGAAAATGAGTTCTACGTTGTGATGCCTTATCTTGCTTTGACAGATAAAATATTTCCTAATCCCCTTTTAAGAATGGGATTAGCCCTGGAGGACTATGAGATACTTAATTTTGCAGAAAAAGACAGTTAAATTTGTTGTTTATGGGGATCTTAAAATAATTTTGCAGCATGATTGTAAAATGTTGCCATGTGCTGCATGAACCAATTCAATTTTAGCTTATTAGTTTGTGTAGCTTGTTAAGCAAGGTATGTGGATCCAGCCTATATATTTGCTTATCGTTTTCATTTTGATAGATAAACTGACTTTCTGTCCTTTGGGCTGCATAAAATAGTTGCTCAGTGCCTTTTCTAATAGAGGAAAAGTCCATTCTGGTTTGAGGGAACAAAATAGTAATTTAATCTTTTCTTTTTGCTCTGATGTGCTTTTACCGAAAAGACCATTGTGCTACTGTTGCATGGGCATGGGCATGGCATGTAACTGAACCTAATACTGAAAATGGTTAGTTATACGTGTCTCTAAAGCATGTTTCAATTTCCCTCAGAGAACTGTGTCACACTTGGTGGGTATTGATATTGTTTCAGTCACAGACACAGTTCTCAACCAGCATGACTTCTTTTTTAAGCTTCCCAATATCAGGAGGGTGGCTGTGAATTCAGGATGGAACAATAGCTACCTCAGTAGCAATTACGGCACTCTCAGGTTTTCCCTAGCCATTTCTTCTACTGCTTGGAGAAACCACAGTACTATACAAGAAGTAGTACTCAATGGCAACAGAAGGGCATCGCTCCCCAAATGACCACTTTACCTCATCTGTTAGCCCAAGGTCTTTGTTACTTCGGCGATAACAACTCATCAACAATCATTTGCAAAGAGGAAGATCTTAGCTTACAACAGGAAGCAACGTTTGAGCTGAATAAGGGGAATGCCAAACGAATTGTAGAACTAAGCAAAATATCTGTGCAACTTCCAAGCTGTGCTTTCACTTTTTATCTAGTAGTTTATCTTCTTCGTTCCCCAAAGAAATTCTGTTTTTCACCTAGTAAGACCTCTCTATTCCAGGTAAGTGATCATGGACTCCAACTCTTGCTTTTATCCCTAAAATTCATAACTCCTCCCTTCATGTAAGACTAGCACCAGCCAAAGGATCATGCCAATACGTATTTGAAACAAGACCCCATGTCCTAACAGCCAGGAACCACGCTGAGATGAGGAGTAGGTCTCTAGTGTTTATTACTGCTACTTTAGACAGAAAATCCTAACAAACTGAAGAAGCGTGGGAAAACCCAGACAGATAAACCCCAAAAGTCAAGGTGGGTCTCATCTGTGTCTCTTTGAATGGCTGCTTAACTCCTCACTACTACGCATGTGTTTTCCCCCCTGGAGAGGGGCCCCCTCCTGCTCACCATCAGTGATCATGACACCCCACTTTTCTTAACCTTAGATGTAACTTCACTGGTGCTTCTTACATGAGTGGAGCTTCTGAGAGAATAAGGATTGCATTGATGCAAAAGCTGTATTAGAAAGAGGTTATGTGCTCCCCAACTTTCCAAACGGTTAGATGTCTCAGGGTCACCACTTACTAGGCTTGGCTTTTTTGGGGAAAGAGAAAAAACTGGGGGCATTTAGCATCTTTATTTTCTATTTTCTATTTTTCTGGTATTATTGGGGTTTTACTTATGTTGCTTATTGTTATTGTCTCTTATTTATGACTACCAAGTTTTTAGATTGTACTGTACTGTTTTAACTGTATGACTTATTCTATGCAAGCCACCAAGAGTCTTTTTGAATTGTGGTGGGGAAAAATATGTGAGATAAATACGGTAAATGCTCATTTACCACTAGACGTGTGCAGAGAGGAGACGGACCATAAGGCCTTGTACAAAGCAAAGTAGATCTACTATCTTGCCCAATCATCCTATAGTGGCATCTTAGGAGAGAAATCTGGAGCAAACACCAAGCAAAATGAGCAGCAGCAGCAGCAGCACACGCACACACTCACACCCCAACCCCAATATTGCAGGGCTGGTTCGTCCACAGGCAGCATTCAGAATGGGGGCTGTATTCCCACTCCAAACGGAGTGAGTGCCTGTTCTAGAGCTCCAAGAGCTGATAGTATCACTACTGTAAAAAGGAAAGAAATGAGCTGCCCAATGCAAAATGCTGGAGAATGGTCAGCTACCATAAAATGCTTTTCTAATTCCTAATGATAAATGGCATAAACTTTATCTGAGAGATGGAAAATTCTGATTGTGGGATTTGAAATGTTTCTGTCAAAGGAAAATATTTGTTTTGTTGTTTGTTTCTCTTTTAATACAAGTCCCTTAAATTAATATATCTGAAAAAGAAGTCAGTAGCCGCTGCACTCATGGTTCGTTCACTGCTGGATAGATTTGCAAACTTCTTTTTAAATCTCAGTGTCTACTGTGGGGGATAAATACATTCTTAAAATATTCCTGTTACCTTTTATTTAACAGGGAGAAAATATGTTTAGGAGAGAAAAACTAATCTGGTTCCTTTTAGTTTAGTTCTGGCACATCTGGAAGGCACTAATTTGGGAAAGGCTGTTGCAGTGTAATGTAAACCAAGATATGTCCCCCCAACAAGTAACAAAATTATTTTCTGGGTTTACATTACATTACACTGGAACAGACCCTCCCCCCCCCCACACACACCAAATTGGTGACTTTCTGGTGTGCACATACTTCCAAGCAAGTGTGGTCAACGGGAATTGGCTGGCTGGAAGTTAAGGGAATGGAAGTCTAACACATTTAGAAGGCACCAGATTATACATCTGGAAGGCTACTGTATAGAATTTACATTATCCGTGTAAACCACTGAAAGTCTTTTTGATTGTGGTGGCATAGAAATACATTAAATAGATAGATAGATAGATAGATAGATAGATAGATAGATAGATAGATAGATGATAGATAGATAGATAGATAGATAGATATAGATATAGATAGATAGATAGATAGATAGATATAGATATAGATATAGATATAGATAGATAGATAAATGTCATTCAGCCTCTTCTCAGGAAAGTAATATGGACCTCATACTGGAGTGCAATGCAAGGCTGTAAGTTATTCATCCATAATGACATCCTTTTAAACTCTCACCCTCACTAAATAGACAATAATATAGATCATATGTATTATTATTATTATTTTCTAATAAATAATCTGATTTATTAGGTACATGCCTTGTTTCTTTCAGAACATTTAAGATAGAATTTCTGCATGTTTATTTATTCTATGTCATTCTATCCCAAAACAGTTCCGAGTAAATGCCACTGTGTGAATGGGATTTATTCTCCAGTAAATGTGCCTAAGATTACACCTTAAATAAAAAGGTTTTATGGTGGCCAAGTACATGATTATATATGGAAAGACTACACAACCTGTCACAAAATATGTTAGCTATCTGTTCACTATTTTAACCACAGTCATGCATGCACACACGCACACACTCATTGCACACATACGCACACACTACAATATATTATACTGTAATGTGGTGTCATGACACATTATTTATTTATTTTATTTTTCTATCCTGCCTTTATTATTTTTTTATAAATAACTGAAGGTGGTGAACATACCTCATGCACCTTCCTCCTCCTATTTTCCCCACAACAGCAACCCTGTGAGGTGAGTTGGGCTGAGAGGGACTGGCCCAAGGTCACCCAGCTGGCTTTCATGCCTAAGGCGGGAATAGGTTTCTAGCCTGGAGCCTTAACTACTAGACCAAACTGGCTAAACATACCTCAGAAAACACCAAATATTAAATAGGCAAATGTTTTCCTTTTTCCTTTGTGTTAATAGGGATTTATATGTATGCTGGAGAACTGCGACAACTTCCTGCTCCCCCAAAAGGTGAGTTAATATGATTATTCTGGCTTCTCCATTCTTGGGAAACATGCTAATCAGTTCAACTTTTCCTCTTCCTCCTCCTCCTCCTGATTTACAGATCCATTTTAACCCATTCTCTGTTGCAGATGCTGGGAAAGCCTTTAGCCCAGGAGAGGTCAAAAAAGTCACACACCAAGCATTTCTATAAAAATAATTTATTTACAGAAAGCAAAAACAAAAGCAAAACATTTAAAGTACGTAGCTCCCTTTGGAGCAAGCCTTGCTGAGCTACATTTCCAGCAGAGAGAAAAAGAGGAAGTGAGAAGACAAGTCCGGGCAGGATTCCTCCCCTCCCCCCAGGCTATTTGCATGAAGCACGTGAGAGGAGACAATCACTTGCAACCTTTTCACCCGGCCAAATGATTAGGTATAATAGTAGCTTAATCTGTTAGTAGGAAAACCTCAACATTCTCCACTCAAGCTACCCTAATTTTGGCAGCTGGCCACAGGAAAATGCAGTCCCTTCCAGTTGGCATAAGACCAACTTCCTGTGGCTTCACCAGTTCATTTGTTCATTCCAGTAGCAGCCTTGACTGAGCACATGTCTTCCAAGGCTCAAGCTGCCACATCCCCCCACTGTCAGTTGTTTTGAGAGCAATTTTTAAAGACAGGTTTGGAGCTCTTTTGAAAGATTGCTAAACCCATATTTAAAAGTAGCCTGCAAAATAGCCTGCTGTTTAGCCCATTGGGATCCCTTCTGCTTTATTACACTATCCCTTTGCTCTCTGCTGTTTGGGGGGGTTACTTTTAAACATGAGTTAGGTGCTCTTTCAAAAGACAGCTAAGTCTGTTTTTTAGAAGCAGCTTGTCCAGCCCTGGCAGCCTGGTGATCAGCGGTCAGTGCTGGACAAAGCGAAAGAGAAGTGGGAGAGGAGCCAATTCTTTAGGTCCCAGGTCTCTGGTCCATGAAATTATAGGTCTGGCCAAGTAACTCTCCCCTGCTTTTCTTGCCCCCTTGCTCCAGGTTGGCAGCTGCTTCTAAGACTGCCATGGCTGGGCAAGGGGGAGAGAGAGGAAACGGAGAGCCAATTCTTTAGTCACCAGGTCTCTGACTCCATGGGTTTGACCCATGAGATTGGAGGCCTGGTGTGTCAGTGCTGGAAAGCGTTTGGACCAAGAGATCAGAAAAATCACACACCAGGCATTCTATAAAAATAAATTTATTTACAGAAAGCACAAAAACATATTTACAAGCTGTGCATTCACACACGCTCAGAGAGGACTGGGAAGGGAGGCTGTGCTGGAAAGCTACAAAAGCAAAACTATAACAAGTCCAGGCAAGTTCATCCCCCAGGCAATGCAGCTTTTAACACCCCAACTGAGGACAATTAAGTTCGACCTCTTCACCCTGCCGATACTTAAGAAAGTACTCAATTACCATGGTAACCTAGTGGCTTGGTCTGTGCAAAAAACAAAGAAATGCCAACATGGTGAACAAGGTTTGAAAGAACCAGATTCCTGCACTGCTCAATACAGAATGGCCCAGGAAGATTGTGTCCACCAACATGCTTGATGACACGAACTAGATCTAACCAGGTCTAGTGGATAATTTGTACAGCAAAATGTATCAAGAGACTGCTGAAACACTACTTTGGAACTGAAAAGATAAACAAAGCTGCCTCTGAAGTGGGATGGGATAAGGTCATGAGAACATGTCCTTTAAAAACAGCAGGGCTTCTTTATGCCATGGTTAGAAGGACACGAACCTCATCAAAGAGACAGTTCTGGCTTGGCAGGATACTGGAACTATCATTAAACATATATATATATATGTATATGTATATGTATATATTTCTATTTCTATTATTCAAATTAATGAAGACTAGATGGCAGAAGTATTAGATCTCACACTGGGAAAGAACTTGAAACAGTGGCTGTATACAGTATAGCACTGTCTCCTGCTTCCATCTTTGTGATTTGGAAATGACTTGGATTAGTGTGTGATGAAGAAAGCTGTAAGTCTCAAGCCAAGTCTCTAATATTTGCTGAGTCATCATTGATAGTTTAGCAGGCATATAAACCAGGTCTGGTTAATTAAACTTGCCAGAGATTTGTGAGATTTACTGCTGATCAAATCTCAGGTGTTAAGGAATACAATTCCCCCCCCCCCCCCGTCCATTCTTCTTCCGGAGTATCCAAAAATGGCTACATCTGATACTTACCCCACCCCACCATACAGCAGTGGACACATCTTAACTTTGCTTTGCATTGACTATGCAAATACTGTAGTAAGCCTATCCAATTGCATTCTTTTCTTCTCCAAAACCAAAGTTCAGCGATAAGCTTGATCCAACTTCTCTGGTGACTCCCCCATATTAGTGTTTGCACAGCTATTTGTTTTATATCTGAAGTTACAGATATTTACTATAACATTTATATTCATGGATTATAACAATGAAAGCATTTTAGAGCAAGAATGGGATTTTGCAGAAGGCAGAAGAGTGAACTACAGCGCTGCAGACAGGGAACTGTGTGGAGAAATGGGTGAACTGGAAAGTTGAAAATCAGAAATGATAAGACTCTAGGCTGCCAAGGAGGAGACAAGAGAAGATAATATTTGTAGCTCAGGTTTGAACTATGGAGTCCTTGGTGCTCTCTGAGCTTGATTGTTTTGGTAACAACAGGAACATTGAGGTCAAACAGCGGTTTGTATTCCCAAAGAGATGGTATCGCGAGTGAGATGAAAATAACATGAAGCAATGAAACAAGTATCTACCATTAATATGTCTTTTCAATTAAAGAAAAAAATAGATTGCAAATTTCATTATAACTTGCTTATTAAAATAACAAGAAACTGAATTAAAGGTGATTCAGCTTTTCTAATACATTTACCATCAATGGAAACAAACTGGACTTGCTGTGAATTGCTTTATACTTAGAAGGATTAAGAGTTAATCAACTTTTCTTTTCTTTTTAGATCCACCCAGTCATTTGGATGATGAAGATGATTATGATGATGGGGGTGTTGTGACAGTATCTGTACCTGCAAAAGAAATGGAAAATAAAGGTATTGTCTCATTTCGCATGGCCATAGTAACATTTGCTAAAGGAAGGAGGGTTTTATTTAACAAGCTTTAGAGGTGAAATGTTTTAGAGATGGTTGGAAAGCCTTGATGGCTTTGTTTCAGCCAGTGACTGTGGAGTTTCCAGAATGATTTAGACACCGTAACTAAATAGCTACTGCTACAATAATTATCTAGGGCTGCACCAAAACTTCCGATTTGAAGAGAAAGGTGATTTGGAGGGGTAATGAGGCTTGTAACAAGTCCAGTTTTTCAGAAGAGGGATTCTAATCCATGTTAACTATCTTAAAGAATTTCTGTGATTATTAAAAATCCCAGGGATCTCTCTCTCTCTCTTAACTAGCACACATATACCTGTAAAATGCTAGACAAAGACTACTGTGGTTTCTATAGCTTTGTGCTGCTCTATCTGAGTTAAAGTTTGATGCCTTTCTGGAAAATGTTATAAATTACTCTTACAGCGTATCTAGGGTCAAAGTAGGAGTCAGAGTGTGCTGGAAAGCGTTGGCCCAAGAGATCAGAAAAAACACACACCAGGCATTTCTATAAAAATAAATGTATTTACAGAAAGCACAAAAACATATTTACAAGCTCAGGCATTCACACATGCAGAGCTGAGTAGGACTGGAAGGAGGGGCTACAGAAAGGAAACTGAAACAAACCCAGGCAAATTCCTTCCAGGCAATTTTCTTATATGGTCATTCTTTTCACACCCCAAACTGAGGATACTTAAGTTTGACCTGTTCACCCTGCCAGAGTGATTTGTTACCATAGTAACTTAATGGCTTGTTCCTTGCAAAAAACAAGGAAATGCCAACAGTAGGTTTACTTAATTTTTAAATCATGTGCTTGTAAAAGCAGGAATATGTGTGGGTAGATTAATTACTGCAGTACTTTTCCCTAAAGGTAACTTATTCCTCAAAGCTCCTATTTGCCCTTCTGTAAAATGGGGGCAAAAGCCCATTGCTGATAAGATTCTTAAGGGGAAGCAATAGTAGAAGTTAGTTTGCTTATTAGTTTGCCTTATTTATTTGTTTTAGTGTGTGGATCTTCCAATGTTCCTCTAAGAGCTCAAAGCAGCACACAATGGAAACTGCCCTCATCTTCTCCTCATAATATCAGAATGGTGCAGTGGGTTAGGCTGAAAGACAGCGAGTTCCATTGTCAGAAGCTGTAGAAAGGAACAGAGCCTTTTACCAACACATGATTGAAACATGTTTTTAGCGTCATGCCTACTTTGGCTTTATCCCTTTATGAGTCAATTTAAAATTTAAAATGTTTTTTATATTTTGCTTTTACTTATGAAAGTCAACCTTTTATTTGGTCCAAGAAACACATCCTATTTTAGGTTAGGAAACTGCAACCCAATCACACAAGCTTGTATACATAAATTCACCTCTTTGTTCTCCACAAAATATAAACAATAATTTTAATTGCTGCCATTAATCTTCTCGTCCACAGCTCCTTTCATCTCTAAACCTGCAAAAAAGAATAACTGTAGAAAGCTTCATGTACCCGTTCTTTATGTCCTAGTAGCCATAGGCTTTGCAGCATGGATTACTTTCTTCTTCATGATCCTGCTGAAACGTAAGTGATCCCCACTTGTGAATGGTATTGTCAGGAATTCCAGAGATGAGAATGTGTAACTGTGAAGAAATCCTTGAACAGTGAGCTACCATAAATGTCAATTTTAGCTCCTCCACGGGCTGTCCATTGGATCTCCTCAACAGGAAGAGCCATAAAATGTTTACACCCAGGTAGCCAGATGGTCTCTTAATCAGGTTTGCTCCTTAAAACTACTGCTAGTGACTAATTCTTGACTTCCACCTGCTTACTCCCCAGCTTCAACTCTCTCAACTGTTTCTAAAATACATGATTAAAAATGTGGATTTTCAAAATAGTTCATTGGTTTTCAACAGGAAAAAAAAACAAATACGTTCTACTGGCAAAAATGGAGTAAGAAATATTCCATCCATTCCAGTGACTTAATATCTGCCACTTTCTGCTGAATCAGCTTTTCCAGCTCCCAAAATTCTCAATCAGCTCAGCATTTGGGGAGTTGCAGGCCCAACATTATCTGCAGAATGCCAGATTGGAGAAGGCATACGTTTGGGATAATGAGTCTCTCAAATGATGCCCAAAGGGACTGCAATTCAAAGCAAAGTTTTTGTTTCCCTTTATTTTTACAAAGCAATAAAACAAACAAAGTACAAAACAAGCATACTATCTGAAATTTTATACAAATACTTATGCATGTTAAATACCACTGAACAATGAAATAAGTCCTTTGGTTTTCTAATATTTTGCAATAATAAACCTAAAGTTAATAAGAACTGAATCAAGCTTTTATGCTGCCTTAATTTACAGTAGATAGATTAAGAAATACAGTCAACCAACCTTAGAATTTGGATGATTTTCCCAATTTCACAAGAAAATTTTGATTGTTGATTGTTATCTTGTAGTAGTGAAGGGGCTTGCATATCCCAGTAACGTTATGAGCTTTACCACTGGAAATTATAAAACTCTTTACAGCAGCAAGGTTCACAGTATATGTGTTGGCAGGTTTATTGCAAATAAAAAAGAGATTAGGTTACAGCATCCTAATTTATCAGTGAGTATGTTAAGACAAGGCCTCCCTATTGCCTTTGTTCCTTCTTTTAAGTTAGACTTGGTTTAAGGGGGAGGATGCTAGCCATTTGCTTCATACCACAAAAACATCCACTTATTATGCAGAGGCGTATAACTGTGTAGACCATAAGCAATTGTGGCTAGGCCTTAAAACATGGGCATACTGGGCCCCTTCATCTGCATATTGAAGACTTTGTATGATGACCAATAAGTAACAACAAGAATAGAATTTGGGGCAACTAAATGGTTCAGAATTGGGAATGATGATTAGAAGCAAGAAAGACTTAAGGTATCTCTTGATAAAGGTGAAAAAAATAGGATGCAAAGCCAGTCTGCTGCTCAGTATTAAAAAACCCAGTGCAAATAGTTTGGAGAAGTAGTTGTGGTAGTAACACATGTTATCTTCCTACCCTGAAAGATTGACAAGGATGGTGACAGTAGCCATGAAATAAAGAGACATCTGCTATTTAGCAGAAAGATTATGAGAGATCTAGACATAGTACTAAAGTAGAGAGACACCACGCTAACCAACAAGATTAATATTCTCAAGGCCTTGGACTTCCCAGTTGTACATATGGTTCTGAAAGCTGGACCTTCAGAAGGGCTGAAGAAAGAAAAATAGTTGCCTTTGAATTGTAGTGCAGGAAAAAATTGCTGAGAACACTTTGGATCACAAAAAGAACAAATCATTTAATATTAGATGAAGTAAAATCAGAGTGCTCGCTGAAAGCACTAAAGCCAAAATATTTTGGACATACATTGCAAAGCAAAAGTACCTGAAGGAGATCCTGACGCTTGGAAAAATTGAATGCAATAGAAAAGAGTTGATAGAAGGCAAGGTGGCTGGATATTATTACTGAGGACACAAATGAGCTTACAAGAAATCAAAGAAACAATTACTGACAGACAGTTCTGGTGAAATGGGTCATAAAGAATTCGAATTGTCTCACCAATTGTCTCACCAACTCACCAACTCACCAACTCAATACAACATTGCCATCAAAGATCATAATACTCCTATCAATACAATCTAGAAGAGGTAGAGTTTATGTAGTGTAATATTAGTGGAGCATAATACCAACAGTGAATTATTTGATGGTCAAAACTTGATGATTTGCTGAAAGAGATTTAAAAGGAATTCTGCGCAACAAAGATTTTAATAGAGCTTAATCAAGTTTAGTACTGAAATTATCCTCCAGTTTTTTTTAAGACCTTAAAAAGAATCTGTTGTATTTAATATAGGAGTTTTATGTAATTTTGATGAAATTTCCTTACTATTAAATAAAGTTGGGAAGCGTTTTAGTTTCAGATCCAAAATGGCGCTTCAGTGCATACAGGGGTATGAATGTAACACCTGTCTGCAGTTCTCAAAAGCTGCTGTGGTTTTTCATAGGACTGTGTGGCTGAGCATAACATCTACAATTATAATTTTAATTCTATGAAATTTCTAAACAAAGATTATTTGTTACTGCCCAGAGTCCCTCCAGTGGGAGGAGATGGGCGGTGACAAATTTGATAAACAAACAAACAAATAAATACATAAATTTCAGATTAAAATAAAAAGTAAAAATTCCACATTTTGTCTCATTTTCTTCTTCAGACTCAGCAATTTCAGAAAAGCTACAAAACTTAAATCTAACCTACACAGAGAAGTTCACGGAAAGTAAGTACCATGTATTTTAATATTAATATGCCTTTAATTATCTTGTGAACAACCTTCTATCTGCTTTGGTTCTGTCCCTATTTGCTATTTGCCCTGGCACAATCACACATTAGTCACTGATCTAACATCATCTTCTAGTACTAGAAGTTCTTGTAAGAAGGAAATATCTTCTAAGGTATCTTGGATCTTGACATATCTACTGTACAGCATAATCTTTCCTTCTTTGCTTGATCTTCCTTAAATCAGTTAATATGTGTCCACTGACATTCTTTAGCATACCAATTTGAGGTTGGAACCTCCTTCTGAATTTGGAGATTCTTTTGGAAGAGTTTGCTTTTTTTCCCAATGACTGTTTCCATCTTTGATGGCTTTATAGATATCATTGTAATATTGCTCCTCATCTCTTCTAACAGCCCTCTGAAATTCTTCGTTAAATTCCTTCCTGAGATTTTCGCTGTTCTTGGCTTTGGCTTCTCTTCTCTTCCCTTCCTGGCAAATTCTATTGTTTGTTCTGACATCCAGTTCGCTTTCTTTTGTTTTGTGGCCTTTGGCAGTCTCTTTTCATGTGCATCTTTAAGAATCTCTTTGATTTCAGTCCACAGTTTCTCTGCTTCCGTATCAATTAGGTTCAGGACTTCAAAGCAATTCCTAATGTTCTCCTAGAAAAATGACGGGAATATGCTCAAGATCATATTGGGTAAACTGACTGGCTTTGTTCTTTTGCTTTAGCTTGAACTGGAGCTTGCTCACAAGGAGTTCATTATCTGTTCCCAGGAATGCCTGGCTACATATCTGCTGTTATAACTAAGCTCTTCCACCTTCTTTTACTAATAATATAATCAATTTGATACCTGTGTTTTCTGTCTGGTGATATCCATGTATATAGGCATCGTTTCAATTGTAGGAAGACTGTGTTAGCAATGAAGAAAGCACTGGATTGGCAAAAATTGATAAGTCACTCTCCTGCTTCATTTGTTTCCCAGGCCAGACAGTTCAGTTACATTTTCCTCCTTGCTATTTCCAACTTCGGCATTCCAGTGTCCAACCATAAGCAGTACATGCTGTCAATTTCAGATTGAATTTGGCCATAAAACTGGTCAACCTCTCTTCTTCTGCATCAGTATTTGTACCATAAACTTGGATGGTCATCATAATAAAGGGTTGTCTACAAATGTAATCTATATTATCCAGGCATTGATTTCATTGTACCAAAATAGTGTCCTTGCTCTATCTTTCTTGACTATGAAAGCAATGCCAGCAATGCCATTCCTTCTCTGCTTTTTGTGAGCTGAGTAGTAAACAGTTTTAATTTTACAAAATTATCTAAACAAGGTTTATTTTGGATTATAACAAAAGTAGAATTTCCACATTTTGTCTCATTTTTCTTCATCAGACTCAGAAATTTTAGAGGAACTACAGAACCAAAACCTAAACTACTCAGAGAAGTTCATGAAAGGTAGGGCATTATACCTTTTTAATATTTACATGGCTTTAATTATCTTGTGAAGGAGACAAAAGGTCAAACCAGATGGCACTTTTAGTGTGAAGTTGCTAATGGACCCCAACAGCTAAGGACCATACATATTCTGCCCTTGCGACCCAGTCATCATAGCTTCAATGGCCCCAGGTTTCACCTGCTGTTGCTGAATGCCAGGTCGGTCTGTAATAAGGCTTCCCTCATGCATGATATAATCATGAGATTGAGACTTGCTGGATGCAGAGGGGAGGTTCTCTCTCAGAAATGTGCCCCACATTTCAGGCATGACATCAACCAAGACTCTAGGGTAGAGGTAGGGGTATGGCCATTGTCATCCAGGAAACTCTGGAGGATTCCAGGTCTCTGTTTCACAGATATCTGGATTTGGAACCCTATTTGGGAAGTTGGGCCATAGAGATCAGATGGAATTGCTACTTGTATGCCTAACCCCCTGCTATGTAGCAGCTTCCCTGCCAGAACTGCTTGATTCTGGTGGTGGAGCTCCCCAGGCAAACTCCATTGGGAGAGTTCAACCTGCCTTTGCTTAGTCCAGAGTTGGAGGCAGCTAAGGAATTCATGGCTACCATGGCAAACATGGACTTGACCTGGGTAATAGATGGTCCAAAGCACAGTGGGTGTGTGTGTGTCACATGTTAGATTTGTTTTTTATCTTAGGGGCAGTGGCGACGTGATCTGGATTTGGGGGATATTGCCAGCTGTCCCTTGTCATAGACAGATCATTCCCTGTTAGACTTGGAGTTTTCTGTGGCTGCCTCCTACTGCAAGGAGGAGGGAGCTATTCAGTCAATTTGCCCTTGGTGCCTAATAGGTCTATGGGGTTTCAGAGGGTACTGAGGTAATTTCTAAAGCTCTGGTATACGGTTCATCTGAGGCTTAGCCGCTGCTTGGAATGAGCAGGTGATGGTGGTCTTGGACCTGATCATTCTTACACAGATTCTGTGTGTGTGGGAATCCTGGGTGGTTCCCTAATTCTCAGGGGAGCTTTGGGAGATGAAGCAGTGCAAGAGACACCTATGTTGCCACTGTAGGAAAACAACAAGTTAGGCTGCCCGAACTATCTGTGCTGAAAAGAGATAGCAATAAAGCCACAGGGGGAAAAAACCCTAATCTCATATATAATGACTGACACTTTCAGAAAGCAGGACAGCACTATTTGGCAGTGTCTTGGAACAGACACAAAAAAAGGAATGATAGGAATTGTTCGTGACATTATTGTTTGTCAGCATTTTGATCTGTTTTTTTAGTGATGGAAGAACTGAAATACGTTAAAACAAAACTGATGATGGCTGAAGGTTACACAAGAGAGAAGTTCACTGAAATTGAGAACATTTTAGGTGAGACACCTTTGAAAACGTTCTAGATCTGGTTTCTTCTAAATAAGATGTGATCACCCTGGGTAGAAAACGTGAACATCAGAAATGGGCAGGAAGGCAAGGAAAATGCATACAACAAACATATTTTCAGCCACAAAGCCTCCCTTGCTGCTTAACATTGTAGTGGGAAAGGACCAGGTTCTGTCCAGGTTCTGCTCTGAACATCTGCAATCCATCAGGTATGCATTAATTTCAGTTTAGATTGAAAGGAACTGAAGGTGCCTAAACAAAGCCCTTAGGAATATGGACAGCAGAGTTGGTTATTATCTAGTGATGATGTTCATGGAAAGGACTTGGGCTTGTGAATAATTATTATATTCACAAATCCATGTCCTTTTTCTGCACATCATCATTAGATGCTAAATCAGCTTTGCTCTAAGTATTATCAACTAGTTCACCATGGAAACTGAATGAAATATAACAGGAACTTCTTGGATTATTTAGTCTCTATTCAGACAAGTTAACAGCTTGACCTCCCATTTTTATTTAAAATTCTTTGCAATAGGAAATTTCTTGTCTTTCTTCATAACAATTCACTCAGTTGTTAAACTGTTCTCCAGAACTTATTAAATGGAAGATTCTGAAAAATATGGAAGCAATGCATCTTTGGCTTGCTTTTTTGCTTTGTTTTTTGGACAGTCCTGCCTTCTGCTTTTCAAGATCAGCACATCAACATTCAATTAAAATTCCTGCTAATGAAGTGACAAGTGAAACTTCAATGTCAGGCTATTTAGTTGTGGATCTGATACTTCTCCATCTCTACATGATGATTTGCTACTTTTTTTCCTTGCTCAGTATAGTATACTAACCAAGTGCTTATATCACATTACTGTGTTAACTTCCTCACTAACAAATTTATAATATTGCAAACCTTCTGTCACTATTCTAGCATTTAAAAATATGTGGGGACTTCTTTCAGGCAACAATTGCTTCCACATGTTGCTGTCCATAATGTATTTCAAAGCTGCAAAAAGCTGTTCTTTCAGGGAAGCTGCACTGAAGCTTCCCATGAAATTTAGGAGAGTAGTTCAGTGCAGTGGTTAAGAAGTTAGACAAGGACCAGGAAGATCCACTTTCAAGTTGACTCTCAACTACAGGAACTCACTGGTTAACTTTGGGCTTCTCTTAACCTAGGCACAGATCCCCATGAAAATTGCTTTGAGTTCCTGGTGGAAAGGCAGGATATAAATCTTATAAACAGATACACAGTCATGCATGGAAAAGCAGGTTGGCAAAATGTTGTTAGGTTAAAATAATCATTGTGAAACTTAGAAGGAATTAGATTATCTACTAAAACTGGTTTATGAAATTGAATGAAGAGCCAAGATTCTTAAAGGTATTAGTGGCAGGGTTAACTAAAAAAAAACTTATAATAAATGTTTAGGAGTGAAGTTTAGAACATACAGGGCAGTGATTGGAGTCTTATAATCCAGTGCTATTTGTCATTAAAAACAAATCTGCACTTACAAGAGATGCTTTGGGTTCATAGCAACACAGAACAGATTATTGCACTGCTTTCTTTGTTGCGTGTGCCACTAAATGGCAACTGTTACAGAGAACTATGACCACCACAGTACCTTACATATGAAAGAGATTCCAGTACAGATCCTACTAAAAGCACCAATAAACAACACTCACAACAGAATTTATAAGGGTAAAACTGAACCTGAAGATACAGTTGTACTGAAAGCCCCACTGGGCTTGGTGAAAGTTAATCACTGACACACCCAGCTGTTAAGCTGTGATATTTGGCTTTTTTGTTCCATCAGGATGCCTTACCCCCTGTTGGGAGTAAGGACATGCAGGGTGAGACTGAAATGGAGACTATTCTTCTCCTGTATATATCTGAAAATATCAAGAAGCAAGCCCCCAGTAAATTGCCTTTTTGCTCAACTTGCTGTAGAGGTAAACACTGTACATTCACCACAACGTTTTGGAAGACTGGCTTCACAATATTTATATGCTCTGCCCACTGAAACTCTTAATTTCATTTGACTATGTGATCTCAGCAATTTCTAAACAGTGTAACGTGCTAATACAAGCTCCTGTTCTATTTGTAGAATCCTTCTGCAGCAAAGGAAGCATCTCAGTTGCTCTTTCATGTCCACACAGCTGGACGAGGCATATGAGACACTGTTACTACTTTTCAACTGAAAAGACAAATTGGACTAACGCTTTGTGGAATTGCAATAACTCTAAGGCTCATCTGGTCAGCATTTGGTCTGATGAAGAACAGGTAAGTTCCCCTATCTTTGTAAGAAATCAGATATCTTTATATGTAAATGTTTCTGTATAGTACTTTTTATTTGAAGGATAGGACAGAAATATTTCAATTTTTTAAAAATTAAAAAGCTGAGGTTGCTTTTCTTTGTAAATTTAAACTACTATGCATCCAAAAAGCCTTGATTTTCTCTTCAGCCAGAAATGCCTCTTCAGTTTTGTAGACAGTAACAAGGTCAGCAAAAATGGAAAGATATTTTTGGTTCTACACTATGGACCCATTTCTAACGTTCATTGTTTAGAAGAATTAGGCATTATATGTAAATTATGTTACAGATTACTGTAAAGAGTTATAGAGGGGGCTCATCTGAAAACAATCTAGAAATGTCAGTAAGTCTAGTCATAGCGAATTAGTTAATTGTGACTAAAATGATAATATTGATTTTGCCATGTGCACCACCATCCAGTCCATTTCCAGACCTGGTTCAAATATTGATGTTAACTGTTAAAAACTTTGAATGTCCTGGAGCTAATTGTTTGTTTGCTGTCTCCCACATATCTTTAATATGAACACCCATACTTTGTATTCATTTTGAGAGGTGTCCACATGTACTCTGGGTGAGTTCCCAGTAGGCTTTCACAATGGTGGCATCCAAACAGCCTTACTTGGCACCTATGTATAGTCATTTTGATAGAAGGTGAAAACCCTTTTAGTTTCTTAAAATCCTTCATATATCCATTACCACTTTTACATTAGTATTATTCTGTTGCTGGCTTTATTCTGTTTCAGATTCTGTTTTATCTTTATAATCTTGGGCTTTTTTTGTTGTTTGGTCAATAATTTTGTTATTTGGTCAATACCTGTTCCAGAATTTTCTGAGAAATAACCTCAATAAAGTTGACAGTTACTGGTTGGGTATGAATGACTTAGAAGGACAGTGGAAGTGGAAAGAAGGTGGTTTGCTACTCAGAACAACGTGAGTACATTTTGGATTCTTTTCTTTTCTCTTCTTTTCTTCTTTTCTTTTCAGCCACATATTCCAGAAAGCAAATTTTAATAAGCTCAGAAAAATGATAAGTAGGATTACACAGAAGTGGAAATTTATGAAGAAAAGGAGCTCAAGATAGGTGGGAGTTTCTAAAAAAGGAGAACCTAAAAATATAATTGCAAACAATTCCAGTGAGGAAAAAATGTAGGACAGCAGGAAACACAAAAAGTTTAAAGAAGATCTAAAAATCGGAAAAAAAGAACATATAAAGGAGATGGAAGGAAGGACACAATTGGTCTGGAGCTGCAGAAATGATGTGTGAAAGCTAAAGCTCAGAATGAGCTGAGGATGGTGAAAGGTGCCCAGGACTATAAAATTTTCAAAATAACAGGAAAATAATTAATATACCAGTTGCTCTGCAAATATGGCAAAATGCTAATAGGTAATAACAAGAAAGTGACAGAGCTACTTGGTACAATTTTCTGTACCAAGCATCCAATTATATATGCCAGGTTGGCTGCCTCATTGTAGAGGAACATGGAGATAACCTTGACAAAGGCACTGTATGCAGGAGATATGTGAAGAGAGGAGAAGTGACAACTTAGTCCTGGGAAAGGAGAAAGCATGAGAAGAAATTCATTCCACTTGGATTCTGTTTAGTATAAGAGGAGGCAAATGGAATCTCTGGTACTCTTTCAAGATTCTGTTATTGTACCCTACAACAATCCAGTAGCATTACTGAGACTCTGGAGGTGTCTGTTTCCTCACCTGGTCTACCTTGAAAAAGGTTGACACTCATCTACAATCAAATTGTGAACGAGGACAGTCTTATTACACACTGACCTGATGCTCATAAGCAATAAGCAGAGTCCAGGGCCATCAAGGTTCTGGGGACCGGGTCACGAGGCTGAATACTGAGGGCTGGAAGGTGGGATCAGTCTCAAACATTGAACCCACCATCTCCAAGAGCAGCCCACCCTCAAATCCACTCCATACTAACCTCTGCAGGTCACAACCTTAACGATGCTACCAGTCTCTCTTCTCCCCCTAAGACCAGCCCACCTGTACTTATACCCTTTCAGTTCATAGAACTCAACCAACTACTCACTCTCTGTATCACCAGCAATCCAAAATAACTGCATTCAGGCACTCAGCAGCAAGTGAGGATTATGGTGCGCCCACTAGTCATTCCATCCATCCTCCATCACAATACATATAATCCCATACATTCCAACCTCTTCCCCCCTCCCCCCTTTTTGCAGGATGTTAAAAGATCTGCAAAAGCTAAATTAATGACAAGAGGTTCATTGATTGGCCTCAGAACTGATAACAAAGATATTAAAGTGGTGGAGAGCTTCTGCCTCTTAGGCTTAACAATCAACAGTAAAGGATACAGCAGTCAAGAAATATGCCACATATTAGCACTTGGTAGGGCTGCAGGGAAGGCCTTGGACAGACTATTCAGATCTTGTGATATAACTATTATCTACCAAGATTAGAATCATTCAGAGAACAGTTTCGTCTCTGACAGTCTGTGGATGGAAATGGGGGACTTTGAAAAAAGCAGGATAGAAATAGTATTGATGCTTTTGAATTTTGGTGCTGGAGAAGACTCCTGGAGATACCATGGATAACCAGGAAAACAAACATCATAAGACAAATCAATCCAGAATTTTCACTTGCACAAATGACCAGGCTCAAACTTTAATATTTTGGACACAATATGTGAAGATCCAACTCCCTTGAGAGATCCATAATGTTGGAAAAAGTTGAAGGAAAGGTGAGCAGCAAGATGGATGGACTTTGTTACAAGAGAAATGGATGTGCCCCTGAGAGACATAAAATGCCAAGCTGAAGATAGATCATCCTGGAGAGAAGCTAAGTGGACGCTAAGAGTTAAAACCTACTTGACGCCATTTAACAAATCAATCTTTGGGCCAACATTTTTATCATTTTAATTATGTGAGAGTCATCTGATTTATAAAATTGTAATATGTCATGCAATCAGTCATCACTTCTTTATTGCCTGAAAGTATACAGCCACTCAGACTTAACTGATAAAATTCTTTTTTGCTTCTCTTCAGCTAGGTACGAGTCCAAAATACATCAACTTTATTATTGTTTTCAAAATAGACTTATTAGAAATGCCAGGGAGGAATTGGACTACTCAAGTTAAATACATGGGAAAACTCAATGTTTTGTTATATCCAACTTGGACAAATGGGCTATCATTTGCTTTTTGGTTGAGAAAGGTAGTGTTTATCTATGCTTGCTTTAAACCTAAGCCCATAAAAATGTTTTTGTTACAATTCCATGGCATGGTATAACTCTACCTGTTCTTAATAAACTCAATAAGTTTAGAGAAAAAAAATATATGTAGGACAAATTTTCCTTGTGCTGACCATTTTTGCCTGATTTTAGAAGCCAATCAATCAATCGTGTTTATTACAGCCCTAAGGCCAGACACGGAAGCCAAATCAAAATGCGTAGATGCCAAGTGACTGTCCATATTGTTCCTCTGTTGTCTTGGCTGTTGAGAGAACAGTGAACAGTGGAATGCTTCTAAGTTGCTGAATCCCCCCTCCTACCCACTGGGGGGTACCCCCTACCCATAGAGCAGAAAGAGGCACCCTGACCACATGGGCTACATAATTAGCAAACTCACCCATCTAGCACATCCCACTTACAGTATATTGTATTCCATTCGTCACTGATACCCTGGTAAAATAATTTCAGATGAAGATGAAAAATACTAGGTCCTAAGTCGGGCATATGGCGCAAGACTGAACAGCATTTCGTTCTGTTATACATAGGGGCGCCATGAGTTGTAAACAACTCAACAGCAACTAACAACAACAACAAACCTCAGGATACAATGCAGGAATGATACAGCAAAGTCATCCAAAAAAATTAGATAATTATATGTTGATATTAAATATTCTATTATTTTCTTTCTAGTTTTTGGGAAAATGGACAGCCAAGCAAAGAAGTCAACAAGGATTGTGGGATCATGCACCCCAATGGGACATGGGCATCTGCTGTGTGTTCCCTTCACTATCAGTGGATTTGCAAAAAGAAAATGATCTGCTGAAACAATTATTTGAGCTGTGTGTTCCTCGTACAGGATTGTATACAATCTGTTTTTGGCTTGAACATCTTCTTTTCTTGTATTGTTATGTACTGCAGATGCTTAGTAGCTAGACAGAAGATAGCATATTTTTATGATTCATGTGTGACATATAATTCCATATTTGCCCATATCAAAACTTATAGATAATTGTCTGATCATCAGTTCCTTCTCTGCAATTGGTCCACTTTTCTCAGAGGTCTCATAACCATCCATATCAAACATGGGGGGGGGGAGTGGATACACCCCCCTTGAGTTCCTACATAAATAACAAAAATCAGACATGTTAAACCCATGTATGTAATATAGTATGTACTTTGGCTGATAGAAATATTTTCCATTCCTGCCTTCCATGAATGGTTGGTGGCCTATACTCATGATGAGGCAATCTGGCAGTGAGCGTATGCCCAGTGCTCTTTAAATGGTGCAGCCACAAATCCTAGTTATTCCTGAATGTCACATGGTAATTGTCAAGGCAATGAACATATTGTTGTTGTTGTTTATTCGTTTAGTCGCTTCCGACTCTTTGTGACTTCATGGACCAGCCCACGCCAGAACTTCCTGTTGGTCGTCAACACCCCCAGCTCCCCCAGGAATGGGTCCGTCACCTCTAGAAAATCATCCATCCATCTTGCCCTTGGTCGGCCCCTCTTCCTTTTGCCCTCCGCTCTCCTCATCAGCATCTTCTCCAGGGTGTCCTGTCTTCTCATTATGTGGCGAAAGTATTTCAGTTTTGCCTTTAATATAATTTCCTCAAGTGAGCAGTCTGGCTTGATTTCCTGGAGGATGGACTGGTTTGATCTTCTTGCAGTCCAAGGCACTCTCAGAATTTTCCTCCAACACCACAGTTCAAAAGCATCGATCTTCCTTCTCTCAGCCATCCTTATGGTCCAGCTCTCGCAGCCATATGTTACTACGGGGAACACCATTGCTTTAACTATGCGGACCTTTGTTGTCAGTGTGATGTCTCTGCTCTTAACTATTTTATCGAGATTTGTCATTGCTCTTCTCCCAAGGATTAAGCGTCTTCTGATTTCCTGACTGCAGTCAGCATCTGCAGTAATCTTCGTACCTAGAAATACAAAGTCTTTCACTGCTTCTACATTTTCTCCCTCTATTTGCCAGTTATCAATCAAGCTGGTTGCCATAATCTTGGTTTTTTTGAGGTTTAGCTGCAAGCCAGCTTTTGCACTTTCTTCTTTCACCTTCATCATAAGGCTCCTCAGTTCCTCTTCGCTTTCAGCCATCAAAGTGGTATCATCTGCATATCTGAGATTGTTAATGTTTCTTCCAGAGATTTTAACTCCAGCCTTGGATTCCTCAAGCCCAGCTTGTCGCATGATGGGTTCTGCATACAAGTTGAATAGGTAGGGTAAGAGTATACAGCCCTGCCGTACTCCTTTCCCAATCTTAAACCAGTCCGTTGTTCCGTGCTCTGTTCTTACTGTTGCTACTTGGTCGTTATACAGATTCTTCAGGAGGCATACAAGATGACTTGGTATCCCCATACCACTAAGAACTTGCCACAATTTGTTATGGTCCACACAGTCAAAGGCTTTAGAATAGTCAATAAAACAGAAATAGATGTTTTTCTGAAACTCCCTGGCCTTTTCCATTATCCAGCGGATATTGGCAATTTGGTCCGTAGTTCCTCTGCCTTTTCTAAACCCAGCTTGTACATCTGGCAATTCTCGCTCCATGAATTGCTGAAGTCTACCTTGCAGGATCTTGAGCATTTCCTCACTGGCATGTGAAATAAGTGCCTCTGTTCGATAGTTTGAACATTCTTTAGTGTTTCCCTTTTTTGGTATGGGGATATAAGTTGATGTTTTCCAATCTGATGGCCATTCTTGTGTTTTCCAAATTTGCTGGCATATAGCATGCATTACCTTGACAGCATCATCCTGCAAGATTTTGAACAGTTCAGCTGGGATGCCGTCATCTCCTACTGCCTTGTTATTAGCAATGCTTCTTAAGGCCCATTCAACCTCACTCTTCAGGATGTCTGGCTCTAGCTCAATGACCACACCGTCAAAGCTATCCCCGATATTGTTATCCTTCCTATACAGGTCTTCTGTATATTCTTGCCACCTTTTCTTGATCTCTTCTTCTTCTGTTAGGTCCTTGCCATCTTTGTTTTTTATCATACCCATTTTGGCCTGGAATTTACCTCCAATGTTTCTAATTTTCTGGAAGAGGTCTCTTGTCCTTCCTATTCTATTGTCTTCTTCCACTTCTGCGCATTGCTTGTTTAAAAATAATTCCTTATCTCTTCTGGCTAACCTCTGGAATTTTGCATTTAATTGGGCATATCTCCCCCTATCACTGTTGCCTTTTGCTTTCCTTCTTTCTTGGGTTACTTCTAGTGTCTCAGCAGACAGCCATTTTGCCTTCTTGGTTTTCTCTTTCTTTGGGATGTATTTTGTTGCCACCTCCTGAACAATGTTGCGAACTTCTGTCCAGAGTTCTTCCGGGACCCTATCTACTAAGTCCAGTCCCTTAAATCGATTCTTCACCTCCACTGCATATTTCTTAGGAATATTAGTGAGCTCATATCTAGCTGATCTGTGGGTCTTCCCTAATCTCTTTAGTCTGATCCTAAATTGTGCAATAAGAAGTTCATGATCTGAACTACAGTCAGCTCCAGGTCTTGTTTTTACCGACTGTATAGATGTCCACCACCTTTGGCTGCAAAGGATGTAGTCAATCTGATTTCGGTGTTGTCCGTCTGGTGAAGTCCATGTATAAAGCTGTCTCTTAGGTTGTTGGAAGAGAGTGTTTGTTATGCACATTGAGTTGTCTTGGCAAAATTCTATCAGCCTATGTCCTGCTTCGTTTTGTTCTCCCAGGCTATGCTTACCTGTAATTCCAGGTGTCATTTGACTGCCCACCTTAGCATTCCAGTCTCCCGTGATGAAAATAACATCTCTTTTAGGCGTGTTGTCCAGTAGGTGCTGCAGATCCTCATAGAACTGCTCTACTTCAGCTTCTTCAGCATCTGTGGTTGGGGCGTATATTTGGATCACTGAGATGTTAGATGGCTTGCCCTGAATTCGAATTGAGATCATTCTATCATTTTTTGGATTGTATCCAAGCACTGCTTTAGCCACTTTACTATTAATTATGAAGGCTACTCCATTTCTTCTGTGGTCCTCTTGTCCACAGTAGTAGATCTGGTGGTCATTTGATGTGAAGTGGCCCATTCCAGTCCATTTCAGTTCTCTGATGCCCAAAATGTCTACCTTTAATCTTGACATCTCACCAATAACCACATCCAATTTGCCCTGGCTCATAGATCTTACATTCCAGGTTCCAATGGTGTGTTGATCCTTAGAACATCGGATTTGCCGTTCACCACCAGCACCGTTCGCCTTTTGGGTTTGAGCTAGCTGCGTCATCATGTCTGGGGCTAGTTGAACTCATCCTCTGTTCCTCCCCAGTAGCATTTTGACCATCTTCCGACCTGGGGGTCACATCTTCCGATGGTATACCGACATATCTCTGGTTGTACTGATCCATTTATTTTCACAGCAAGAATACTGGGGTGGGTTGCCATTACCTTCCCCAGGGATCGCATTTAGTGTGACCTCTCTCTCATGACCTTCCTGTCTTGGGTGGCCCTTCACAGTTTAGCTCATGGCATCATTGAGGTGCTCAAGCTCCAGCACCATGACAAGGTAATGATCCTTTGCTGAAGAATGAACACATTAGTTTCAGGAAGATTTCCTGCAACAAAACACTCATAGTTAATGCTAAGAAATTATGATTCCTTGCATAAAAACCGGGAGAAAACCTTTTAGACCTTGAAATAGTCATGTGCCTAAAAAGCCACTCATCACAGCTCATTCTTCATGCTTGAGTTTCTGATGTGGCGAAATATTGAAGATTTTAAGAATTGCAATTTTTTTTTCTTCCTTTGATTTTTAGCCTCTAGGGCTACAGAGATTTTCCATTCTTTGGAGTTGCCCTAGCATGATTGTGTTGCCCCTATCCATCTACATATTCCACTTCCCCCACCTCACTCACACAAGTGTACATTAAGCTGCTTCCCAGGCTGAATTGCTGGGTGGTAGGGAAAGTGGAATGGAGAGTGTAAGATGGAACTTTGGAGGTGCATGTCCAAGTAGTTTAAATTCCAATATAATGTTTGCACCTTAAATGAGTTCTCAAGAAAAAGGAGCAGAGATACTATGGAGCACTGATTGCCAACCTGTGTGCCCTGCAAATCTGTGGACTTCAGCTTCCAAAATCCTCAGCAGTGGTCTTGCAGACTGGGGAATTCTAGAAACTTCACACCCCTAGGGAAGGTTGCTGTAGGGAGAGACACAAATGAAAGGAGACTGTATTGTACTAAGGGTTTTACTCTCTGATGGCCATCTCAAATGCCAGTAATGATCAGTCTGTTTTCTTTTTAGAAGGTCTTTAGAGAGCAATGCAAATAAAAGCAATACTAATATTGAAAGAGAGTAATTCTTTTAGGTTAAACATACTATCAGTTTTGTCTCTGCATAGATAGCAGCTCAGAGGTAAGATACACTGCTACTGGTTTTGAGAAAGAAAAGCAAATTTACTTTTGAAAACCCCATTGTATACATGTTTTCATAATTCTGTATATGCAAGTCATTTGATTTCCTTATGGTCAGGCTTTGCTCTCCTTATTATACTTATTTCCATATGCATACTCTGAAATTATTTCTTTCTTAATAGTTTAATAGAGTAGTTCATTCTTTGATATTCTTTAGTAGCATTTTTTTAAATTAATCATTTAGCTTTTTCTTCACATTCAATAAAAATGATCATTCTACTAATCTGTGAGTTCCTTTAAAGAGTATTATCTTTATGTAACAAAGTTCATGCCAAATCAACCCGAAACAATGGATTCCCATCCATATTTACTCAGAACTAAATCTCAGTTCAAGCTGGTTTCAGATGGGGTCGTGGCACCCATGATCACATTGCAAACATACGATGAATAATGGAAAAATGTCACAAATTTCAAAAGAACATTTATATGTGCTTTATTGACTACAGGAAAGCTTTTGATTGTATTGACCATGACAAACTATGGAGAGCCCTAGCAGACCTTGGGGTGCCACTACATTTGGTGAAGTTGGTAAAATTACTGTATGTAAATCAGGAAGCCACTGTACAAACTCAATATGGAGACACTGATTGGTTCAAGATCGAGAAAGGTGTGCGACGAGGTTGCATCCTGTCATCTTTCTTATTCAACTTGTATGCTGAAGTGATCATCAGGAAACTGGAGCTAGACAAATCAAAAACTGGGGTAAAAATTGGTGGAAGAATCATCAGTAACCTTCTATGTGCAGATGATACAGCCCTCCTCTCAGAAACCCAGGAAGGACTAAAGCACCTAATCATGAGACTCAAAGAAGAAAGCGAGAAGTTTGGCCTCTTTCTGAATATCAAAAAGACCAAACTCATGACAACTGCAAGGAATGGAAACATCAGAATAGTAATTGATGGAGAGGAGGTGGAATGCATGGAAGAACTCACCTTTGTAGGATCACTGGTCAATCAAAATGGTGAATGCAGCCAAGAAATTAAACACCGAATCATGCTGGGCCGCATAGCAATGATGAGTATAAATCAAATTTGGAAAAACAAGGATGTCAGCTTGATAACTAAGTGTAGACTAGTCTGCACTATCATGTTCCCCATAACTACATGTGGCTGTGAAAGTTGGACGATGAAAAAGTTGGATAGAAGGAAAATTGATTCTTTTGAACTATGGTGTTGGAGGAGGCTCTTGCGCATCCCTTGATCTGCAAAGATAACAAATAAAGGAGCGTTGAAGCACATAAAGCAGGAGGAAGGAAAAATAACAAAACTTAGACTTAATTACTTCGGTCATGTCATGAGATCAACATTGTTGGAGAAAGACGTTATGCTTGGAACAGTCAGTGGCAAAAGACGACGAGGATGCCAAAGAACACGCTGGTTGGATGTAATCAAAGCAGACACAGACCAAAATATAAAGCAACTGAAAGAAGCCGTACAAGATCAGAAATCAAGGAGAGGGCTGGCTTATGGAATCGCCAAGGATCGGATATGACTGAATGGATAATCCAATTTGAAATCTCAGTTCAGTGGAGCTAACTCCTAAGGGAAAGTGTTCTGCTTATTTGGAAATAAACAGTAGTGAGATGGGGTTTACTCTTACATAAACTTACACAAGATTGTGCTATTAAGTCACTAAATCTACAACATGTTTAACTTAGCTCTGTCATAGAACAATAGAATTATGCTCCCCAAAGTTCCCTTCTAATATCATTATGGAACATGAAGATTTTAGTTAATTGCATTCATATTCCACATAACCTAAATAAGTAACATATACTGTAACACACTGTATAGAAGTGCTTAATTTTTGGATGTATATTGAGAAACAAAATGTAACAATTGGCCCTTTCGGGCTTCCAGGCACAGGATGAATGTATCAGGTGCTCTAAGTTCACTGCTGAGCTAGATCAGAATGTAAGGGTCCACCACATAAGTATATGCATGTTGTTGTGATACCAACAACTCTTGTTGGTTCTACAACTAAGCCTCTGGAATGCACATTTGATAACTTTCCTACTCTAAAGGGGTAATCTAGATTAATATCCTTAACTAAAAGCCAAATATCTCCAGAAAGCATTCCAACAAACCAACCAGGTAACAGCTCCACTATCTATCCCCAGACTCTGGACAGATCAGATATCATGATTAATAATAATTTGATATGCTTAACCCATTTTAAGTATCTTGTAAGCTACTGGCCTTCTTATATCGAGCTAGAAGCTGGACCAGTCATAGGTCATATCAAGATGGCCAGTTTAATGTATTTTCCTCTAGTCTCTGAGCTGGCTCAGAACTGTAGCAGCATAATTTGCTGTATCCCAATAGTCATTCCCCTCTGTACCCTTGGTAATGAGGGTGACGAGTGGTGTCGTCCTGGCAGTTTACTGCAGGATAAGTAAAGGTATGGTGATTGGTGGATTTTCTGCCAGCGTGAAAATATCCACCAATTGCTCTCCCTAATGTGGGGTGGGGCTGGGGGAAGAGGCGAGTTTTTACAGATGGCTAGACCCATGGTTGTGGTAAGTGGAGGCTTCCCTGTAAAGCACCGTAAAAAAAACTGAAGGAGGAATGGCTATAATTAGTCTGAGCAAGGCTGTGCTGCCCCACCCCCCAAGCCCAGCTACAGTTGCTTACAGTACGTTGGGAGCAAGCAGGGATGTCGGATGAGCTAGCTAGACTACGGATGAAACCAAGGACAGGTGATAGGGAAGTAGGATGAACTATATCAGCCTCTGTGGAACACTCGGCCTTTGTAAAACTTTCCCCTTTTCAGAACTGCCAGGTATCATGAGCTTGCCACTTTGCTCTGTATGTGTATGAAGGTTTCATTTTTAACTAGATAGGTAGAGCTGTTGCTTGCCTCCAACACTGTGCATTTAATAGAGCAAGAGTTTACTCCAAACGAAGGGTCTGGCTTCTATTTCTCCAACGTAGGGAACCATTTTCCCCCAACAAACCTTGTCCACTTTACCAAGAAGCAACCACTGATACCATGGATAATCTGCAGACTATCTCAGTCACTTGCTCTCTTGCTGTCTCTTCTGCTCTCACTTTTTCTACCACTGCCTCACTCTCACTTATCTTCATCTTGCTCACGTGTCTGTCTTATCTCTCTCTCTCTCTCCTTCCTTCCTTCCTTCCTTCCTTCCTTCCTTCCTTCCTTCCTTCCTTCCTTCCTTCCTTCCTTCCTTCCTTCCTTCCTCCCACTTACCTGTATCTCTCACTCATTATAGTATTTAGGTTTTGCTCTATTGATCTCTCAGTCACTCTCATTTCCCATCTTGTTTTTCTTGATTGCTGGTCTGTCCCTCATGCTTGCTTATCTGTCTCTTGCATTCCGCAGGCAGGTACAGGCTGTGTGTGTTTGTGTATGCTGTTGACAGGTGCTGGTTTGTCGACTCCTGGCTTTAGCCAGCATCATTCTGTTGTGTGAGCTGCCTGCCAGTTGAGGCATATCAAGTTAACTTCCAGTTATCAAGTTAACTTCCAGTTAACTTCCATGTGAATGGATCTTAATCTAGAATAATTCTACACTTGTAGCATAATCATAGCATAAACAAACTGGCTGATGTATGAAGTCTGGACAGAAGTAATAATGAAATAACCTGAAGGCAATGAAGTTGCATAACTATCAGGAAATGCAGTCATGCTGCCATCTAGCTGCTCACATTTTAAAACAAAAATTCCCAAATTAGCTATTACCTAAATCCAGCTTTCCCTATTTTATGCCTGCCAGAATTGCTGGATTATAACTCCCACAATTCCATGCCAGCATGGCATTTGGCCAGCTCTCCACATCGTTTGTGCACAAGTTTTAACCACAATGAATACTGTATGCTGTATTCATTCCATGTGAACACTGAGCAGCAGTTACAATGCCACTGTAGTATAGGGTAGTGATTAAGGTTAAGAACTAGGACTGGTTCAAATTCATCCTCAGCTATGGAAAATCAGTGAACAACTCTGGGCCAGCTGCCCATTCTCTTAACCCAACCTGCCTCACAGGATTGCTGCTATGGGGAAAAATTGGAGGAGAGTGATATGCACGCTCCCTTGAGCTTCTTGCAGGAACATGGGATAGAAGTCTAACAAAGAAACAAACAAACAAGAGGCAGATACTGTCATATCAATGCCTCACACACCAAAAGGGACTCCGGTATAGTTTCTACTAAGATTGGAGATCATGATTTAAGAAGTACAATAAGAGGTGGACGGGCAAGAGGGGGCGGACAAGATTGTTGATGGCCGTTTTGACTCCATAATAACAATCGTAGCTATTGTAGATATAGAAGCAAGCAGGAGGCGGGATGCACATCTAGAACAACCACACAACATGATGGTAAATGCCTGAGTGAGAACAAAAAATGTTTTGGCAAGAAAATATTCAAGTGGTTTTGGCAGGAAAAAGTCTTGGCAAGTTTCCAGATCTTTGGAAAAAATTGACTATGGTGGTGAAAATTGCATAATAGTGATTTTTTTTCCCACAAAAAGCAAATTGTTTATGGGAACAATTCAGTTACATAATAGTGAATTCCCATAAGTCAAGGGAAACCTATATGCCCAGAGGTGTAATATAGGCCTATCCACATATCCGGCCGATACAACCAGACAGTTGCCTTGCTTAAATAGCTCTGTGGCACAATTTCACAAAGTGATTTGATTCACAGAGTTATTACCCAAGAAGCAAAGCCAAATGCTATATGACTGGCCTCATAAAACACAGTGGTGAATAGAATTTGCTGTAAAAAGTGGCACCCCGAGCAATTACTATTAATGCATGCTGACTGAACCCTTTTCCTAATGTTTCCTCTTTGCTGCTCCCTTCTCCAACCACATTCTATATTAGTAACTGCTGGCAAAGCTGCCACACATTTAGAAAGAGGAGAAAGCATGACTTGTCATAGATGGAAAGATAAATTAGGAAACTATTTATATACATTTTGTATCTGGACCTACAGTATATATCTTAGGAAGAGAATATTTATGTATTTCTTCATACAGCAATGGCACACTAATAACCAAAAAAAGTTTCAAAGCCAAAGGACATTATTGTCTGCTATCATATGGCATACAACACATAAGATTCCCAGTACCTCCTCCAGAAGAGACAGGCTATAAGTGCATGAGTCAAAAAATTCCAAGATTCTTGTGGGTCCTGTCTGGTCAAGAGCAAGTGGTAGCTGCTGCTATTCAGTCAGCCAAAGCTGAATCAGGAACAGTATCTGCCACGCACCATTCCTTCCTCCCTTTACTTGCTTCTTGGGATCATAAGGTAAAACCTGCTATTTCTCTTGAAGCTCAGGAGATAACTTCCTGATTGGTATCTTTATCTGCTGGTGAACATGTGGCAGTAGTGATTAAAACCAAACAAACACAAAGCTCAGAAAGACTAGGGCTGCTCCATTTTAGCACTGACTGACTTCAGTTTCTTTTTCACCAGAAGAATGATGAGAATAGAAATACATTAGGTCAATATGTCATTTTCAGAACCCAAAGAAAGTTCATTTTAAAGTCCATTACCTATCTTCCTTTCTTTGCTGGTGTTTGTAGCACATAGTCATAGCCCTAGAAATCATAGGAAGCAGGGAGATGTATCGGACAAACTTGCAGCATGTCATTGTGTTACAGCTCCTCAGTGGAGCCTCTTCTTCAGGTGGTTCTCTCAAGATTCTGTATCACAGCTTTCTCTAAATGTGTCCCTCTCAGATATATTGGGCCTTTGGCCCTGCAGGCTGGAAAACCCAGCATATAAGAACCTCACCCCACTTCCTTTAATGCTGTGTGGACAGTCAGGAGGAAGCTGATTTGACCCAACGTTCACCTCTCTGTCATGGTCAGACTATTTCCTGGTGAAATTTATACTGTCAGCAGTTTTCCCTTCTGTGAGGATGGGGAAATCTATTATGAAGATCCATCCCTGGACACCAATGGATTCTTCTAGATTCCAGAAGACTCTTGGGAAATTTCCTGCTGGTATGGTTGGTGTGCCTGTCAATGCCCTCATTGCTCTGTGGAACACTGAGTTGTCCTGGGTGATTAAAACAATTTCTCCTAAGTGCCCCCTTCCTGTGCACAGAGCCTGAGCAGCGCCATGATATACGTCTGAGCTGACAGCTATGAAGCCCGTGGGGTGATAGCTAGCATACAAGTGAAGAAAAAATCATGCCAAATGCTACCAAACACAGCTTAGAGTCCATCATCTGTGGGGGTCACAGATGTATAACATTTTTCTTTTCTACCTCCATCTTCTCAGTGCTAAGATGATGTTCACCATGTCCAACATCTCAGTGTTGTCCAAAGGATTTTATTTTAATAGTAAGGGGCCTGGTGCAATCTGAGGTATTTCTTCTTCTGTTTCTGTTCTACACCTCTATTCCTTCTATTTCTTATACTTTCACTGTAATTTTTCTTTATTTTTAACTTATACATTATGAAAATAAAAATAATTAAACACATGAATATTAGCAATATTATTATTGCTGCTTGCTGTGTAGATACTATGCTAAGTCCCTAAAGATACTCTCTACATTTTGCCTATTTGTTTTGCTGTGTCCATGGTTAGCAGTTGATGGGTTGATTGAATTAACAAAATTAATTACTTTCTAGTCTAATTTTCTCTGTGTGTCACATTCAGGAAGTATCCACTATGTATAAATGAGTAGCTGTCATGCTGGAAATTACATCTCTGCAACACCTGAGATTATCTACAACTGCCTTTCCCTCCAGGAATGGGGAACAGCCTACTTTATGACACTCCAAGTCTTATGTAAACTATGGTGTATAGTAGTTGGGATTTTAGTGAAATTTTCAGTGCTTGAGATAATGAAGCTATCAGATACTAACTGTAATCTCAGGAAACGCCATTACAGCATTGTAGACATTTTTTTTAGCATCCTTCAATGAAACTGGATTCATTTAATCTAAAAATTATTTGTGACCATATCATAAAATTCTTTTAATCTCTGTGTAAGTTTCCCGGTGTTCAACACAGATGCACACAACATACCCCTCCTTCCTGTTTCTATGATGGATTTAGGCTGCAATTGTATACATATTTTACTTGAGACTAATAAGCAAGGGCCTTCCTTTTGAGTAGGTATGCCAAAGTTTGTGTTCCCTGTACTGGAGGGATAGGCAATCTTCTTAAGCTGTTGGAAGTAATTTGAATTTTAAGAGCATGTCACATGCGGTCTCACAAATGCTACCATGAAGGTTTGTCTGTTAACAAAATGGCTTTCAAGATGGGCATGGCTGATCACAAAATACTTCTGCTTCTGAGCTCTATGGCATTCTTATAAATAAAGCTGAAGCTTGAAGCTGGTACTTCACTGTGCAATATGTCAGCTTTCCATAGATGATTATATATTAACTAAAATAATTAATAATTTTTTAAAAGTTAGGTAAGAAAAGTGCCTATGTGGGGAAAAGCCCCCACTATACCACCTGCCCATGCCATATATTTTATCTTGCTCTTTGAATCACTCTTTGAGTGAGATGGGTGGTGACTAATTTTGAAATATAAATAAATAAATCTTGACCATAAGTCCAGAATGAAAAAGAGTAAAAGTGTATTATGTCTGGAGTGTTTCTTGATCTCATTTTTTAGTGCACATATTTGTCTATATATTTGGGAAAGGGAAACAGGGTAAATGAAAGTTTTTGAATGAGACAGATATAGGTGAGTTTTTGAGGCTTTGCCAGCTAAAAGGAAAGACCCTTCTTAGGAAACTGTCTTTCTCAAGCAATCTTATGTCAGACAGCAAATATGACCAATTGTTACTGTAGAATATTTATTTTTTCCAACCACTAGGCTCATGCTGGCCAGTCCATATAGGCAGGCTAGATGGGTTTTTTTAATAGCAATTTTATTAAAAATTACAATTACAATGATAAAAAACTAATACAAGCTAAAAAAGAAAAAATAGAAGGTGCAGAAAAGAAAAAGAAAATAGAAAAGAAAGAAAAATAAGAATATAGTAAAGAAAAAGAAAAGAAGTATATAAAGAAATGACTTCTCCCTTCATCACAAGTATAAACAATTTTAGTAACTTGTCACCTTCTCTTAAAATATATCAAATGATCCCATCTCATCCTATTTTATTTAAGATAATTCAAAACAAAAGCATTTTCCCACGGGAAGGATTATTTTAATTAATTCCAAAATCTTACTTCAAATCCATCTGGACCCTTAGTCTGTTTGTAACTTTCCAAAATCAAAGTTCTAATCACTCTTTTGCTGTTTATTCAAAAAAACATTTTTTAAGTTCTTAAACTTGTATTTAAAAATTGTTTTGCAAAGGATTGAAGGAAACTCACCTGGTGTTTTCAGACTTGTCGATCCAAGGGTTCCTAATAGATGAAAAGCATTTAACAAGCAATTTCCAAAAGTGGTTAGAAAAGGAAGTATGGGAACCCAGTGTCCGTTTGAAAGGCGCCAAACACAGTCTGAGCAAAAAGATGGCAATTCCCTCATCTCCCAGAGCTCTAAAGTCACCAGAGACCACTGTCTTGCAGTCTCCTTGAGAGGAGCAACTGTCTGGAGCACTTGTGGGCAATCTCAAGTCCTCTCCTTGGCTGGAGAGGAATTATGAAGAGCTGGTCTATTCACCACTTTTAGTGGAGCCATCTTCAGTTTGCCATTTCTTCCCTGGAAGTCCACTGCAGGCTAGATCAGGGTTTCTCAACCAGGGTTCTGCAAGAGGTCATTAGGGGTTCCGTGGGAGATCACAGCTTGTTTAAAAAATTATTTCAAATTCAGGCAACTTCACATTAAAGAGGTAAGTTTCATTATTTTTAGTTTAAGAACACTGTTAATGCATACATACAGAGCAATATATGAAACAAATATAATAATTTTGTAACTCCCGGCCTATTTTTGAGCCTGAATGTGCAGGGGTTTCCTGAGGCCTGAAAAATATTTCAAGGATCAAAAGGTTGAGAAAGGTGGACTAGATGATTGTGTAGATCACAAAACTAAGTAAGGCACCAAAGTCTGGTGGGGGAAAAAAATCAATTTAAAAAAATACTTTTTTGTGGTAGTGTGATTGCCAATGGCATGGTTTTCCTAGGGTGTCAGTACAGTAACTGCCAGTGCATTCAAGGCAGCAATTGCTTATATATTTTTAATAAGCTGAAATATTATAACATGTCAATTACCTTCCAATGACCTTCTTCCAAAAGGATTTAACCCTGATAAGAAGTGCAACCCAGAACCTCTGAAATGAGAAATAAGATAAGCATAACACAACAATAAAATAGCTTTTAATTAAATGCCTTTGTAATTCTGGGGAATGCTACATAGTTCTAGTGATTCTCTGATTTATTGCATTAATTTATTTTAAAACATACTGAGTCTAGATATTTGAGTTGTGACAGCTCATCACATATGCCAGTCTTAAACCAATGGCTCAGCTGTGGATGTCTTATCTGAACATGTTTGGCTTTATATTTCTTTCTGTCTTGCTTCCATTCACTCTCTCTGTATCCTAAAACCATAATAGTCTGAACACTGTGTTCTAGTATTCTACAGTACTAACTTTCTGCTTCAAGTGACTGCAATATTAATATTATTGATTAGAAACAGGGCAAACTGCCAAAAGCTTTTTGCCCTTTAACTCTAAATGCACCTTCCCTGAGAAGTGAAAAATCCAGAGAATTAAAGAACTGTAATTACTTAAAACTGATACGAAAACTCATCTCAGTTATGAAAGGAATGGGGAAAATATTCCAGGGGAGAAATTAGGTAGGCCCCCAGTATATTAGGAATAGGATTTCAATTCCCAATCCAATTTCACCTTAGGCATCTGCTTTCTTAGTAATGTAAAACTAAAGGTAAATTTAGAGGTCAAGAAAGAACCTTAAAATCTGCTGATTATCATTAGAGGTAGGCTCCATTTTGTCCTATGGTATTTTTCACTCCCACGAAACTAATGGAATAAAACCTTAATACTGAAAACTAAATCTAATTTGGTCTTGGGTTTGCTTCTGGGAAGGGCTTTATAATTTCTTGAACCATCCATATTATGGACTAGAAATAATAAACTCCATTCCCAACAGTTTCTAGCATAATCTACTCAGGCCAGTGATACTGAGGCAAAAATACATACAAAGAAATATCAAAGGAAGAAAAACAGCCAAATAATAATTGTCCATGTGAAATTAGATTGATCATTAATGACCATATACAAACATGATTTATCAATTGATTGATTACAGCTACTATTGGGAAGCAAGTGGCCATAAGAGAATGAGCAAATGATGTAGAGTAATAGCTTTATAGCAAACAGAATAATGTTTGTGATGTTTGATACAATTTTTATTTTTAACAGAACAATTACTAAAGTAATTTCATGGAGAAGTCAAGTGATAAAAGTTTTCTTCTCCATAAATATTTTACTTTTTCTCTTAATGCAGCAGGCTTCTTCTGTATGGGTAGTATTTTGCATTGCAGCTAAATTCACACCCCTGGGTACCTTTTCAAAAAAGCTTAAAAAAAAAAAATAATATAGTAAGGGTGGAAGCAACACTGCCATCAAAACATAGTATGATATATAAGAAGCTTCCTTACCTGACAAGAAAGAGGGCACGTAGCTGCTGCTGGGGGAGGCAATTGATGCAATTTGAAGATGCACACAAGGCATACAGTGAGCAAGATAATAACAGAAGACCATGTAAGTAGCAGCACCAGAACAGATCAGGCCAATATAGTGGTGAAAATGGAGGAGTTGCAACTGCAACATGGCAGAGCAAGTCGTAACAACGAACAAGAGAAAGGAGGAGAGGGCAGCTACAATACAATCTATTGGTGCTTCCATTCACTTCATGAGGAGGCCAGCTCTGGTGATAAATAACTATGTATGAAGAGGAGCGGCTTAGAAATACTTTGAAAATGAACCAAATCAACTTGAAATTAAGGCTGCGAGATAGCCAGGGTATGGGGCTAAAAGAAGACTGAAACCTGACGAAAAACCTAATAGAATCGTAGATCTATTGGCACTCTGGCTGGCTACCTGTAGCTCAGAGGCAGCCTAGCTTCACAGAGCCTGCTTTTTCAGCCCAGTATTTCATACTTAATCCAACCTGTATGGATGACAGAAAAGACTGCCAGGTGGATCCCCCTGCTGTGTAAACTGATGGCCAAGGTTTGTGATGGGACAGCGTAAAAATGTCTATGGACAGATGTCCAAGTTGATAGCAGCATGCAGAATCACAGTGAAGTATTCTACAAGAAGGGTGTTAGCCTTTATATACATTTATATCTGGAAATATTAATACCAGAAAAAGAAGCAGTCTATGCAAAGATAGAAAACCCCCAAATTAGAATTCATTTGCTATGAAGCTTGTTCCAAAATAACATGTGTCATTAAAATAGAAGGGTTCACTACTTTCCTTTTAATTTTCTGTCTTTGACAAGAAATGAAGGGGAGTGTGATCTTTTTGTGGACAGGGACCACACTTTTTAAAAAATATTTCTGCACTTCCAAAGGTCACAGTGGAATATGACAGTAACATCTTCAGATGGATGGGGCTGAAATATTTATTGCTTTGGCAGTAGGTCTGTGGGGTTATAGGTTCATTCAGCCTAGCAGAAACCCAACACACATATTTTATTTTTTATGGAAAAAATGAATAATTGGGCCACTGCAAATCTGCAATTTTCCAGTAGATTTGGTGGAAACATCCAGGAGAGCTCCAAGGTCACAAAAATAGGACTTAGATAACAACGCACAGGTTTTTCTCTAAAGACATTGCTGGAGTTGACTATGTAAAAGAATCCTTATGGGGATCCTAGGACAGCATCCTTCTAGGTATGTTGGATTACCAAAATGGGAAATCTGGGACTTGGCCATTAGCTCTGAAGGGCATTAAGTTGAGGAAAACCTGTTTGGGCATGGGAAAAGGCATAAACCTACAAAACTGATCTCAGTCAATAGTAGCCAACTGCTTAAAAAGTAAAGTCTCTTTTGAGTCAAAGTCTAATTTTGATTTTACCCACCCACATCCTAGTTGACAGTATTGAATTTTACAGAAAAAAAGATCAAGTTTGAGAAGCAATCCATAAGATATTTTTTTCTTCCTAGCACTTTTCCCCAGGTGCAAGTTTTGCTTTTGATCCTTTGGTTGTGACGAGAATTGACCAACTGTCTTGTTACCCGAGCCTGAGATCTTGGGCTGAGAGGGAGAGTGACAGGCGCAAAGTCACCCAGCCGGCTTTCATGCCTAAGGCGGAACTAGAACTCACAGTCTCCTAGTTTCTAGCCTGGAGCCTTAACCATGAGACCAAACTGGCTCTCAATCCATATAATAAAATACATACTAAAATAACAAAAAAGAAAAAGGATGCATCACAATATAAAATCTTTTCTGGAAACATCCACAAACAAAAAACAGTACATTTCTTCTGTTTCTTATATATGTATTTTACTGAAATTTTAAAAAATAAAACATTTCTATTACTTATCATTTTTCATGTATTCCTCCACTGAACAAAACATATTGGGATCAGAACATACCATGTAGCATCCAAAGGACTCTCAGACTACATCTCTCTCTCTGAAGCTGCACAGGGAGAACAACCCTAATGAATAACAGTGATGTATAAAAACTAATACTGGATTTAGATGTATAACAAACCTAATCATTTTATCTATTCATATCTGTTCATGGTCTTACCCTGATGAAAGGATAATAAAGATCTGACTAAAATTATAACCAATTTTCATTGTAGATTTGGCAAGGATGCCAGTTTCCTTTGCTAGTTTTAACTATGCCATTCTGAAGCTGAAAGTGGAAAAATCCATCCATCAAAAAGGACTTATCCTAGATTGCATTACACAACAGATATTATGGCTGAATTTTGCACAAGCCTTTTCCCTTCTTCAGATATTTTAGATCTCCTCAATGGCCTTAGTCCTGTGCTAGTCTTGGTTACAAATATCATTGGAAAAACTGCTCTGGGGTGATGATACACAATTGTATCCATGACCAGAGTGTTCCACTGGTTTGTGATTCACTCAGAAATAACCTGGCACCCCACCTTTCCCCCCAAAGCAACAAACTCTGCATGATGATTCTGTGTCTGTTCAAAAGTGAACCTCTTCAAGTTCAGTGGGACTTGCTTGCAGGAAGCTGCATTTGGGATTATGCCTAAGCACCGCAGCTCCCTGCAATGGTGCCCCTGAGAATCTTCCCCGGCAGTGAGTTCCACTGCATGCAACAAGTCCAGCTTTCTAATTTCCCACAAAGGTTGATGCCACAGGCAACTGTAGCGAAACATAAACAGCACACGTAACATTTCCTTTTCCCACGGGATAAGTCCTCCTTTAGAAAGACCACCGTCCCCTTTTCTATAGGAAAAGAGGACAGACCGTGGAGGGAAAGGGCGCCTAAAGGGTGCAGCGGTGCACCTTCACTGCAACCATCGCCGAGACACATGGTCATTTATGACTCTTACCTTTTTCCGCTGCATTTGAGGAGAAACAAGAAAACAATTTCCTCCACCATCCCTCCCTCCCTCTCTCCTCCCCCGCAGATGTTGAGGGTACCTCTGCCCATCCACCACCCGTTTCTCCCCCAGTGGGTCCAGCCCTGCCTGGGGCCCGCTAGCTGCAGTGGGTAATTACCGTTTTGGATTTGTTGACGGCATAAATAATTGAGGGCGGGCTCCTCCTGTCAGGAATTCAGAGAAAGAAAGCGTTAATAACCACGTGCGAGCGGGAGGAGGGATTTGGCGGCGCAACCAAAAGAAGAAGAGAGGGACGGGCTCGCGGTGGGTCTGTGTCGTCCTCGGTGCGGCTGCTTTTCTTGCCTCCCCCGGCGAGGAGCAAGTCGGCGGCGCGTGGAGTTGGCACCGGCTGAGGCGGCGGTCGGCATGTGGGAGCCTTAGTCGTAGGGGACTCTCCCCGGCGTGTGTGGCTGCACCCCCAAAAGTGGGTGGGCACAGGTTGGCCCTCGCCCTCCCGTTTGCTTCTCCTCCCACGACGGAGTCGCCCTGAGAACTGCTCTTCCCTCCTTCCTCTCTAGGCTGATTCCGTGCCACACTGGCATCCGGGGTGCCACCATGCCCTGAGGTCGGCTTTAGGTGAAGTCTTACCGGGCACCCTTTTCCCATCCTCCTGGTGTAACGGATTAAGGTATGCCTCTCCATTCCTTGGCAGGACACCAGGCAGGGAACGATGCCAGGCAAAGCTGGCATCATTAACTCTTCACTAGCTGCCAACATGACTGTCTGAGGAAATACAGGTGAGTGTGTGGCACCCCTGGTGCCTTAACAGAATGGAAGTGGCTGGGTTGGGAAGGATGCTCCATAACTCTGTAGGTTTGCCATCCTGCTCCTGGGGAAGGAAGGAATCTCCTGGGTGAGATCCTCCTCCAGCAACCCAAGAATTTGAGACACCACATTGATGTGGGGGAGGGAGAGGGGGAAGGCAGAGTGGGGGAAAAGTACCTGATTAGGGGCAGGGGGGGGGGGAGTGCCTGATGGGAAGAATGCTGTGCTAGAGGCTTTATTTTCAAATGCTTCCCCGTTCAGTGGGCAAAAAAGAGTAGTGAGATTATGATTTTGACTCCTTCCTATGTTTTGATTAGATGGAGATCTAAATCAAGCCTCAAGCCCCCCACTGCATTCTAATATTTATTTTTAGTTTAGCTGTCCTCTCTTGAATCCATTTTGCCAAATATTGCAAGCAGTAATTCTTCTCCCCTAGAGGGACATCTCACTTAACCCCAGGGAGAATTTATCTACCTGAATTATGTTGGAATGGAGACACAGAAACACCGGACAACCTCCAACATTGCTTTCTAGTCTTTCAATAGCTGTCCAAACCTGCAGCGTTGCTCCTCACACTAACTGTATATCTGCCTCATACATTTAGTGTCAAACAGTGAAGCAGATGGGGGTACTAGGCTGCTGGGATGAATACGGAGTCCACCATCTCTTCCCTCAAACTTAGAAAATAAGTCTGATCTCTTCCTTTCCTTTTATTTTTGATACCTCCCCACCTGACTTATTTGCTGTTCTGCTCTTAGGGAATCATGGGTTGCAGATAAAAATAATTTACCATTTCTATTTCTCTGTCTGCTCCAAGGAACGGATGCCTTCAGCAGACACAGTATACAGTATGTCATTTCCAACTAAGCCTTGGGTGTTTTGTTTCTGTGTAATAGGAACAGCCAGAACTCAAAGTCAGGGAACTGCCAGCTCAGAGTCTTCAGTTTAGATTTCTTTGGCCTGTGATACTGGGAGATTGGCTATTTCTATAGTGGCAGCAGCTGCAGGCATCTTGACTTAAAGCAGGATAATTGTGGCCTTAGAGTAAGAAAGGTAAGAATGACACTATGGCAGGACATTTGATGCTGTAATGTTTCTTTCACCCCCCCAGTGCTTGCTCTACAGTTTTGTTCATATCTCTGAAGATCTCTTCTCTCCCTTGCTGTGCTCTTGGGAAAGTCCAGCTCTGACAAACAGAAGCAATGATAGAGAATTGGTGGATGTGGCAGGCTGGTTAAATGAGTAGCAGATGTGGACATGGTTCCTTTTCTAGGTTCTGTCTTTGGCATTGAAAATAACATTACCTAGGGATTAAAAAGTGTTTCCCATCTTTCAGATATGTGTATGGGCTTAAAATGCAGCCTGGCCATTATTGAGAATTCTGAGATTTGAAGTGCATACATCCATAAGTTAACCATTTGGGAAACACTAAATTAGAGCACTATGATAAGCCAGGGAACACCTAATCATGGCTTGTTGAATAAAACACAATTACAACAGACCTGGCTTACAGATTATAATGGTTTGGTCCACACAACATGCTAAATTAAACAAGCCTCACTATGCCTTAGCAGAACATGTGAATCTATTTGTATTATTGAGCTAATTATCTCCATCTATAGTAACTATTAAGTCCAATTCTGCTTAGCTTTTCAAGATCATCCCAAAACAGCTAATAAAGTCTGCTATAAGGAGAAATAATTTTTAGTAAGACTGCAGTTACGGGAACACTGTATAGAGAAAAAGTATGACTAATTTCAGCAGGACATTTCCAAGTATCCATAGAATCGTGCTTCATGAAAATGAACTATCAAGTCCCTAGTTCAAGTCTTGCCTCAGCCGCAGACTCACTAGATGGCATCGGACAAGCCATAAATTCAGTTCCTCCACTCTCACCCTGCTTACTCTAGTCTACAATATGGGATAGTTTCTAGCCTAACATATAAGACTAATATAAGGGTTGCTTACATAATGAGTATTTTGCCCATTTGAAAAATAAAAATCTAAGATATCCCAATCAAGGAGTATTCTTCAAATGCTGGTAACAAAAAGATAGTTCTCAGCCTAAGCAATACTACATGGGGTAGAGCAGGGGATGCCCTTTCTCTTTCCCTGCTGAGAATTCTGGGCACTAGAGCTTCAACACATCTGAGAGGCATCAAGTTTGGGGAAAATGCTGTATTGCGTGCAGGGGAAATTATGTCCCTTAATGCGGTCAGAGCTTTTAATTGTTACTAACCTCCTACTCATGTGAGAGAACTTTGCTCATTAGAAGGTTTCATTTTCTTCACAAAATAACATTAGTCCCATACTCTGCATATCTGGAAAGTTCCTTTTGTATACAGAAATGTATACCTGAGGAATATCTCAGGAAATATCTTGCTGAAGAAGCAAGGCTTTTTGAGGAAACATTTGAAAAAGGCTAGGAGTGATTTGATAGAGAGGGAGATGCTATCTGGGAAATTTTCCCTCAGCTTTATAAAGAAGAAGAATACAGCCCACCTACCTGTTTTAGTTCTCTTTGCCTTGTATGCTCTGCCAGATTGATTTATACTTAGCTGATTCCTCTGTGTCTTGAGAAGCAAGAGGATGCATTGTATGTAATTGTATCAAAATATGATTGGACATACAGTACACACAAGGATTCCTTTCTGGGAGAAGCAGATTGTGAAGCAAAGTATGAGGTTGTTGGAAAAGCCCAGGAGTCAGCGGGGAATTCTTTATGGCACAGCTGCTGAGAGGTCCAACTGGGGAGATGTCAGCATTTTCTGTTAGTGGGATGATATGCAGGACAGGAATGCTAATTGGGCAGGCCTTCAGAATATGTAGTGACAACCCGTTCCCACACAGGTATAATTAATAATTAAAGTCTGGATCATGGGCCCATAGTCTGGTCTTAGCCTACTGCTGAGAGAATTGTTTCTATACTTCTGCAAAAAAACAAAAACAAAAGGTTCTGAAGTTTGATGCAAGAAAAAGGAGAGGAAACTTAGCACAGCTTTTCTAGGCTCTCTTTTGTAACAGAATAATAATCTTTGCAATATTTTTGCTTTATTTCCTGTGAAGTTGTGGGGAATTAGTTTAGATTTCCAATTCTGTTTAGGTGAGTATTAGTGAAACAGCATATGAGTATCATGACCTGCTTTTTCTTTTCCTTTAAGCATCCTTGGATAAATCTTTATATCCAAAGCAGTTCTCAGTATTCTGATACTAAGAAAAATCTAGTCTTGATTAGCTGGTTGCCATACAGTGGTTAAATCTCGTGTGCAGGTTACTATCTATATAGCTGGTTTTGTCCTAGATCCATTCTGTATGATTCATAAGCCACACTGTACTGTAGTTGGCCTTAATGCGGCATCAACATCTAAATCATGAATCAAATTATGGTGAAGTTAATTATTCTTTAATTAAAGCCTGTACACATGACTTTTTGTAGGTGATCTTATTTTAGCTATGATCTGGTGGGGAGTCGAATGCCAGACTAATAATTAACTTCTGGTTAAACAACTACTGGTTTGGAAAATGAGGTGACAAATAGGAGTGACCACAAGTGAAATTACTTCTGTAACATCATCTCTGCTGTTCTTGATTTCTTTGTTTTTCACAAGTACATGTGGATCACACATTCACTTCTCCTGCACTGGGCAAAAATGCCTCTGACTAGGCCATCTTTTTTTTTTACTTTGCATATAGTCATTTAAGGCTTCAGAAATGCCAACTGCTGCAAAAGTTGAGATACTGGCCTCCATGGAGGAGGAGGAATGAGCTGCTATTTTTGTAGTTAAATCTATTTGCAGGTTAGTTCGACCATGGTTTACTTCTTCAACCAAGGTTTACTTATGTCACAAGTAGTATGTCATTAACGTGTTCTGAAGAAGCTACTTGGAACTGCATTTTACAAGTGAGAAAATACCCTACCATCTGCTGTTATACAGAAAGTACTATATCCAAAGTGTGGACTTTCAGTCCAGGCTTGGTACATCTGGAGGTATTATGGCAATGCCCCTAATTGATATATATGTCCTAAGTGTCAACACTACCTGTTCCATATTTAGTATTATATTTTGGCAGAATTACATGTGCTAGGAAGAATTATTGTGGGATGTTAACCATATAAAAATGAAGTTTGCTAAATTCCCTCAGGTGTTTGCAAAATCAAATTGTGTATAAAACTGAATATTAAGCTATAGACATATAATACCTAAGGCGTTGCACAATAGGAATAAGTGTGGGAGAATAACACTTGAAGACTGTTGTGTATTGTTGCTGCCACTGCCAGAATATTATTTATAACCAGGTATTCTGAAACATTGAATAACTCTTTCTTTACAGGCCTATTTGTAACAATCTGTTCCTTTCAAAGAGCCCTTGACAGGCTAGTCTTACACGTACATACAACGCTCAGCTATATTGTTATTTACACTTTAACAAAACTCTTTATTTTATGCTAGAAAATTGGAACAGAGCTATCAGATCTGGACTCAAAAATCTGGGTGACCACTAGATGGCAGCAAAGAATACAGAAAACTAAGTCTTTGATATACAGAAATACAGAAATATTAAAATACAGAAAACTAAGTCTTCAGCAAAGCATCATTACCTTGTTGTGGTGCTAGAGCTTGAGCACCTCAATGATCCCATGAGCTAAACCGTGAAGGGCCACCCGAGATGGGAAGGTCATGACAGAGAGGTCAGACTAAATGTGATCCCTGGGGAAGGTAATGGCAGCCCACCCCAGTATTCTTGCCATGAAAACTAAATGGATCAGTACAACCAGAGATAAGTCGGTATACCATCGGAAGATGAGACCCCCAGGTCGGAAGATGGTCAAAATACTACTGGGGAGGAACAGAGGATGAATTCAACTAGCCCCAGACATGATGACTTAGTAGATAGGGTCCCGGAAGAACTCTGGACAGAAGTTCGCAACATTGTTCAGGAGGTGGCAAAAAAATATATCCCAAAGAAAGAGAAAACCAAGAAGGCAAAATGGCTGTCTGCTGAGACACTAGAAGTAGCCCAAAAAAGAAGGAAAGCAAAAGGCAACAGTGATAGGGGGAGATATGCCCAATTAAATGCAAAATTCCAGAGGATAGCCAGAAGAGATAAGGAATTATTTTTAAATAAGCAATGCGCAGAAGTGGAAGTAGACAATAGAATAGGAAGGACAAGAGACCTCTTCCAGAAAATTAGAAACATTGGAGATAAATTCCAGGCAAAAATGGATATGATCAAAAACAAAGATGGCAAGGACCTAACAGAAGAAGAAGAGATCAAGAAAAGGTGGCAATAATATATAGAAGACCTGTATAGGAAGGATATCAATATCGGGGATAGCTTTGACGGTGTGGTCAATGAGCTAGAGCCAGACATCCTGAAGAGTGAGGTTGAATGGGCCTTAAGAAGCATTGCTAACAACAAGGCAGCAGGAGACGACAGTATCCCAGCTGAATTGTTCAAAATCTTGCAAAATGATGCTGTCAAGGTAATGCATGCTATATGCCAGCAAATTTGGAAAACACAAGAATGGCCATCAGATTGGAAAACATCAACTTATATCCCCATACCAAAAAAGGGAAACACTAAAGAATGTTCAAACTATTGAACAGTGGTGCTCATTTCACATGCCAGTGAGGAAATGCTCAAGATCCTGCAAGGTAGACTTCAGCAATTCATGGAGCGAGAATTGCCAGATGTACAAGCTGGGTTTAGAAAAGGCAGAGGAACTACGGACCAAATTGCCAATATCCGCTGGATAATGGAAAAGGCCAGGGAGTTTCAGAAAAACATCTATTTCTGTTTTATTGACTATTCTAAAGCCTTTGACTGTGTGGACCATAACAAATTGTGGCAAGTTCTTAGTGGTATGGGGATACCACTAAGTCATCTTGTATGCCTCCTGAAGAATCTGTATAACGACCAAGTAGCAACAGTAAGAACAGACCACGGAACAACGGACTGGTTTAAGATTGGGAAAGGAGTATGGCAGGGCTGTATCCTCTCACCCTACCTATTCAACTTGTATGCAGAACCCATCATGCGACATGCTGGGCTTGAGGAATCCAAGGCTGGAGTTAAAATCGCTGGAAGAAACATTAACAATGTCATATATGCAGATGATACCACTTTGATGGCTGAAAGTGAAGAGGAACTGAGGAGCCTTATGATGAAGGTGAAAGAAGAAAGTGCAAAAGCTGGCTTGCAGCTAAACCTCAAAAAAACCAAGATTATGGCAACCAGCTTGATTGATAACTGGCAAATAGAGGGAGAAAATGTAGAAGCAGTGAAAGACTTTGTATTTCTAGGTGCGAAGATTACTGCAGATGCTGACTGCAGTCAGGAAATCAGAAGACGCTTAATCCTTGGGAGAAGAGCAATGACAAATCTCAATAAAATAGTTAAGAGCAGAGACATCACACTGACAACAAAGGTCCGCATAGTTAAAGCAATGGTGTTCCCTGTAGTAACATATGGCTGCGAGAGCTGGACCGTAAGGAAGGCTGAGAGAAGGAAGATAGATGCTTTGGAACTGTGGTGTTGGAGGAAACCTCTGAGTGTGCCTTGGACTGCAAGAAGTTCAAACCAGTCCATCCTCCAGGAAATCAAGCCAGACTGCTCACTTGAGGAAATTATATTAAAGGCAAAACTGAAATACTTTCGCCACATAATGAGAAGACAGGACACCCTGGAGAAGATGCTGATGCTAGGGAGAGTGGAGGGCAAAAGGAAGAGGGGCCGACCAAGGGCAAGATGGATGGATGATATTCTAGAGGTGACAGACTCGTTCCTGGGGGAGCTTGGGGTGTTGACGACCGACAGGAAGTTCTGGCGTGGGCTGGTCCGTGAAGTCATGAAGAATCAGAAGCGACTAAACTAATAAACAACAACAAAGTCTTTGATGCCAATTAGTAGTCATCTGGATTTTTGCAGCATAGTAATAGTGGTCTTAATTGTTGATCAGCAAGTGATTTACACTTATTAATTTATACTCTATGAAATGGCTAGGAATACATTTTGCTAGTATTTTATTTATTGTATCAATTTATATAACTGCTCATTTCACAGTTGTGACTCTTGATGGCACACATAGGATTAAAACCAAACCAAAGAAAATAGTAAGAAAAATAAGAAAAGTTATGATGGCCAAGGACAAACCCAACTCCAATCATCAAAAAAGGCAAGCTTGTAGTGGTGGGCTCACCTGGCCTCCAGAGCTCCTGCTCAAGGGAACAGCCTTCTTCAAGGATTTCTGAAATGCTCGCAGGGTCAGACCTCGACAAATCTCAGGGAGTTCTGTGTTCTAGAAGGCAGGTGCTATGGCTGGGAAGGCACTTCCCTGGCACTCTTTAAAAGACAGGACCCAGAGCACACTCAACCCGCTGGAACTAATGGGATGGGCAGAAACAAATAGACAGAGGCGGTCCCACAAATAACCTGGTTCCATGCCATGCATGGCTTTGTAGGTGACAAGTAGCACCTTGAATTGCACCCAAAAGCCAGCTGGGAGCCTGTGCAGGTCATGGAGCAGTGGTGCAATATGGGTTTACCGAGGTGTGCCCAGTAGTTTGCACTGCTGCATTCTGGACCAGTTGTAGCTTCCGAGTGAGCTTCAAGGGCAGCCCCATGTAGAGCACATTGTAGTAGTCCACTCGGGAGGTACCCAAGGCATAAGTGCCTCCCAATCCAGGAAAGGGTGCAAATGGCACATAACTTAGATTTGGGCAAAAGCCCTCCTGACCATGGCTGCCACCATGGTCAGTCCAGGAAGATATGGTGAGTCCAGGAAGACCCCTAAATTGCTTATCGGTTCTGTCTGGGGAAGTGCTACCCTATCAAGAACTAAAACTGGAAGGTCACCAGATTCAGGGAGTCCTAAAACCCAAAGCCACACTTGTGACATTTCCGCCTTCATGCTGGATATTGTTTAAGTACGCTTTGTACTGCATTGGCGGCATTGTTTGCATATGTTTGCTCTGTTTCCATGCTTTTTAGCCTGCTGCTTTGCTAGGGCCAATTCCATGTTTCTGACTGGAGTATGCTGGTCTCCTTCCTTTCCATAACCCCTTATTGTGGGTGATTGCTACTACCAGAGTATTATCTCTCTTGTGTCTCATAATTTTAACTTGTGAGTGAGCAACTTCTGCAGCTTGGCATTTATCAACAACATTTTTTGAAGGACAAGTTCACGTCTCTATGTAAACATTCTTGTACTCTATTGTTTCTTATGCCCCAAACAATTTAATTTCTTTTATATTTATATATGTAATTTTTTATTAAGAATTTTGATTGTAATAGTAAAATCTTATACAAACTAAACTGAAAGAAAGAAAACAATAGTAATAGTAAAAAGTGCAAGGAAGAAGAAAGAGAAGAAAGAGAAGAAAGAGAAAAGTAAGAAGATAATAAAGAAAGAGAAAATGCATATATAAAGAAGTGACTTCCAGCCTTCATCACAACAAGTAGGTTTACAATTTAGTAACTATTCACCCTCTCTAAAGTTACAAACATTTATGTCTTCATCCCATATCCCATGTCTTATTTATAAACAAATCCATAAAACATCATCTTTTCAGTCCTGGTGTCAGCAGAGTCCATAAAGGGTAGCCAGCAGTAAGAACATATCTTGTTTAATTTTGGTCAAATAAACCAACTTTATATTCCTTCCTTTTACTTCTAACAGTCTTAATCTTTAGTTCATTCAAATATTATCATAGGATTTGCTTTCTCTTAATTTTTTCTTTGTCCCATTGTGCAGAGTTCTTCAAGGCTTTAACGAACCTCTTTTGTAAACCCAATAGGAAAAAATTATCCAGGTCACTCTCTTGGTTTGTCATTTGTATTTCCCTTAAACCTCAGCCAATTTCTTTTGTAGATCTAGTGAAACATCCTTTTCTAAGTCATTCTCTTGGCCTGTCAGTTTTAAGTCCACTTTCGACACCATCTCTGTCTCGTCAGATAATTTTTTTTCTACATCTGACATTTCTTCAATAACATATTTTGGACATAATCTATCCATAGAAGGAGACATCATTACTGACATTGTTGATATTGTGGCTGCTATTTTCTGATTCCATTCTTCAAAAGCCTCCTTCAGTATTTTTATTGTCATAATGTTTTGCATCATCTTACAGACCTGTATATCTTTCCTCTACCTAAAATTTAGTCCCCTCTAGTGGGGTAAGATGGTAAGAAGAGACCACAGAACAACAGACTGGTTTAAGATTGGGAAAGGAGTATGGCAGGGTTGTATACTCTCATCCTACCTATTCAACTTCTATGCAGAACACATCATGCAACATGCTGGGCTTGATGAATCCAAGGCTGGAGTTAAAATCACTGGAAGAAACATTAACAATCTCAGATATGCAGATGATACCACTTTGATGGCTGATAGTGAGGAGGAACTGAGGAGCCTTATGAAGAAGGTGAAAGAAGAAAATGCAAAAGCTGGCTTGCAGCTAAACCTCAAACAAACGAAGATTATGGCAACCAGCTTGATTGATAACTGGCAAATAGAGGGAGAAAATGTAGAGACAGTGACAGACTTTGCATTTCTAGGCACAAAGATTACTGCAGACACTGACTGCAGCCAGGAAATCAGAAGACGTTTAATTCTTGGGAGGAGAGCAATGACAAACCTTGATAAAATAGTTAAGAGCAGAGACATCACACTGACAACAAAGGTCCGCATAGTTAAAGCAATGGTATTCCCCGTAGTAACGTATGGCTGCGAGAGCTGGAGCATAAGGAAGGCTGAGAGAAGGAAGATAGATGCTTTTGAACTTTGGTGTTGGAGGAAAATTCTGAGTGTGCCTTGGACTGCAAGAAGGTCAAACCAGTCCATCCTCCAGGAAATAAAGCCAGACTGCTCACTTGTGGGAATGATATTAAAGGCCAAACTGAAATTCTTTGGCCACATAATGAGAAGACAGGATACCCTGGAGAGGATGCTGATGCTGGGGAAAGTGGAAGGCAAAAGGAAGAGGGGCCGACCAAAGGCAAGATGGATGGATGATATTCTAGATGTGATGGACTCGATCTTGGGAGAGCTGAGGGTGGCGACAGGAGCTCTGGTGTGGACTGGTCCATGAAGTCACAAAGCGTTGGAAGTGACTAGAGAAATAAACAACAAGTGTCCAGTTTTTGAAATCATAAAATTGCTTATCTAAGTTATGTCTTGTAAAAAACAAAACAGTATCTATTTCCTATGAGAAGCTGTTTGTACTTTATAATTAATTTGAAAATCTCATTGGGAAAGTTTCAATATTCCAATTTTATTTGGACCCTTAGTCTGTTTATAACTTTCTATGATCAAAATCTTATTTAGCTTTTTGCTGTTTATTTCAGATTCTTTAAATTCTTAAGCTTATGATTAAAAATCCCTTTCATTTAGGGCTGAAGGCAGACTCACTCACCATTTTCAAACTTGTCATTCCAAAGGTCTATAATAGCTTAGAAGTAGTTAATGAGCAATTTCCAAAAGTGATTAGAAAGTAAGGTTTGTGAACTTAGTGTCCTTGTGATCTACTGCGAGCAAGATGGCTAATCCCATTGTTTCCTGATGCTCAAACCTGCAGAAAACCAGTGTCCTGCAGTCTTGTGAGGAGCAGCAGTCCAGAGCACATGTGGGTAATCACCCATCCTCTCCCCATCCGGAGAGGTTCCAAGGGACCAGTCTACTAGTTCCTTGGTCTTTGCTGCAGTCGTTGGCAGAGCCGTCTTCAGTTTGCCAGAACTCCCCAAAACAGTTTAACCTCTGATCAAAAATTCAGTCAATTTAGCAAAATTACAAGGCATAATCTTAATCTCAGATCTGTTACAAATTTTTCAATTGTCAGTGTCAGTATCCTTTTGTAGGCAGGATCTGAAGACAAATCTTTCAGAAGTTAACATTTTTTGCAGTGTACAACAGGCTTCAAATTTCTGCAACAGGGCTTTAAAGATGTTTTCTTCATCCATGAATGTACATTATTATCCAGGGCATCCAACCAGGAAGAGTGCTATTTTCTGTTTGTCTTCTTTGTTGGAGCCAATTGCTCTCACATATGATGGAAATATTTGTTGAAAGCATTGTCATTGGCCTTCCTCGTTACCTGTCAACTTCAGTTCTGGTCATGCCCTCAGAGCATCCATTTTTATTTTTAGGCTGTCACTCTACTCAGCTAACACCAAAGAAGGCGCTATTCTTTAATGGCTGCGGAGTAATGCTGCAATTGACCTTTTAGCTATCTGCTGACTCTTGGTGACTTGACTGTACAATAATAAATTTTCTTCTTTTAACAAGCTATCAAAAGTTTGGTTTTCTTAATGCTCAACCTGAGTCTGTAGGATCCCATCACTGCTGCGTGGGCATCCGCTTTCACTTTTAATACCATGAGCTGTTCATTTATGAGGATGCCACAACAGAAGAGGTGAATTGACTATGTTCATTAAGATCCACTTGGACTCAACTATGATCTGGAACAAAAAGGAACTTAGTATCTTGTGAGGAACATACCATTACTCTCTATATCATGGAAAGGTTCAACTTCTAGTAAAAAAATAAAAATGGATGCTCTGAGGGCACGACCAGAACTGAAGTTCACAGGTAATGAGGAAGGCCAATGGTAATGCTTTCAACAAATATTTCCATCGTATGTGAGAGCAATTGGCCCAAACAAAGAAGAAGGCCATTCAAAAGCTTCAGCTGGTACAGGATGCAGCAATCTTAGAAGTTACGGGCATTCCTAGGTTTGCTAGGAGTGGCATTGGCTGCCACTTAGGTTCCAGGCTCAACTTAATATGCTGCTTATTACGAGGAAGCTGAATGGTCTTCAAGGACAGCCTCATGTAGAGTGAGTTGCAGTGAGACAATAATGGCATACACAACAGAAAGTAAAGCCTCCTTTGAAGTAGAGATGCTGTTTACTGCTCTTTCTCCTACAAAATCTAAGCTAGAGTGTCAAGCCCTAGAGGCATATTTTTATGTGGTCAAACCTGAAACAGGCACGTTAAAATGGGTCCCCCTGAAATTTAAGGGAAAGCCAGTATATATTTTCTCCTCTTTTGAAGGCAGAATTCTAGGTATGGCAAACACTTGCTTCCATATATGACAGGAAAATGAAGGATAGTTCATATTCTTTTCCCTGGGTAAACTAAGTGTAAACACGTAATTATTTCCACCAAATGAATGGTTCCCAATCTGACCTTCAGGTTTTCCAACAGTGTACCCCATCACCACTGTAACTGAGTCCTTTCACCTTGCCACTGGTCATCCTCTTTTTAATTTGAGCCTGCTCATTTGTTCTTCAAGTGAGAACTCTGATATGCTCTATGATCGATTTGTTTGTTTTCTTGGCTATCCATGGTATTCTCAGGAGTCTTCTCCAGCACCAAAGTTCAAAAGTGTCAATATTCTTTCTATGTTGCTTCTTTAAAGTCCAGCTTTCACTTCCATAGAGTGCACAGTTCTAATCTTTTCCCAACTTCCGAATATCTTTTCCAAGGTCTTCAGACTACCAAGTGCTAGTCTGCAGCATATTTCATGACTACTGGTTCCAAAACAAGGTTTAATTTGTTGTTTAGAAATTGAGTAGTAGTAATTTTAATATAGATGTTATTATATCTGTATTATAATAAAAGAAATTTCAAATATTTCCTTTTTCCTTCTTCAAAATTATGTTAGTTTATTTTGTTTAGATTTTTATAATTTTTAAAAATTGTATTGAATTGTATTTCGTTTGAATTGTTTCTTATTTTCATCTGTAGTTGAAAGAGAATTAATGGAAACTATTTTTAAAAACCTTATTTTCTGGAAAAAGAAAGGAAGTAGCCATTGCTCTCGTGTATTAACATAAAGCTTATATGTCCATATAGTTTAGAGCTTATTGTGCACAATGCTATGTACGGCAATGGCAGTATATAAATACATAAATTAAAAATAGCTCTTGAAAGATGCTTCTGCGCTATAATAAGTTAGGAGCTAATGAAAAGAAACTGAATGTGTAGGGACATTTTTGCCTTTTTATTCTTTAGGAATATCTACATCAGATAAATTCTGACTAAATGCTGTATAACCCAGAATTTTTTATCCAGTACTTAGGTATTAACTTACTGTTATAAAGATGCATCTTAATTGCTCTGTGCAAAATAACAATAACAAAAGCACTTGATTTTCACCACCAAGCTGTTCTGTATTGCTGTAACTACCTCCTTCAGTCTTCTACACAATGCTTTCCCACAAGCTCTCTGCTTTCTTTCTTCTCTCCATGGTGAAAATGTTGTTTTGCTCCCTTTTTTTCCCTTCTAGTATATTTTATAAGCTAATATACATATGGCATACAAACTGTTGAGGGTTTGTTTTGAGTATGTGCCAAGTACTTATACCTTATGCTGCAGCTGGAACCCCAGATAACACTGTTTGCTTAGGTGTTATTCATACTTACTCTATTTTCATGATCTTAGATCTATTTCCTGGGCCCCCAAGGCTGTTCCTCTGCTGTTGCTGTTCATGTCTTCTTCATTCCCCCCTTTAAACACAAAGGTGTTTTGCAAAGCAAATGGAGGAGATTAAGCTGATTCTGGGGAACAAGGAGTGGACTCCAAGGCTTTTCCATATAGTCAGGGATTTATTTTGAATGGATGAATGATAAGATATGGAAGATAGATACACATTGATCAGATAAACAAGAAAATTTTGAAAAGGCTTACACAAGTAAGTTTGATCATGTAAATTGAATTTACTATTTTTATACTGCTTTTTAGGGTAGAATGCCATTTCGAGATAGTTTACAAATCTAAAACTATTTAAAGTTGAACTCATTGTACAAATAACATAAGAACATTTAATTTCAAACCAGCAATAAAATAGGAAAAATGTTTGAAATTCAAACTGAAGAATAAAGACAAGAATCATAATTCAGCTGAAAGCCCATTTGTGAATGTGGGGTTATTTAAGGACTTCTTTTCAAACAAATTAATAAAAAGATGTCAGATGCCTGATAAACTTGTTATCTTATTTATTTCATTCATGTAAATCAGTCCACTCATCAATAAGGAACATTTTGCATGCTTCTTCAAACTTTTTTGTTAATATGCCTCTAATATTTGGCAAAAAGAATTCTGGGTACATTAGCAATACATATTTGAATTCATTTATTTAATCATAAAAATTCCTTTAATACACATCAGTAAAAATATTGTTAAATTTAGCTGATTGTTTTGTTAAAAGAAATAGTATGAACTATTGTTTACAGACAGTATAAGGTATCTTTTCCAAAGATAAGTAATCAGTGCCATTTAGATGTTACCAAACTACAACTTTCAGCATCCTAAGCTAGCTAGAGCTGTTGGGAACTGAAGTTCAGCAACATCAGGATGGTTAAGTTTCCCATCAGAGTAAAAAGAGTTTTTATTTAACTGGCTTTAGTTCATGATGTATTATTGTTCATAAATATTAAATATGTTGATTTTAACTCAAAAATATATTTCCAAAGGAGTTTCCTTTAATATTACTTGATGTTAAAATGAATTTTAAATTAAACTGAAAAGTCCATATCAAGTAAAACATTTATTTATTTATTTATTTATTTATTTATTTATTTATTTATTTATTTGTCATATTTCTCTACCGCCCAACTTGTATACAACGTCTCTTTTAAAATATAAGAGACATACTGGTTTAAGGCAAAGCTGATCATTCTGTTCTTGTAAATAGTCAGCAAAATGTCCACAGTAGTCCCAAAATAGGACAGATATGTCTTATCAACTGGTTCTGAAAGCTATTTTCGTCTGATAGTGAAAATAATAGATATCAAATAGAGTCATTGAGAGCCTTACTGTGTATGACTAGACTGTAACTTCTCCTTAATCTGTAGGAGAGAATCGCACTGTAGAACAATAAATCTCTATAGTGATAAGTTCCATTAGCTTTCCATTTATTAAAATTCACTGCTCTTAGTTCAAACTCTGGGTTGTTCATTGAGTATCTAAGAACTTCAGGGCTTGAATGTCCACAAAAACAAGCCCTGGATTCTTATGTTCAAATACAGTTTAATTACATGATCAGGAAATTGCCTGTGATGAGCCAGCATGTGACAGGTCAGCCCCATGCTTTGGTGCTTTCTTGTCATGCATCCCTGCATTTGGATGAATTCTGGAGTGCATGTTGGGAAGAGGGAGAATAACCCAAACATTATTTTCTAACTCTGGACTTTGCTTTGTTGATAAGGAGCTTGTGAATAGAGAATAATCTTGCTTCCCATAGGCATTCTGCTTAGGGCAGTGGGAGAGCCAGGTTCTTTAAATTGAATTCTTCCCCTGTACCAACCAGCTCTTAGAGCTGATGCCCTGCTTGGATGCCAGAGTCCATCTGAATAGCAGCTAACTAGTGGTAGCAATTGGGGTTCTACATGGAGAGAGAGAATGAGAGAAAGAGAGAGAGAGAGAGATATTTCGCTGTTGCTTCATAGCACAATTCTCCCCATACCTGTTAGCTACTTTTGAATACGTTTCATGTTGCTGCAGAATAGTGCTATTTTGGAATAGCACTAAACTCCTGTCCAAATGCAGCCTACCTCTCAGATGATACTAGATGATAGCCAGGCTCCCTTTCAGCACACACACTTGAAACACTAGAACAAATTTTGACAGATGGCTAAATCCTCTGATCTTGCCATCTGTCAGAAATCACCTCCTGCTCAGGCCTGTCCCATGCTATGGGGAATGAAGAGGATGTTTCCTCCAGCTAGTGATAGGACAGGAGGGAAACAAAGCCAGAAGAACCCATCAATCCTATCCTTAACGTGTCCTGTACACTGTAAATAGAGACAACACCATTTGTTGCCATCATGCTTGTGGCAGGATAGGGATTGACAGCAGGGGTAGCTAATGTTAATACAGGTATAGTTTTCTGCTGGTTCAAGAACTGGTGAATAGTACTTTAACTTGGCCATGAAGAAAAGCCCATAGTCTCCAGATTAGTAATTAGTAATTCAGATGGGAATCCCTAGTAATTTCATGGGTATATCCATGTAGGGTTTCTTCAGTAACAAAACAAAAATGGTTTGCCATTGTTATTTAGTGTGTTTTCCAACCTCAGTTTCCTGGTGATCTTCCATCCAAATACCAACCAGATTTGGGTCTTGTTAGTGTTTTGATGAGTCAGCTAGGTGCTGCCATCTAGATGGGACATTTACTTGCTGGAGATAGAAGTTCCACTTCTCTTTAAATGATGTTTCAGGATGGGACTCAGGCAGAATGAGAGAGTGAACTAAGGAAAGAATTAGGATGGTGAAATACATGAGATTTATAAATAGAATGTTCTGAGACTATGTCTTACTACTTTCCGGTGATGATATTTTTCTCAAATGAATAAACTATGATATCGATATGGGCAGCCTCATACTACTTCAAAGCCAGAATTATAATGAAAAGTATATGTGATTTAGAACTGGCAAGGATGACCCATCATCCTAAACTAAGTTGATTTTTCTTCTGAAAAGTTGATTTTCCTCACTTCCTTTCTAGTATTTTATTATTTCTTGATAGAGACAGCGTCCTCTAATGGCAGTACCTATCCAGAGAGTTGCGTTGCATGTGCTTCAATACCCAGTAAAAGACAAAAATACAGAGGTAGCCAAGATAAAGTTTAGGGCTTGCTGCTGGGTTTATGCAGCTACTGTACAAGAAATCTCGGGAATTCATTATGTTCTGTTTAATTTTAGTTACTGTACAAAACCTTTCAAGGGGTACAAATAAAGTAGGAGAAGATGAAAGTATGTTGCCATCAGTTCTGATGACAAAAAGAATTCCCTCAGTCCTTTTGTTCTGTCCTCTTTTCTCCCTTCCTTCCCATCTATACACTCTGTCCAGTACCTAAAAGACTTATTTGACCTTCTTCTATCCAAAAGTTAGCTTACTAAAAGCAAAGGTAATGCTATTTCCACATGCAAAAAATGTTCTGCTTAGTAAGAAACAGTATTGTTATTTACCCTGATATGACAACTGCCTTACATTATTCACTGACAAACATAGAAATGGGTCAGTTTGCTTGTAAGGAATTAAGAACATTTAAAAGCAGTTTTGGAAGCTAAGCAGAGTTCAGCATGGTTTGTACTTGGAAGAGAGATCAATGGGAAGTTGAGAAAGCATCCTCCAAAAAGATAATGGCAACCCACTTCCACATTTTGCCAAGAAAACTTCTTGGATGTGCTCAAACTGTCACCAAGAGTTGAGCTTGAGGAACACTTTACCTTAGCTTTAAAACAGCTGAAGCCTTGATGGGATTGTTCTGGGTAAACTAGTATAAAGAGAGAACCATAATTTTGTGCCACCATACAACATATAGATCTACATAATCTATTCTATCCTTTTTCCATTTTGTTTTATCTTTACAGATACCCTCAGGCAGACAGCCAGGCAGAAATTTTGTGGTTTCTGTCCAAGTTCCATGGATGGCGAGGCGTGCTGTGGTCCGTTCATCCCTGCTGTCCCCTCCCAGTTACTATGAAGCGGTACACGATGGTCGTGGACCTACTAGTCCTGAGTATCCTTTCTTTAGTGGCTGGTACCACTATATGGGTCAGGAACCTCTTTCATACAAGCGACGTGGAGGCATTGTGGATCAACGTGATGTCATCATGGCCCATCAGGCCCACAAAATCCACAACACACCACAGGCAAAGAGGAAGGAGTGGGAGTGAGTATGCACAAATTTCATTATTCCTATCCATCTCAGGGCTTCTCCATTATAGGCCAAAGCCATACTGCAGAGCATTTATCTCCTCCTTTCCTCTATCCTAAAGTAATTTATAGCTCAGGGTTAGGCAACTGTGTGTGTGAGGTTTGTATGTATGTGGCTGGGGTTTATTTGAAATTTTGAAAGCATAAAAAATACTTTTATAAATTGGCTGCCATGTTGCAGATGGCCAGTCATAAAATATCCAATTATTTCGGATTGGAAAGGAAAGTGAAAAGATTGCCCTGCATCAGCCTCTTTACCTCCCAAGATGCTCTTTACCAAGTGAGTTTATTTTTGTCTTCTCTTTAAACAGTCACTAATTGTATTTATTTTCAAAGAAAGTCTATGGAGTCTATGTGGCCTTTGGCATTTTTTAAAATAAGGCAAGCTGTTCTTTAAAAAAATTACTAGACTTTTGAATGAAATTAAATCATTAATTTATTGATTATTTAATCATTACTTTAATTATTAGGTAGGGAATGTAGAAGCCACCAGAGAAGGAGGTATGCACAAGCAAACTCAAGTGCCACATTGCCCACTCTTGTTCTAGTGATATTCTTCAGGCTTTTCAGTTCTCTCTCCTAAGTCATAATCCTCCCATTCAGTTAAATTGCCTTGATTTCCCTTACATCTGTCCCTGGTTTCATCTTTCTTATTTGTAGCTACAAGCACTCCACACAGAATTACTTCCTATCAACAGTACGGATGATGGAGTCTCATAACTGTCTTTTAATACTGTTATATTGCCCAGAGAATCTGTGTTGAGAGGACTGCTTAGTATTAATGTTTTTACTGTGTCTCATAGTTCTAGCAATTTTGTGTTTGTATAATTATGATCTTTGACAGCAGTAATAAAGAAATAAGAAACTCCTGTCAACTGAAATAGATGCACAACCATAATTGGAGAGTTTCTCTCTGTATAACTGACCTTATCCTGAAAGCTGAACAAACTGCTCTGTGTTCTGTGTGTTGTGGTGTTATGATACTCCAGGTTTTCTGGTGGGTGAAGCTGGCTGTGGTGCTGTGTTGGGGGGAAAACGCCTTATAATTTTAAAGGAAAAATCAGGCTGCAATTTCATAATATTATATAGCTTCTGTACTCCCATGAGTTGATAGCTTAAAAGTGCCATTATATGCTTCCTACTCAGGAGAGAGTTCTATTCATTTCAACTGTGCTGATCCACAGGAAAGCAAGAATAAGATGGTCACTGAATTTGTTTGTGTTTGTTGTCCTGCAAGATACCAAATCTAATTCTCCTAATTCAAATACATACTTATTTTCCCACTTATAACTCGGGTTTAAATAGTTCACGGTTAATCTGGGCTTTTGAAGAAGGGTTTCAACAATTAACAAGGCAATAAGGGGTTCTGCTGTACCAGTTGCCACACTAAATTATAATATGCCCCAAGATTGAGGTTTTCCATATGTGTTCATTCACAGATTAGAGAAAACTGTAAGAATGTAAGAGAGACACACAAAGCAATGTGGGAAAGGACAGACCATTGATGAGGTATCAGATACATGTTCTTCAAAGAAAGGAAATAAGTTTAATCTCTTTGGATCAGAAAGATTGAACAGAAATGCAAGAAGCATTTAATGTACACTTGGTTAGGACTTTCAGATTAAAAGTAGGTGATTTGTGTACAGGGCATTTTGCAGGACAATGTTGGTCCACATTTTATTTTAATATATGCAAGCTTACAGATCTATTCTGTGTTAGGTTGTTCTTGCATACCATTTCAGTACACGTAGACTGCTGTTCTCCCAAGGAACATGAATACTTAGAAAGTGCACAGCTATAAGCTTGTTTTACAAGATCAACTGCTTATTTAATTTGTAATATTTTAGGCCAGATTTTTTTTAGTAAAAATGACTTACCAAAATTAAAAATACAACAAACCCATCTGATGAATATATATAGAATAGTGCATTAAAACTATATAGAAAACCCTGTTGGAGGGTGGGAAAAAGGGACAGAAACTTTACTGACGCTTCTCTATTGACTGTGATATTTTATATACACAGTGGCCTTAGCTTAACAAATTATACATGTACAATTCTATACAGACAATTTCAAATGGGGATTTTTACAGTGCTTTATCTGTTTCACACCCTCTCTCTCACACACAGCTTCTTTCTGTGCTTCCATGTCTGGGCTTACTTCTATTCTAGGGAGGAGAATGGGAAGAGGGAAAAAGAAGCGTTTTCTGGGCTTCTAGGATTCCAGCGCCTTTGTCAGGTTGTCTTTGCTGACCTCTGGTCTGTTCTCTGAAAACTGCAGTCCTGTCCACCAGCCAGTTTGCTCAGCAGATTGCTGTTTGGGTCCTGCTTGCTCTCCAGCTACAGATTCCTCCTCCTTGACATGCACAGTAACACTGGTCTATGTCATACAAAAACAGCTCCAGAAACGTCCAGCAATCTCCTTCCTCATTACTTAATGCTTCTGCCCTTTCATATGTTTCTAACAGGAAGGCAAGTGTTTTAATTAAGCATGAAGCTTCTCCGTGTCTGTGTGATACTAAGCCTGATTTTTGGCTCCTGGGGGGGAAAAACACTTTGACCTTGAGATCATTGCATCATCCCATGTCTGTCAGGACAACTCATCCTGCCACAAACGCATACAAATTACTAGTTCCCAGGTAACTGGAATGGCATAGGTAGCCTAGCTCATTTTCTAATGGAGTTACTAAAGACCTGCCTTAGAAATTTCCCCTCTCCACCGCTAAACTGCCACTTCTCAGACCCAGGTATTAGGGTAGCAGTGAAAGTACTGGTACAGAGTATTTTGGTCAGTTCAATCCAGTTGTGAATCCTAATCCACCAACTGAAATAATAAGGTCAGAATTCCCACTGTTGGTGCAAGAATGTCCCCCAGAAAGACATGTACTTTGCACTCACACCATCTCTGCCTTGGATCTGAGAGCTAGTTAATCCCAGGAGGACAAAGAGTTGTCATGTCTCAACCCTTTAGAAGGATGAGACTTTAGGGACACACACACAAGCACACATGTGTGTGTGTATATATAGGATAGATATCTCATTAGTTCTGTCTAGAGTGCTAAAGTAGTGTCTTTGCTTTTTTTCCCCTGCAATCTCAGTGTTGAGACAAATCAGTGCTTGCAAATGCTATGATGGCTTGCTGTTCCCTAATCCCTGAATATTTAGAAAGGATCAGAAGAAACATGATTGTTTTCAGTCCCTAATTTCCTGCCAGCTATGGAGCCTCAAGCCAGACAAACATAACATTCAGGCTGGGCTCCAGAGCTTTGCTGAACATTGCTCCTTTATGAGTTCTTTTGCCACCCTCCCTTCAGATGTAATTATTGTAACTACAACCAGCAAGTTAAGAGACAAATAGCAGCTGTGCAGGAAGTAAGATAACTTGAGTGTCTTCTGTATAGAAAGACAGGATATACATTATATACATATATGCATATATGCTGGCACTTAGCAGAAAATTGGTGTGGCCCCAGATGGGAAGTTTATTCTACATCGAGACCTTGCAGTTGCCTTTTCCCCAAAATAAAGGCAGCCAGGTCCAGTGTGCAAGTATACATCCATGACTAATGTCTGGAAATATGTGACTTGACTTTCTCTAACATTGCTTCTCTTCCCTGATCCAGGGGGAGATTTCCCTGACTGATTTGCTATTGACTGACTGATATCAAAAGATGAGGGCTTAGAATCCACTCTTAGAATCCACCCAAGCTTAGTTCTTGGGAATCAATTATACAGCAATCTCCCCAAGTCAGCTAGAAGCCCCAAGTTAATACTGATGCTGGTGCTTCCCAACACCCCCACTCTTCCTCATTTTTTCCCCAAGTCATTTCCTTTTTTGCTGCCTCTAAGAAATCCCAGCTTGTTGCCTTGGAAACACTGATATCTGTAGCAAAGCCTGTTACTTTTATTGAGGGCTCAGCTGCTTTGTTGAGGGTAGGCAAATTTAGGATTGGAAAAAAGGGCACCCCTCACAGACTGGAAAGAAGACTTTTTTTTCCTTTTTTTCATTAACATGGAATTCAACAGGCCCTGGAAAAGCTGTTGTGAAAACAATAGTGAGGCAGTTGGCATTTTGCCACTATTGTACGGAAGTGACTTCCATATGTGAATGAGAATTCACAAAGATCATGAATGAAAATTTAGTGAAAATAATGTTTACTTCTCTGCAGTGCCTCTGTGTGGAGATTCCCTAAGCATTGTCTCACACAAAGCTAAAATTAATAGTGGCTTTGAAATTGCAGATCAGAGGTTGCCTTCGCACTTTTTTTAATGTGTGCAGATAAAATGAGGTATGCTTATGTAACATATTTAACAAACTAGCATCTGAGCATGTTATGCATGGGAGAACTTGGCATTTTCAATTTCTTTTCTACAAATGTTCCAGAAAGACAAATGCAAATCAATAGGGACGCTCATCACCTAAAATGTTAGAATGAGGTGCAATCAAGGAGGAGGGATCTATATCCACATATCATTGCTGAACCCCAAGATCACGTAACTTTGCCTTTGGTAACAAACAATTTATGAATTTGTTGTGAGAAATTTAGGCAGTCTAAAATGTTTAGTACATAATGCTACTTAAATATCAAAGTAACACATTGTAAAATGTCAGTTGATAATTAAGCAAAATGTAAAATGGCAAGAGGGTGGAGGTTTTCCAATGAGATGTGCACTCCAATATGAATGTACATGTTAACGTTTGCGCTACTTACTGGATTCAGTAGTTTTATAGAACTGCAATTTTATTTCTCACTGAAATTGATTATACTAAGGCCCTAGGCAGTCCCAAGGAAGAAATGACATATTCATTGGTTTTGATCTGGAAATACTCTTCTAGGTTCACTAATATTTTTTAAAATGTCCTTTTCAGATCAGATTTTGATCTGAGTTTGGTAAGAAAGCTTGGCTTTTACTGTTGTTGCTGATGTAATGGGAGAGGACAGGACTAGGCTGATGATTCAGGTCAAGTATATAATGGCAGTTCTAGACCCATTTTATTTGTATGTCTAGAAAGCCATATGGAAATCCAGCAGCATCTTGTTTCTCCTAGTCAAAACTCACAAAGATTATCAAGATTCAGAAGCAACTCTGATTTCTTTTTTAGAGAGCTGAATGGTCTAGAGCTCCTAACATTCTTATGTTATTAGCATGCAATACTTTGTGGTAGTCTTCCCTCTGCAGCACCTTCTGGAACCCTGGACTTCACATCCTGTCATGTCTGGTCAGAACAAGATATTGTGATTAGGAATAATGGAAGCTGTAGATAACATTCAGGCTGGGGTATGGGACAGAGATGGCATTGGTCACATTCTTGGATGATGTCTGGCGGGAGCAGGATGGAGGTAGTGTGTCCATCCTTGCTCTTGTTGACCTCTCAGTGGCTTTTGATACCATCTATTGTGGTATTTTATTTATTATTTATTTATTAAACAAATTTATAAGGCCACCCAATTCTCATGTGGTGACTCCGGGCAGCTTACATAATTAAAAACCATAAAAACACAATACACACCCCATGGCAGCAGCAAACACATTCATATCAGCCACTTGTTTGACTCTGAAGAGACCTGGAGTCCCCAGGCCTGCTGACTATACCACGTCTTCATATATAGACTCAAAAAGGATGCAAGGAAAATCTCTGTGGAATATTGCATCATGAATTTTGGATTAGAAGACTAAGAAGAAAGTGAGATTCAGGACTGCAACTTGCATAACATTTAATTCAAAGCTCCCCAGTTTCCCAGTTTTGCTTTGTGCTAGAATGACTATGCATGCCCTGATCCTGCTATTTTCTGCACAAGTGTTTTTTCATAAGAGCACTTTAAGGTAGTTGAGATCTGCTCTGAAATCCATCCTTTTTATTTTTATGTTACTCTTTTTCGTTTCTGAAGTGTAAATGTTGAGTTTTTATTTCCCAAGCTGTCAGCAGGCTTTGTGTACTCAGATGATGCCTCCCTAATTCATTATCAGTTCCCAAATAGCTAATTATTAAGTTGTTTGTCAGATTGTCTACTGCACATATAGGTTGCAAATTTTTCTGGTTCTCCCACTGCTTTCTAGATGTGCACAAATGTTTACGTAAACTATGAAAGTTGGAAAGACAGCCCTTTGAGGTAGTCCAGACAGGAAACCAAAACCATGAGTACTAACACTACCTTTATTGTAAGGTTACAGTAACAGACGCTTGCAAGTCTGAAAGCACTTCCCCCCTCCCCTGCCTTTACTTTCCAGAGAATGGGGAGGGTCCCTTCTGAGACACTTCTGGGTCCCTCCCCATCCCTCCTTTGGACTCAAATCTCTCTTGCCAGACCGTTATCTCGGCTTCCTCCTGTCTCCCAAAGTTATTCTCCAGGCACATTACAATGTTTGAGAAGAAAGGGAGCGTGTATACCCCATCCTCTACTTTTTGCCTGAATGTGACGGCATCTGGCTGACCTTGTCTAGTCTGGAAAGCTACACAGGGATAGGCCTAATTAACACTTGGTTCTTTCACAGGCATACCAAGGCTCTAGGCCAGACTGGGAAACATCCTGGCAAAAAGCAGCTGTAGCAAACCATTTCCATGCTTCTTTGAAAAAAAAATGGCATGGTCAATATCTATGAAGTTACTACAGATTGAGTTCAACTCAGAAGAGACTTTATCTTTTTATGATGGCTAAAGAAACTGCTATGAAACATGTAAACCTACGCACTGGTTGCATCATGTGTAACATCTTGATGTGTTCCCCTCTCGCTATCTTGTTTTTATGTTTCTTTGTTTTGATCTGGTTTTGTAAAACATTTTATTGTTGGTTTTACTGTACACTGCTCAGAGTCACTTTGTGCGAGATGGGCAGCCATATAAATTTGGTAAATAAATAGATAAGTAAACATTAGACCTTCCTCAAGTCCAATGCTTTCCAGATGCAGTGGACTACAATGCCCATGATTCTCAGCCAGTCTGAATAAATGTCATGCTGGTTAGGTGTGATGGGTCTTCTGGTCCTAAACGTCTCAAGGACACTAGATTATGGAAGTCCAGCTTAGACCTTTTCTATTTTCTTTTTCACATTTATCTTGTTCTAGGACAATTTCCTGCGAATCCACTGGATGGCACTCATGTCCTCTCACGAATTGATTTGTAGAAAGGTATTTTTCAGCTGATACAGAAAGGCTATTAAAACCATATACTGTGCAGCTTTTTGCCTTTCCCGGAAACAAGACTAACAGGTTGCTTTTAGTTTGTTGAGTGTGGTATTAAGGACTTTTCTTTCTACAATTTCATCTCAATATAAACATGATAATTGTTCTCTGTAATACAGAGAAACAAAGTCTTATAATACAGAGAGAATTACATAGTTTTCAAAACAGATGTAAGTCAATTAATTATATAATTTTTCTCACTTAAGTTTAAAAATAAGAAATTATCTCCCCCCTTTTTTTTACATTTAATTGGATTGAAGTCGTTAATTTTAAAAATCGTTAATGGTGCTTGATCTTTGCAATGTTTCCTGGTAATTTTTACTACCAATGGGACAAGTAATGAAAGTTGAGTTGCTAACTTGTACTGAGGATATTGCCATAAATATGTTCAGATATTCTAGAGAACAGGTGCTTGGGTTCAGAAAAGCATATGGATAAGTCTAAAGGAGGTGAAACATTCCAGTGACTCTGTGGTAGGAGGAGGTAGTCAGCAGCTGAAGGCAGAATTTTGTGTTGTGACTGGTGATTGAAGTTGGGCTGACAACAACTATGGCTGTTATATAACATAGTACCCAATCTTCCCCAGCCTGAGTACTTTCCAGTTATATGTTCTATAACTCCCAGAATTCCCCAGCCCCAAATGGCCATACGTAATGACTGTGTTACTCAATTTACCATTTAGTTTGACTCATACATGATTTTAGTAGAAATCTCTTTAATGGAAAGTAGCACACAGAACAGTGAAAAAGTTGTGAATGAAAGTTCCTGCGTTTTCCCCAAGTTAAACAACCCAATGAGTACAAGCCCCCTCCCTCTCTCAGACATGCAGCCCACTCTTTGTGCCAGTCAGCTCAATTCCATGCAGATGTCTCCAATGGTTCGGTAGCTTGACCTTGGATACCAGGGATAGTCCAAACAAGAGGTTTTCACACTCCTGGCATGTTCCCCCTCCCAACTCTACTGACCTGCAAGTCCCAACACGTCAAGCCCATTCATGCATGCAAGTCCAATCAGATGTTCTGGGAACATTTGATCAGGGAGCATGATACATTGCTGAGAACTCTGGAATTGTGGATTCCTTATACTTAGAGAATGCCCAGATTGGGGAAGACTGTATTAAGCCAAAACCACAGTTCACAACCACAGTCGCTAGGTCTACACAAGGCACTAGTTGAAAACCAAACAAATTGGATTATGGTTTATGTTGATGAATTAGGCCTAGGAATAAATATTAGGATAGGTGGGATTTATTTTGAATGGTTATTTTGCCCCAACATAAACCTTTATCTTGTGCTTTGTTATTTTCTTCTGTCCTATGCTAAAATTAGATTATGCCCCTATCTAAGTGTATCCTCAATAATTATGTTATGGATTTCATTAGGTTGGAAATCATTGATTTACTGGAAATATTATAACTCAGCTGGGATAGCTGATGCCAAGATCATTTCTTTGCCAGTATAAATTGTATGTCTAGTGCATTTTCTGCAGTAGAATTAAGGCTTAGGATTGTCATCTTTTCAGACAGACAGAACAAAACAGCTGTGTTGATCTTGGTGTAAAAAAAGAGAACAGAGTTAAGTGGTTTTCATGGTGCAACAAGAAGGCAAAGCTCATAGATTTTTTATGGTGATTCTTAATTAACCTAAACAGTACAGCTGATAAAGATTAAGACATGGAAGGAAAAGAGAATACCCTTGCCCTCTTATCTTTATTTCAACTTGCTTGAAATTATGTCTGTTCCAGTGTGTTTGTTCAGCTGACAGAGTTTTTCAGTGAGTCATTTTTAATTAAAATCTGATCAATTCTGAAGATCCTTTATTTGAGAGCTAGGATTTCATAAATTAATGATAGTAGTGAAGTTTGCTAAACTTTTTGCCTGAGGCAACTGCTATTGCCTGGGCAATGTGCCAGAGTTGGGCTTCCCTCTGAACCATAATGTGATAATCCCAAGTACATGGCAAATTATCACTCAATGGACATTTAATTGTTTGCAGCATCAGTATACTGTAATCCAGGTCTGTAATTCCCTAGATCTGTGATTCCCAAGTGATAATTTGAAACCTACTGCTGTTTTTCAAAGCACATGCTACTTGACCTTTTATATCTGGAGATGCTTGGACTGAAGACAGAACACGAAATCCACTGCTGAGCTACAGTCTCTTTACATCTTTTTAATTTTAAAGAAGGTTTATCTTTCACATTAGCTAAAGTCCAGGAATGAAAATAGCATGAGGATCACTGCTCAAAATGGGGCAAAACAAAACAGTTCAGTTTTTTTATTGCACAATTGACACGTTCTGGTTAAGACACCCAGCAACATTCCTAAATAGTTTTACAGATGCATCACGTTTGTCCCTGTGTTCTCCATCTTTTAAGAGCTGAGGCTGGTGAGGCAAAAGCCAGCAGTTTCTAGGTTAGAGAAAACTGTTACATAAACATTTTTCAGGTGTCTCCCAAAGCTATTAAGAGACTGGCCATTCAGTAACTCTGAGGGGCAGGAGGAAAAAGTCTAGATTTTTAAACTCTGGTACACACACACACACACACAGGATTTTTTGCATTGCAGTGGACAATTGGCTATTGTTTTCAGGCTTTATTCTTATCTGTAATAAGGATTGTAAACTAGCCAAGTCACGTCTGAGAGTCTTCAGCCAGTCAAGCCGAGTGCTGAATGAGGGATTTAGTGTCTGGAGAGCTGAGATAAACCGCTGAGCTGTCGATCGGAAGGTCGGCGGTTCGAAACCGCGCGGCGGGGTGAGCGCCCGTTGCTCGTCCCAGCTCCTGCACACCAAGCAGTTCGAAAACATGCAAATGTGAGTAGATTAATTGGTACCGCTTCGGCGGGAAGGTAACGGCGTTCCGTGAGTCGTGCTGGCCACATGACCCGGAAGTGTCTATGACAACGCCGGCTCCAAGGCTTTGAAACGGAGATGAGCACCGCCCCCTAGAGTCGGACACGACTGGACTTTACGTCAAGGGAAACCTTTACCTTTACCTTTACAGTTGTAAAGCCTAACAATGTATGCCTGTAGAAAGGAAAAGAGAAGCTGGATTTAGACCATAAGATATATTATGTTTACTTTAACCATGATTTGCTGAGCATATCACAATGGCTGTATTCACACAATGCAATAAAACCAAAGGAACCACATTTTGTTTTAATGTAACATGGCCACTGAGTGGTGACCCAGTTTGCTTGAGTATTTTGTGTATTGATTCAAATTTGGATATCTACTGGCCAAATTGAAATTCTACATGTTACTGCCTTTGCATTATATGAAAGCTTTTCTAAAAGATATTTTAACCAAATGGTAGCTGCAAATTCCATGGCTTAAGACTAAATAGAAGGACATGATTCCATTGACTGCATAGCCGTGATATTCTCTGCAGAATATTGGCCATAACTGACCTAGAATTATTTACCACAGGGACATTCACATGTGGACATCTGATGAGGCAATAAATGCCTATAATTTTTGCATTTTCAAGTTATAAGCAGTGCTCACATATGCTAAGCCATGATTTATTTAACCATGGTTTATTGAATAGACAACAATTGGTTTATTGGAAGATAACTTATGCTGTAAGACAACTTTGAGCTGGCTGGGCTTAAACACTAGGCTTTTTCTTCCTGCTTTCCAACTTAATGCATTATTGACCATTCTCTTGATGGTCTGGGAGGCAACTACACTATGTTGATGGAATGGTTCTCTCTAGCTTGGGAACCGCTGGTTGCCACCTTGCCAGATTCAGGTGTTGCAAAGTATGCTGGGCAACGGAAGGAAAACAGCTCTTTAAACTTGTTATAGGCTGTTGTCTTCTCCCTTTGCTCTTCCCTATGCCACTTCTAATTCTGTGTTTGAGCCAGTCTTTGTTCTCCTTCAGCCATTCAGAAATCATGTAGAGAATGCAGTGATGCTATGGTACCACATAGTCAGATTTTGGTTATATGACATCGTCACTAAGGCCAAAAAAATCAATATACACTCTTCAGTTTGAATTACTAAAGGATGGATATATGCATTGTGATGTGGCCTTAGTAATTTGAGTAACAGGAATTAAAATTGTTCTCCAACCTATCCTCCAAGTTCAGTTCTAATCCTATTTTTGCAGATCTAATTTCAAGGAAAATGTACCAACCATAATATGTGTGTGTGGTGGTGTTTTAATGTTTTAATTATAAGCCACCCAGAGTTGCTGTGGAGTCATGTAGCCTTGGCATTGAAATAATAAACAGACAAACAAACAAACATTCAGATTTCTCCCTAGTGAAATCTACAACAGACATGGGTATATCCTTCTCTCCTGACAGAAGTGTTTATTTATTTCAGAAAAAGTAAACTAACTTATATGATTTCTGCTGACTCTGTAATTATTTGCTGAGTTTCAGGGCTAGAGAGTCTCTTTAACACTGATGGGAATCCCACAAGTGACACTCAAGCATCACAGATATCTTTTTTTTTTTTTCTTTTAATACTGTAGCTTCCACTTTTACCTTTTGGGAAAAGTGAACCATGGCAAATCTAAAAGCCACCACATTTTCCTTTAAGAGGTAGAAAAAGTGGTTTTATTGGATAAGCATCCATGGATTTACACCACATTGGCTGACTATTTTAAACATGCATGAGGCTGTAATTTTACTATGAAAAAAAGGAATAAATGTGTGTGTGAACAAGCAGAAGTAGACAGTGATCTGTTTAAAGATTGCACTAAGCCATGGCTGTTTTATTGCGGATTGCCAAACAAGTCACAGCTGTGTAAATGCTAAGTCACACATACAGTGATATACAAAGCATTGAGTTCGTACAACATGCTAGGCCAAAACCATTTTGTGGCTTAGTGTGATATATAAACAAACCCAGAGAATGAATTGTTGATGGTCTCTTGATATACAGTTTGTAGTGAGATTTTGCTTACTATAGGGAAAAATGATGATGATGATATAATAAGGGGTTGAGAGGAAGCAGTAAACAGTAATAACAGACTGTGATTTCTTAACTGAATCATATTATATAAAAATACTAGTCTTGAATGCTTGTTTTCAGATCATTCAGATATCCTGCCAGTGTTGGAAAAGGGGTGCCTGAGCAGACTAAAGCCATTGCATTCTATTGGTTAGAGAAGGAACAATATTTTTATAGCATGTTAATTTTTCCCTGAGAACTCTTAATATGAAAGCATGCACTTTTTCCTTTGAGGCTTTAAGTAGGACTGAATGGCAATTCATTCATTTCTTGGTAACCGTTACAAGGCAGTGAAATAGTCCTGATCAAGGCAGCTTTTATATGAACTATATGAAGGTTTATACAGGTCTAAAAGCCCACAGAATCCTTTGTGGTCTCACAGTTTACCAGCAGCTGAGCTCAGCAGTCTGGCAGTGAGTCTTGAGGTTTCAGAAGGCATGAGATAAGGAGGAGAGAAGCTAGAGTTTGGCAGACAAATTTGTGACTCCTTATGTAACCAAGCTGTGAAATGAGTCTTTTTATTCATATACTGTAAATAGCTTCAGTGCTATGTCAGCATAGGGTTACTAGACATCTGGCAAAAGGAGGACATGTGTTTTTATTTATTTAATTTTTATCCCACCTTCATTATTTTTATAAATAACTCAAAACAGCGAACATGCCTAATACTCCTTCCTCTTCCTATTTCCCCCACAACAACAACCCTGTGAAGTGAGTTGGACTGAGAGAGAGTGACTGGCCCAAGGTCACCCAGCCGGCTTTCATGCCTAAGGAGGGACTAGAACTCACAGACTCCTGGTTTCTAGCCCAGCACCTTAACCACTAGGCCAAGCCATGATCTCATGTCCTCCATTGCGCGAGCATAGCCTTAAAATCAAATATTGTCCAGCTTTTTGAGTATCTACAAGCTATCTCCTTCTGAGCAGCTTTTCTCAGATGGTAGAGCCCTTCCCTAAGAAGTGCTATAGGCAAGTTAACAAGCTGGGCTCTGTGACCTTAACTAGTAGATTAGTACCCTCCCTTCCACATTGCTTGAAATTGACAAGACCTTAATCAGTTACATGCCTGGGCTCTAGCACATTCCTGCAATTGGAAAACCAGAAGTCTTTCTGATGCTGGAAAAAATAATTCCATATACATGTATTCCTAAGTAGTTTCTTTTCTTTCTTTTTCTTTTTTCTTTTTTCTTTTCTCTTTTCTCTTTTTTTTTGCAGATGCCAAGAAAGTTAAACAGTTAGTGTGACAGCATGTCAATACATTGGACTCGCATTTTGGGCATCTGGCATATTGGCTTCCTGTTTTTTGTTCTAGTTAGATATAGGCTAATTCTTTACCTAACTGGAAAAAATCACAAGTTGTATTTGAAACAGTTGCAACATGTTGGGAATGGGGAAAATATTTTAATTATATGCATGCTTTGTGATTGTGGGATTTTAATTATATGCATGCTTTGTGATTGTACTATTTCCAGGCACAAACTAATTTAAGACAAAAAGATTAGTTTTGAAGTTAGAATTTATTGTAGGAAACAAAATGTAACTCCTAGGATCTAGATGGCCCTGATGGTGCTGGCCTTTTGCAAGGCACTGAAGACCTAGTTGTTCCCTCAGGCCAGGATGCTGGGTGAGCTTGTAATTAAATGCTTTGTTTGATATATCTGCAAGTGGCCTTGGATATGATGTGTTTTGTAGATTTTTGTTTTGATATTTTTATGTGTTGTTTTTTAACCCAGCGTTAGCTGTTCAGAGTCTCATTTGCGAATTAGGTGCCCATATATATTGAATAAATCAAAATAAAATACAAGATACTGTGGTCTCCGAATAGCTCTATTATTCCTAAAATGTTACATTCACCTTTAATTTTTTTTTAAAATTAATATTCCCGCACATCTGTATGCTTGAATCTATAGTCAGCAAAGTCTATCTCAAGTGAGGCAACCAACATTATTACTTCTATGTAACAAAGATATTCTGGCTCTATTTTATAAGTACCTAAAATCTAGAGAAGTGACCCTCTTTTACTTAAAGAAAAGACGAGCTATTTGTGAAATACCAGTACCTCAAATGAGAGTTGGAAGTCAACAATATTTGGAGAGTAGCAGGTAAAGTGTACCAAAGATAAAAGAAGTGGCAATAAGTAACTTTTGATTCTCTTTGAAGAAGAAGATTCAGATTTATTCCAAAATGTGCATTTGCTAATGTATAGGTATGATGTGCCAGTCTTGATACAATTGCTGCAATTTAAGTAGAAATACCGGAGTATCTGGGTGAGCTATGTGCCTGTCCAGATGTTTAGCAGGATTTCACATGCAGACTCCAGGGTCTTGCATTGATGAATACTCTTCAAACTGGTCATGGCCTCAGAGGACATTCAAACATAGGATGCCTCCCAAACAGTGGGCTGTTTTCTTTTTTAATTTATTTTCTTTTTGCCATTTAAAAATATTTTTATTATTAAAATAATGAAAGAAAAAAAGAAAAATAGTATAGAACAAAAAGAAACAATTACTAAGTATGAATAAAAAATATTTTGGGAAAACTTTCTAGTGACACATTATCCCCTTCACTTCCATTTGTGTTCCTAACCACTAACTGTGACTTACAATAGATATTTAAACTTTACATTGAACATTAAGGATTGTTGCTAGTTTCCGTTTAAGTACTTTCATCTGTTATTTTAACTGGTCTCATAACTGTTTTCTAGGAGTAGTCTTTGATTTTGTCCTCAAGGCAAGAAAATAATTCAAAATTAAAGAGGAAGTATAAGTACACATTTTATAATGCATGTGTATGGAATCAAAGAGGGAATCAAAGTGTTCACTAAGAAAGCAGGTGATAAAAGTACCATGATGCAGTAGGAACATTGGTCCAGCAATTGTAATTGTTTAGATATTGGGGATGTGGTTTTAAGGCACTGGGAAGTTGGGGGTTTGTTTGTTTGTTTGTTTTACTATTGTCATTGTGAGCCACCCAGAGTTCTGGTACATAAGCTATAAATCTCATAAACAAACAAACAAACAAACAAACGTACCAGGATGCTATAGGAATATTAGCCCAGTGCTGGAAAACATTCAGGTTTAGGGGCAGTTGATAGTGTTTGATTTTGCTAAGTGACTTGAGATACGTTGTTCAGTGTAAACTGAAAGGTACATTTGTATACTGACACCCTCAAAACTACCACCTTTTTGTGGAAAGCTTATGCATCTTTCAGCAAATATTCACATCCACTTGAGGGAATCTCTATAATATTGAAAATTATCAGACTGCAGGAAAGAATCTCACCTAGACTATGTTCTGAAACGGTGACTTATTCATGAAATGTTAGCTTATTTTCCAAAATAATTTTCCTCTTGTTGGTACACAATTTCCAGAAGTGCAGAGAAAACCTTCCTTCCTTCCTTCCTTCCTCCCTCCCTCCCTTCTCTCAGATATACACACACACACACCTTCTGAAATATCAAAAACTAATTCAGCAAGCCAATCCATTGTTTGCACTGATCATCTAACCATATTTTACACTGAAGTTTTCCATAGATAGGGAATAATCTCTGCCCATAAAAAGAAATTGTAACATTTAAGGCTGCCCCAAATCTTTGTGATTAGGTGTTAGCAAATGAAAACCTACAAGTAAACATTCTTGGTGGCCTGATTACTATATTGCACGCTCTCCTCTTTAATATCTTGAAAACTTTTTCTTTAACAGAATGATTTGGTGACTGACAGTCATGGCTCCCCTCTTCATGGGCCACTAGTTCAGAATCATGTTCTTAGACAGTGGATCCTCTGGATTGTTTGGTTAAAACAGAAGCCACAGCTGTGCACACCAGAGGGCAGACCTTCCAAACTGAGCGGCATGGCCGAAATACATAAAATTGTTTCTTCTCATTGTGTGTGTGTGTGTGTGTGTTTACAAACAATTCATAATCAATGAGCATGATTTGATCTGAGCAAAGGAGGAAGTGATTTCCCATAAATACAATGTTTGTGTAATGGGTCTAATATATTGCATGTAGTTCTTGTTTCTGAAATTCACTTCTTACTGGAAAGGACAAATGCAGTTCAAAGATTACACCAGCAACCAGCAATTTTGCTTCTTTTTTTGGCTCTGGGAGGGACGAGTATAGAATCCAAAGGACACCTGAGTGAGCATTCAAAAGTATTTTCAATGAAAGCTTTGCCTTAGTGGGTGTGGATGAACATTTTGTCTTCCCAGAAATTTGACTCATTTCTGCAGGTGAGCAGGACGAGAGTTGAGTTGCTCATAATGCAATATGTGTCTAGAAGCCAAGATGCCAGGAACCAAACAAGTAAGATGAAGAGAGCCACTAGGATCCTAATCTCACTTAGCAGAATGAACGAGGGCTAATGGATTAGAGGGATTTCACTGAAGATAACCATTTTCTTGGATCTTATCCTGATCCTACAGAGACAATTTAACAAGAGTGGGATTTACCATTATCATTATTGCTATTATTACAATTTATTTTGTATTAAATAGTCACAGCTCCTTTTTAGCTTGGTATCATAAAAAGACAACATTTGAATACACAAAGCAAAAGATACTACTTCTAAAAATGATTCATAAAAAGAATTCTCCAAAGCCAATAGCTAAGATAATGGAGGACCTTGTGTTGGATGATGGCAATAAGTGGAATAAAGACTAAATATCTTTAATATATCTCTATAATCCTTCTCTCTTTTTTATATTTAAAGCCAACTTTATTTATTTATATATATATATATATATATATATATATATATATATATACACATACATACATACATACACACACACACACACACACACACATACACATACATACACACACACACGCACATACATACACACACACACACACATACATATATACATACATACACACAAACATGTGTATATACAGTATGTATGTGTATATATATGTGTGTGTATGTGTGTGTGTGTGTATACATACACAGACACATATACACAAATATGCACACACACACAGTTCCTCACACCCTCTCCAACGTTCAGAGGAGAGGGCAGGCAACATCTGGTGCTATCTAAGCATTAAATACCATCTGCACATCATTTTGAGAAAGGATTCTCAGAGATGAGCACAAATTGACCTTAAATACTGCTTGTGGGGAAAAAAACATACTTTTTTTATTTTAATATCCATCTCTTTGCTGGGTTCACATGATGTGCTTACATATAGGTTGTTTTAACCAAGGTTTATTGGAAAAATCATAGTGGTTTGGTTCGTCTGTAATCATAATCTACAAACCATAGTTTACACATTAAAATTGGGCCACATATCACACTAAACCAAAGTGAGAAAAATCACATAATGGCTTAGGGTTGGGTATAGAACCAGGCACATTATTGCTGAGGGAAGGGGTGATTGCTATTAAGAACATGATTTTGCTCATGTGCATTAGTGGTATAAAGGCTCAGTCTGCATCCATATCCATATGCTGAAAAGGTAGGGAACAGCAAAATATCAGTCCATAATAATAAGTTCTAAAGAACAGCATTTGTATTCTTAGGTTGATTTTGTAAATGGATGCTCTTGCCTTTTGCCTTGGGGAGAAATAATGTTTGTATGATACTTACAGCCTCCAGGCATTGGGAAAGCACCTTGGCAGCATCATAGGCCAAGGCAGAAATGTATAGCTGAGTATCATCAGTATATCGATGGCACTTAACCCCTTGCCCACAGGTGACTTCACCCAGCAGCTTCATGTGGATGTTAAATAGGAGTGAGAAAAGTCAGGCTGTGAGGCACCCTGAAGTGCTGGGGCCTAGTGCTGAACCTCTCCCTGTCTACTACTGCTACTACTGGAACTGGCCCTAGAGGAAGGAGGAAAAGCACTAAGGAAGCGCCCCCAACTCCTCACCCCATAAGCTGATCCAGAAGGATACCATGATCAATAGTATCAAAAGCCACTGAGAAATCAAGGAGGACCAAGTCAGATACACTACCCCTGTCCTATGCTCGCTGGAAGTCATCCACAAGATCAATCAGTGCTGTCATTGTACCATAATTTGGCCTGAAACCCAGCTGAAAGTGGTCTATATAATCTACTTCCTCCAGGGACTTTTGGAGCTGCAAGCATACCACTCAGTAACTTTCCCCAAGAAGGGAAGGTTGGAGACCAGAAGAAAATTGTCCAAGTTCATTAGATCCAGCGACCTTTTCAGGACAGGATGAACCACCACTTCTTTCAAAGAAGGTGGAACTATCCTTTCCTTCAGAGAAGTGTTTTCCATTGCCTGGATCTAACTATAGGTCACCTTCCAGGAAGCCTTGACTGGCCAAGTGGCACATGGATCTAAAATACAAGAGGCAGACCTTAGATCCAAATGATCCTGTCCATTTCCTCAGGATTAACAGGCTCAAACGTTTCCCAGATAACCAGGCAACTCCATGAGACCTGCATAGTCAGAGTCTGACTCCATGTGAATCCTGTCTAGATACCTAGAAAAGTCCTTACAGTGGCCTGGAAGGGTTTCCCTGGGCCTGTCCTACCTATGAGGGACTGAGTCAGCCTAATGTGGATGCCAGCTGGCTTTTTGTAAATGTAGTCAGAGTGTAAAAATAGGCACATTTTGCTTATTGTCACAAGGTAGTCTTTAATATAAGCTCTTATCTGAGCTTCGTCAGACTCGCTCTTTGTCTTCCTCCAGTGGTGCTCTAGGTGTCTCTTGTACAGCTTCATTTCCCAGAACTACTGGAAAAAATGGGGTCCTCCATGATCCACATGCACAGGGAGTCCGCCTAGGCGTGATCCAAACCAAGATCCTTGTCATGTGCTCATTGCAAGTAGCGGCTAAAGCCTCAGCTGAACTGTGCACTAGAGCTTTAGGAACAACCCCAAATGCCCGCTGGAACTCAACCAGGCCCAACAGGTGCCTAGGGCAGACCAATCAAATGGGTTCCACCTCCCTGCACCCAGGGGCAACCAGAGAAAACTCCAAGGCTAATGGAGTGATCTGTTTATAACAAGGGACAGATGGAAACATCCTTCAATTCCAGATCATGTTGCCACTGTCCCAAGATAAAAACCAAACCTAATATGTGACCTTCCCTACAATGTGCCGGGACATCAGTTACCTGGATTGGGTGGTGGCCACAAGCTCCGGAGGTCCAGGCCAACCAAAGGCAGGTTGAGGTCCCCAAGGACCACAAGCCTGGGGAGTTCCACTGACAGCTCAGCCACAGAGTCAAGCAGCTCCAGCAGGGAAGCCACTGCGTAGCAGGGGGGTTGATACACAAGCAGCAATCCAGTCTGATCCTTGTGACCCATCTTTACAAATAGGGTTCCACATGTGGATATCTGCAGTTCAGCACCCTTGAAAGCTTCCAGAGTCTTGGTGACAGTGACCACACCCCCACCACAATCCCAGAGTCTCAGCTGATGCTACACCCAAAGCACAGCTAGGCACATTTCTGAGAGAGGAACACACACACCCTGGGACCCAGCCAGGTCTCAATAATGTATACTGAGTAGCATTCCTGGAATCCCTGTGTTTTCAGTTTCCTGGCCTGGCCTACCTTGAAAGGCTGACAAACTAAGACAATTAAAGAACTCTCAAGATTTGGTGAGTCATGGCTATTTCAAAGGAAATTGAACAATGTAAAGATAGAATAAATCAATTTAGACAAAATCATCGGTTTCAAACAAACCAGCATTTGTTTTATAAAGCATTGCTGGAAAATGCTACAAGCATACATGTGTATGCTGATAAATATGAAACATTGAAGTGTTGGGATAATCCAGAAGGATATGGATAAAAGAGACTGGGGGAAAAAATGACTAATTCAAAATGGATGATACAGTCATAATATCACAAATGATTAAAAAACAAAGCAAAAAGATTAAGAACCGTAATGTACCAGAAAAAAAAAGAAGTACATGGATTTTGGCTTAAACATCTGATGACTCTCCATGAAAGACTGGCTACTCAACTTAATGAAATATTACAAACTGAAAAAGTTGAAGAATGGATGACAACTGGTAGAACATACGTTTAATAACTAGCCTGGACAGTCTCTGTCCAGTTCCAACCTCCCCATTTTAGGGAAGGTTGTGGAGAAAGTGGTTACATGGCAGCTTCAAAGGATCCTGGATGAAGCAGATTATTTCAGTCAGGGTTCAAGCTGTGTTATGGGACTGAGACGGCATTGGTCGCACTCTTGGATGACTTCTGGTAGGAGTGGGATGGGGGTAGTGCATCCAATCCTTGCTCTTCTTGACCTCTCAGCAGCCTTTGATACCATCAATCATGGTATCCTTCTGGACCAGCTTCAGGAGTTTGGGGTGGTGGCACTGTGTTGCGCTGGTTCTCCTCCTACCTCCAGGGTTGGTTCCAGTTGGTGTTGATGGTGGGTAGTGGTCTAGCCTGCAGCCCCTACTTTGTGGGGTGCCTCAGGGCTTGGTCCTCTCTTCTGTATTATTTAACATTTACATGAGGCCACTGGGTGAGGTGATCCGATGGTTTGGGGTGAGGTATCATAAATGTGCTGATGATACCCAGCTTTATATCTCTACCCCAGGCCACCTGAGTGATGCTGAGGATGTCCTGTCTCAATGCCTGGAGGCTGGAGGGGCCTGGATGGGGCATAATGGGCTTTGACTCAACACAAGCAAGACTGAGTGGTTTGGGTGTTTGGACCTTCCGGTGACAAGGTTTTTCCACCTTTAGTCCTGGATGGGGTGGCACTGCCCCAGATAGACCCAGTGCACAATCTGGGGATCCTCTTGAACTCATGGCTCCTGCTAGAAGAGCAGGTGGTGCCTGTGACTAGGAGGGCCTTTGCACACCTTCAGGTTGTGCACTAGTTGCACCCATTTCTGAACTGGGAGGCTCTGCTCACAGTCACTCTTGCCCTCATCACCTCCCGTCTGGATTACTGCAATGTGTTCTACATGGGGCTGCCATTGAAGAGCATTTGGAGGCTTCACTGGTGCAGAATGCAGCTGCATGGGTCGTAAATGGTGATGGGTATTCAACACATGTAACACCACTAGTCTGTGAGCTGCATTGGTTGCCACTATGTTTCCAGGTGCAATTGAAAGTGCTGGTTATCACCTTTAAAGTCCTTCATGGCTTGGGACTGTGTTACCTGAGGGACCATCTCCTCCCAATTGTTTCTACCCATCCAATTTGATCTGGCAGGTAGGGCATGCTATTAGTCCCATCAGCTAAGGAATGTTGGCTGGCGGGGACTAGGACATGTGTCTTCTCTGCTGTGGCCCCTGCCTCTGGAACATTCTCCCTCCAGAGATTAGGATGTCCCTGACCCTGTTGGCTTTTTGTAAGCCCTTGAAGACCTGGTTATGCGCCTGGGGCCTGGGGCCCTGAATATGTTAAGGGGCCTGTTTCCTGGCTATATTAATACCTAAGGTTATAATTTTCTCAGCTGAGGTGTGTGTGTGTGTGTGTGTGTGTGTGTATTATGTTTGTATTGGTTTTAACTGTTTTTATGATTGTCTGCTGCCGAGAGTCACTTGTCTGAGATGGGCAACTATAGAAATTGAATGAATGAATGAATGAATGAATGAATTTTTAAAACATTTATAAAAACAGAGACAAGGGCATACTTTCAGGCAACTACAGACAAATTGCTTGCAAACAATGTAGAAGCTACCAACTGGTATTTAACCAACTGTGATTTCACATTTTGAAAAAGTCATTGTATTCATTTGAACAAAAAGGTAATTGCCAAAATTCATAAGGAACGTAAGATTAATTGCTGATTGAGAAAATGATACCAAAAAGCTCCAAGCTAAGAAAAGCCAACTTACAAATGACTTGGATTGATTGCAAAAAGGCATTTGATTCTCTTCCACATAGCTGGGTACAGAAATGTTTGGAAATATTTGGCATTAGTACATACATCTAGAATTTGTAAAACAAAAATGCAACAAAAAACAGAAAACAACTTTGCTGGTAAATGGTGAAGAAATGGAAAATGTAAACATTTTTTGCTCACAGAGGAAAGCTACAAACTTCTAGGAATACTTGACTAATATAACAACTTGCATGGTTAAATTAAAAAAAACAGTTTAGAATATTTAAAATGAGTGCAAAAAGTTCTAAATTAAAAGTTAAATTGTGGAAATACAATGAAAGCCATATATATATATATATATATATATATATATATATATATATATATATATATATATATAGGCAATACGAATAATCAGCTAAATTGCTGGTGTAGTAAATTGTACATCGCTTGAACTGGAAAATTTAGATCAACAGACCCAAACACTAATGACAATGTATCATGCATTATATCCATGAGGTAAAATTGATTGATTATACTTTGCATGAAAAATTGGAGGCCGTAGTTTGCTGCAGTTAAAACAGACAGTTGAAAAAGAAAAACATTCCCAGTTTTGTTGAAGGAAAATCCAACAATTCATAATGGGTAAAGGTTCCACTTGGGTGAGATCCAACTCAGACTAGGAAGAAGCCAAAAGACTTGCTTCATTATAGGCAACTATGAGAGAAATGTTCTTTTCTTCAGCAATTCCAACTAAGCAAATCAGGCTCAAGCAGCTGATTCATTAGAACCTTAGAGAGAATTTTATTTTGAGAAGCACAATGCTTGTTTGCAGTACAATGATTCAAAATATTGTTTTTAAATGTGTCATCTGGTATTTGCAAATGCCCTATTAAGTGTGAATCCTCTGAAGTGGGAAAAGCACTCTTTCCTTAAATATTAAAGCAGGAACTGAGAATGGGTATGACTAGGTAAGTTGCTTGAACATATTCATATTTATATACATACATACACACATACATACAGAAACTCAGATCTGCTCCTAAAGAACATTAACATCAAGGAAGAAAGACTAGGAGTGGGGAGATCCACAGTCTAGTCCTCCTTTACGAACAGAAATTGGTGACTTGGAGCCCGTCATTCTTTTTCAGGAAGTTGAAACATTTCTTTTTATCAACCCACGCTGAACCAGTGTGGTGGCTTACGGTCCATACCTTTTCAATGAAGAAGCCTTCAACCTGCAGTGGATTGATTGTGTGTGTGAGGATTTAATTCTAAGTCTTTACTTCCTACCCTTTTGAGTCAATGGACTTTTGGCTGTTCTTTTTCTGGCCTTGAGAGTTGGAGATATCTGTTCCATGCTTACGTAATTATTGACTTCACCTCACCAATGTCAGCAATTAATCCACTTTATTCTTCCATTTCAAAAAAAATCCACAAAGAATCTTGACTGATTGATTAGTTGACAAATTTATATCTGCATTCTCCTGGCAAACCAGCCTGTGGCAGTTTACAATGCAACAATAAAGTATAGTACAAGAGTTGGTTCTTAGGCACACAAAATAGCCAAGGATTTTCTTCCAGTTCTTTTTTTCTTTTTTTTAACAGTTACTGTTTAAAGAGCACAACTTATTTCCAGCAGCTCTGGCTTTTTCATCTTCCCTTCTATGGCATTTTCTAGACTATATGACCAAATAACAGTTCTAGTGTACATCCTTTTTAGCAGGAAGATCAAGAAAATCATCTAAAGGTGAAAAATTGCTAGAAACAGGTTTCTTAGTCAGCAAATCCATGTTTCATAAATCAACTTGAAAGAAAGTAATTTTCACGCTTAAGACATTTTTGTTCTAGGTTAAACAGTTATTCAGTTCCCACTACAATGACTTTTTAAAAGTTAAGAGAGAAAAAAAGGGGAGGATGATTTTTAAGTCTTCAAATATAGATAAAGATAAAGCAAAATATGTTGTCAATGTAAAGAACAACTCATACTGGAACACTGAGGATTTTTTTTAAAAAGGAACCATCCTTTTAGAGGGAGCATGTCCTGTATGTTCTTAAATATATTGAATGAATTGAATATGTGTGTGCGCCTGTATTAAAATGCAAACAAATGAAAAGATAGTTGAGCTTCAGGATAAGCTCTAAGAAATCTAGACACTAGCAGGAATACAGATAGTTAATGTTAGAATTATTCTAGCTGTTCTTATTTTAATGCATATTGCTGGTTGTGCATCTCTTATGTATGATGGTGCTACTGATTATTTTTATTGCAAACTGCTGCAAGTTGATTTGGATTTGGCAGCAGATGAATACATTCGTATAGCACCTAAATAGCCATGCAATCCTGGTTGGATTTTGGCTTTCAGCTAGCATCAGGTTGAAGTCCAACACACCTAGAGAGCACCAGGTTAAAGAAAACTGCAGTGTTGTAGCCAGCAATTCAGGAGGCTGCTATCAAAGTTACCCTGCGGCCAGTGTGCTCCTCAGAATACTCTAGAACTGGTGCAGTTTAATCTAATGTCTACAACAGGTCTGTTTCCTGTTGACTTTTCAGGGTCTGCCAAACTGCCATTTTTAATGAACATAGACAAGAAAAGACACAATTGAAGCATATGGCTGAAAGAGAGATTCACTGTTTATGTGCTTAGAAATGCTCCCTGGTTTCTAAGTTTAGTTTTGTCCCTCACTTTTTTTTTATTGTTGAACAAGCATTTGCAGATTCAGGAGGTGCCACTAAGTTATGGTACAGCTGAAGATTCAGATTTTCATTGGATGAGCAATTTAAAACGCATAAGCTAATATAGCAGACTGCAAATAATTTTAAAAAGCTCTAGATAGTGCTTGGGGGGGTTGGTCCCTTTCCCCAGGTTACAAACATCACTTTTTCTGGCCCCAGATCTTGTGCCAATTATAAATAAAAGGCACCCATATGATTCAATTTCTGGATGTGTTCTAAATCATTATGTTAATGGAAAAAACTGAATCCATGTAAGTTAATACAAAATTAAATCCCATCAGATTATGTGGAAGTAAATTTCACTGAATAGAGAAGGACACTTTCAGTAATTTGCATAGGATTGAGATATAAAAGCAGCTTTGGTTGCTGCTCTCATGCTGGGCAGATACTTGAGAAGAATGAGAAATCTTGACTAATGGCGAGTTCCCATTCTCTTTAGCATATGATTTGCTTAGCAGCTGTTCAGGAATATGATGCGGGAAGAATGTCGGACTCTGTTACTAAGGTGAGGGGAAATGATGGAGAAGAACCGTCTAGCATCAAGCCGATGGAAGACAACGAAAACAGGATGATTTTGGTATCTTTCGGGTCTGTCTCTAGGCCAGTGTTTCTCAACCTTGGCAACCTTAAGATGTGTGGACTTCAACTCCCACAGTTCCTCAGTCAGCCATGCTGTCTGGGGAATCCTGGGCATTGGTCCACACATCTTAAGATTGTCAAGGTTGAGAAACACTGCTCTAGGCTGATAATAAGGAAGGCTGTTTGCATATTTCTGGGAGCTTTCTCCCCTATTTTCCTATGGTTAGCAAAATCTTCTCTCTTGTGTGGATTTCATCTAGCTTTTGTCCAAATATATGTATAGTGAACTAGTTTTGTGTCCTATGTGGTCAGTGTGAGACCTGTATGTTAGGACTACTTTTTATCATCTGATTTTTTATATTATTATTCAAGTTCTCAGGAACACAGTTTCCCCCCCCCCAAAAAAAAGTGGGCCCTTGTTCCTGGTCAACTGTTCCTGAGCTCCTTCTTTTAGGGAATCTAAGCTATTTGAACAACTTTCTCTCTTAGAATTTTATCCGCTCCTACTATAAATGGATTGCCACTTTCTCAATAACTATGGAAACTGTATTTTTTCACAAAACATCTAGAACAATATTTAAGTAATTCATTTCCATTTTATATATCAATATATGCTGGTTTTATCTTTTTTTAAGAGGACCGAGTTTTGTCTGAATATTTTGACTACCTACACCCTACTGTTAGCAATCTTGATTTTTACTGATGATGCATTGTGTTGTGGTAAAATTATCTCCCCATCTCTAAAGAACTAAAGCGATTGGAGATCTGCGACCAAGTTTCTTTATTGGCATGCAAAGAATACAGTGATCACTGGGCCTCCAGCTGAGAGAGATACCAAGAGCCCAGAATGTTCCTCACAGAGATGGGAGGATGACACAGAGATGTCATGAATCATTAATTCATGACCATTAGATGAAGGGGCATCCTCTGAATAAGATGGATAGAAGATCCTCAACCTGTGAGTTGCCTTGGAACAATTCTGCCTACCCACATTAATGTATCAGTAACACAATAGCATTTGTGTATTTTTTTAAAGAAACTTTATTAAATTTCAAAATACAAGTAAAAGATAGAAAGATAGAAAGAGATTGAAGAAAGAAGAAACAAAAAAGAACAAACTTAAAAGTGCAGAAAAATAAGAAGAAAGAGGCATATTTGGCTATGTTTTATCATTGTAATGGGACAATCTTCATAGCATTTCTCTTCCAGGAAATACCATATATAGAATTCCGTACCTGTCTCCTAGAGCAATAACCCAGCAACAACCCAGGATTCATTAGAAAAGCAACACTTCGTATCCACATGGGAAATTCAACAAGGTTTGCTGGTATTAAGGTCACATGGTCTCAAAAGACAGGGCACAGACAGTGAAATGGGAAGAGTCCTAATCTTAGTAGCATGTTAGAATAAGCACCCAAAAACATTAATTGAACCTCTGTGAGCACATTACTTAACTATCCCCACGATAGGAATAGTTAGCATTAAACCTTTTCAGTAGCTTTTCAGTATCTATATGTCTAAACTCCTCCTGTGTTTGGTGTTTTCGGGCAGACTACCAATGAGGCTTCAAATAACTGGCCATTGAGACAAACTGTCCCAGATAGGAGACTAAAACTGAAGGTTGTTATTATGCTTGAAGCACATTTAGTGTTTCTTAACAGAGAATGTAACCATAGAATGTATTTTGAAGAGGTTATGTTTAAAATCACAGTAATTTTGAAATATCTGTGTACTCTTCCTCAGAAAGAAGTTTTAATGGGGTTAGCAGAAAAGTAGCAAGCAATCACTATCTGCAAGAAATGTTCCCTTTTTATGATATTGAAAAAAATATGTAGAAAGAAGTTACAAATGCAATGCTGATTGCAAGATGAACTCTAAACAGCACCCCTAAAAGAAATGTTTTGTTTTATTTTTAAATTTTAATATGCAACCTTGAATGCAAAAAATAGTGTGGTAAAAATGTTTCTAACAAATGAAATGATCTGTAGAGGCAATCAACTTATTTTTATTAGTGGGCAACATCAGGTATTTTAAAACATGTATTGCAAACACCTATTCCATTTATGAATTATTTCTCTGGTCATATATCTCAAGCACAACTATTAATAGAATAAATTGCTATAGAGAAACACTTGCATGTTAATTTTTGCAACTGGGTCAGAGCATATAAAATTAATTGTAGGCATGGAATCTGTCAGGTTAGATTTGGTCAAAAATCTGGAAGAAGGCCGATATACTTAGTATACTTTTTTAGAAGAAAATTCCCATTTAAAGCAGGCTCGCCAATAAATATGATGACATTGTAAGTCCTCGATCCTGTAATACCTGGTATTGAAGGGTTCTTGGGAAATACCATGGTATTGAGAGTACCTCCCTTTAAAAATAGTTCCTTACCAACTAAGAAAATGCTCCCAACTTTGTGCTAGTCCAAAAGACTAGCACAAGGAATGCTGCATTTTGGACCAATTACAGCTTCCAGATGATCTTTAAGAGCAGCCCCATGTAGCAACAACAGTCCAGTTGGGAGTGACCATGAGCAGGACCTCTCAATCCAGGAAGGGGCACAATTAGACCAGAAGTTGTGCAAAACCACCCCTGGCCAGAACTGTCACCTCCTCCTCAAGCAGGAGTTGAGTCCAGGAGGACGTCTAAATTACACTCTGAGGGGTCAGTGCCATTCCGCCAGAGTCAAGGATGGAAACTCTCCAATTCCAGGACCAAACAGGACCAAAATCCTCAGCCATTCAGTTTTGGTATGCTTGAGCTGAAGCCTATTCTTCCCCATCCAGGCCACCACAGCCTCCAGGCACTAGGATAGAATTACTGGACAATCTGCCTGGAATGGATCTGTTTAATGCACCACTAGAGTCATTTATGTATATATGATAAAACAACTCTGAAACCTGCACAAATATTCTGAAAACTGCATACACAGCAAGTCTTGTTGAAAGTAAATGGCCAACTGTCAGAGGTTTTATTCCAAATTGTATGTGTACAGTAAATTGCCATATGGCTACAGGAAAGTATGTTACGCTGAATGAGATATATTGGTCCACCTAATTGTTAACTATGCTAACTGAAATCAGCTCTGTAAAATTTCTAAGTTCCAAGTCTTGATTATAGCAGCCGAAGTAGGCTTTCCTAAGATACTTCTCTAGGCTCATTGTCTTTTGTTCACTGCAGGGGAGTGTGTGAAATGGGACAAACAGGATCTGTCCCTCCCTAGCTAGTTAAGACACCACAGATTTTTTTTCTAGGTATGTGTCAACATACTGCATAAACCTCCTAGGTGGTGGGATGTTGGCAACAGTATATTGGCTTGTAAGGAAGTCTCTAGATTAGCGATCCTAGCTTGTACACCATAGCATGAGCATCCTTGTGCTAAAACTGGGCTGTGGTTGTATTTGTGATATATAGAGACCAAAATGTCCCCAAACTGACTGGTTTTGCATCCCTGTGATTAGCTGTGAATGCCACATGTAACATGGATATGACTAAGGCTGCTAACTTAGTCTACTCTCATCTTATTAAAAAAAGCATTACGTGAAGCCCCATTGAGCAAAGCCATGGTGGTAAATATTCATGGGCTGAACTGTTGACAACCGTAGCCACTTGGAATATAAGAGTAGCATATGTTAAAAAGCATGAAATAATCAATGGGGGAAAAAGAAAAATAGTTATGTGTCTATAAAACAAACAAAAACTAAATAAAGGAGGTAATATAGCTGAATAAAAGTATGTTGTCCAATTTTGTGGAGTAGAGTAGGTGAATACACTCAGGGAACTTAAAGTGTAGGTACTGGATAAGGTTTATTCAATTTCCAACCTTGATAAGGTGGTAGGCTTGCAACTCCAAAATGCTCTGGAGGAAGTGGATTGTTTAGACCCATCTCATTCAGGTTTCAGGCTGGGATATAGCACAGATATGCCATTGATCACACTTGTGCATGACCTTTGGTAGGCTCAAGACAGGATGGTGTACTGGTTCTGGCACTCCTTGATCTCTCAGCAGCAGCTTTTGATGCCATCGATCATGGTATCTTTCTGGACTGGTTGAGGGGGTTGGGAATGGTGGTGTGGTTCTTCAGTGGTAATCCTCCTTCCTCTGAGGCTTGTTCCAGTGGTAGTCTAGCCCTAGGCCTGGGGTGCCACAGGCTTCACCCTCTCCCCATTCCTATTTAACATTTGCATGAAACTGCGGGGGTGAGGTCATCCACTGACATGGGGTTAAATATCAGTATGTGCATCTGCCCTGGGCTGTCCAAGTGATGTTGTCAAGGTTCTTTCCCAGTGCCTGGAGGCTGCGTGAGTCTGGATGAGGATGAACAGGCTTCAAGTCAACCCTGCAAGACTGAATGGCTGTGGGTTTTAGGGACCCCAGATCTGGAGGTCTTCCATCATTAACTCTGAATGGGGCAACACAGAGCTGGTGCACAATCTGATAATCCTCCTGCACTTACAGCTTCTGCTTGAGGAGCAGGTGGCTGTGATTCATCTTGTGTGCCAGTTGTATCCATTCTTAGATTGGGAGGCACTCCTCATGGTCACTTATGCCATACTCACTTCCCATCTGGATTATTGCAATTTATACGGGCTGTCCCGTATAAGGCTGTCCAACTTCCAGATGCCTCTGGGTAGCATGCATTTTAAAAGTAGGAAACAAAATAAATAAAAAGAAAAAAGAAAATAAACTCAACACACCAGGAGGGGGAGAAAAAAACATAGGACTTGACAGCCACCATTTTCCCAGGACTAGGAGCAAAGCCAGGTATTCAAGGATTTTGGAACACCTGTAGGATAAGAACCATGTGGATCTCCAGGAGGATGCTGTTCCAGAGGGTGGGCACACTTCCTATGTCCTAATAGATAACATTGTTTAATTGAAGAGGCCTAGAGTGTGCCCACTCTGCCTGAACGTAGTGGGCTGACAGAAACTATTGGAAATAGTCACCCACCTTGAATTGTATCCAGAAGCCAATTGGCAACCAGTGCAGCTTGCAGAGTAGCAGAGACACATGGGTACACCATGGCATACCCTAACCCTTGCCACTGCATTATGGACCAGCTATAGATTCCAAGTGGTCTTCAAGGGCAGCCCCAAGTAGACTGCATTGCAGTAGTCCATTCTGCATAGGTGACTATGGTAGGAATGACTGTCAGAAGGCCATCTCACTCTAGGAATGGGTGCAACTAGATAAGCCTATGCAAAGGCCCTCTTATGCACAGCTGCTACCTATTCTTCAAACAGGAGGTATGAGTCCAGGATGACCCCCACATTGTACACCAGTCTCAAATGGGGAAGGACTATTCCATCCAAGACCAAAGAAGAAAAATTCCCAGATAATTAAAATCACTTGGTCTTGTCAGAATTGAGCCTGAACCTGCTCATTCCTATCTAGACCTGAATAGCCTCCAGTTTAGTTCCCCTATGGGCATTCTGTAGAATATTTTCCCTTTGCAAAACCTGTGGCATGCTATGATTCCTGCAGTGTGGGTAGATACGTTTCAGATGGAAACAAACTTTTGGAGTGTACAACAGTGCTGATATGGAAGGTAATATATTACCTCACTATAATGAGAGTCAGGTGTGTTGGCTCACATTGATTTAGGGTGATCAGAAGTACCTATCATGCTTGTTTACTATGTGATAATATTCCCTGGATGCTATAGAAAAAAATTGTCAGATCATTCCTCCTCTTTTGGGTGCTGGGGATGCCACACAACAGTTTCTCCTATAAATAATCATCAATATGGTGGATTTATGTTATGCTTTATCTGATGATATTTAGTAACAGGAACTCCTTTGTAACCTTGTTATCACCCCATTTCCATGCTAGGAAAGGGCCATGGGCAACTGTCTCAAAAATGACTGATAGTGCTGTTTATTTCTTCCATTCCGGAGCCTTTTAGTTGTACTTTAGATGATTTCTTAAGACACTGGTGCCTTAAGGACTATATTTAGACAGCCTCAGATCTGCTAGCATGGGACAAAAGCATTACCCTCGAACAAAGAACCTGCTGACGTCAAGCTGGTGGGAATGAAAAGAAAGACTGGAAAATAGGTTAGGGACTTAAACAAACCAAACCATTACTCTTTGTGTACAGAGTACTAGCTTTTCGAGCTGCAGCTGGCCAACTTATTTTGGATTTTATATGGTATTCAAATGATTAAACAGGATTCTCTGTCTTTTAAATACAAGTTTTAAATACAAAACTCTTTCCCTTAAGGGTCTTGGATGGTTCTACATAAGTACTTGTCAGATGAAATGGTCCATCCAACCCTGTGCCCAGCACCAAGTTAACAAAATGATGTAAGGCAGGGTGTTTTCTATGGAACACCTTATACCATTTTATTGACAGAAAATTTGCTCCAAACATGACTTTTTAAACCTTAAGAACATTGTTGTACCTCAAATATGGTTTGGGAGGAGTCAGTCTCATTTGAAATGTGTGGATATGGATATCTGCAGGGAAGACATTGTTTCAAATAAGCCTTACTGCACAGATTGCCAACTTTGCTTTAAAAAAATCATAAAGCTAATGTGGGGTTTTGATGATTAAACTGTTTTTATAGAAATAATGTTAGCAAAAGTTTATCTAATGCTAAGAGATTAAATTGGTATAATAAGCATTTATATTTGTTGGAGAAGATCGGAAGTCACATTCTGTTTATATTCTCCTTCTATTTCTGCACTTTCTTAGTTTTTCTTTTTTTTTCTTTAGTTCTGAATTCTAGCTTTTCTGTATTCTATATTTTGTATTTTAACTTTACTTCGAAAATCTAATAAAGTTATTAAAAAAATTATAAAGGAAGGCATGTGCTAAAATGTATCACCACTATTTTGCTCATTTTGAAAGAAAGACCTGTTCCTGCTTTTCACCATTTTAACTAATGAATGGACATTGCACAAGATTGATACACATACCATCTGGAGAAAGTAGTTCCTGGAAACCCCTGCCTGCCTGCCTGCCTGCCTGCCGTTGGGAAATATTTGCTGCCCATTTAAAAAAAGTTATTCAGAAATCCATCTCTGTCCTGCAATACCTAAGAACAGCAGAGAACTTCAGGAGAAATAGTCTGGGAAGTGTTCCCATTCTCCCATAACATCTTTTATCTATGATTGTTTGTTTGTTTATTACACTTCTACTCCACCACAATCTAATCAAACTCTTGTTGACTTACAAATAAGATAAAACAATACATTGAAACAAACAGCAAAAAAAATAAACATATACTGTAAATCCAAACAACCTTGTATCTAACCCCAGCATCTTCTGGAAGGTAGCCAAGAAAAGAGCTAATCTGATTTCAAGCAAATGGCCATTCCAGAGGGCTGGTGTTGCCACCAAAAATCAACCACTTCCGAACACTGGCCCCCTTGACCTCCCAGAAGTGGGGGGCACTCTTATCCTAGCATGATTATAACAGTTCGGACAATTCCAGTGGGTCCTGTAGGTAACCTGGAGCCAAAACGTAAAAAGCATTATAGGCTAACATCAACACTTTAAAATGCATCTGGAAGCTAATAGCAACCAGCACAGGGCCTGCAATATCGGCTTCACATGCTTCCAATGGTAAGTGCCAGTGAGCATCTGACCCACAGCGTTTTGTACCAGCTAAAACTTCTGGTTGTTTTTTAAAGGTAGCCCCATACAGAGCATGTTGCAGTAGTCTAAACAGGAGGTAATGAGGGCATAAGTTAGTATAGCAGGGTTCTCTGGCCCTAAAGCTGGGCAAAGATCTCCTAGCCATGTCTTCTACCTACTGTTCTAGTAGGAGCCACAAGTCCAGGAAGACACTCCCATCATGAACATGCTATTGGGTATTAGGGCAGGTCCTCTGAGAAAAATCAGTGGAGAGAACTTACTTTCTCAATGCTAATTAGCTGTGACTTTATACATCTATTATGTGCTTTATTCCTATAGTATTATGGTATATGGTTTATATTCATATTTGTTAACTGTTTTATTATATTGTTTTTATCTTGTATTTGCAAATACCCTTTATTATATGTTAACATGTGAGCCATGTTCACACGCATAATAATAGTTTTTATCTTGTATTTGACTTAGAATATAAGAGAAGCATATGATAAAGAGCATGAATCAATGGATGAAATGAAAGGAAAAAAAGAATTTTGTGTGTTTTTGAAAAGAATGGAAAGTATGTAATGTGTCTGGATGAAGTTGGCCTAATTTTATAGAGTGGAGTTGATGAATAGATGAAGGGAAGTGAAAGTGTAAGTTTAAATACAAATCAAATGGCTAAATGTGTGTCAGAAGGTATAACATCCAGGCTGTTGGTTGTGCATTTGAAAGTAGTAGTTCATAGTTTGGTGTAGTTGCATGTTATGTTCCAATGAATGTGATAAAGAAAGAACCACGAATGAGTCTTTGGAAAAATTGTGCAACATTCTGAATTAATGGAAATCTGGGGGGAAAGTTATTCTGCTAATTGAGAGGAACAGGTGGATGGGAACAAGATGAGAGAGTGCAGAAAAAAAATTATGGGCAATTTAGAAACCCAAATATGAATGAGAATTGTGCTGAGCATATGCCTAGGAAAAGATATGTTTGTTTTGAATGTGTGGTTTAAGTGTAAGTCTATTCATATGTACATGAATTAGTGGCAAAAGAATTAGTATAAATCTAAAAGCATGATTCATTTAATGAAAGATAAAAAGAATTGGTAAAGGATACAAGGGTTATGAGACTTTTGAATGTGAGACATCTCATTTTTTTCGGGTAGTGACAAGAATATATCTTGGGGGAGATGGATATGGAACAAAAAAAAAAGGGAAAGAAATGAGCAAACTGAGGATGATTGCAAGAGGAGAAAGTAGGTATCCCAGCAAGAAAAAACATTGGAAGAGAATTTCCCAACAGAATGAACAAAAAATAGATGAAGGAGAACAAATATGGGTGCTGTGTGGACAGAGTGAAAAGAATTATGTTATAAAGTGCAACAGAAGGCAGAAGAATTGCACTAGTGGGAAGTATGAAAAATATGCTTTATGGAATGAAGTGAAAAGCTGTAGGTGAGGCAAATGCAGTTAAAAGAATGGGTGCTGCAAAAAATGAGGACAAGAGAAAGATACTAGATAAAGTACATAGAGAAAAAAATAACAGCAAAGAATGACTACATTCTTGGTAGAGAGCAATGTTAAAAGAGCTAAAGAAAATGCAAAACAGTTTTGATGAGATAAAATTGTTTTGGAAGTAGATGGAAAAGATGAAACCAAGAGCCACCCATTCTCTCTATTTCAAAAACACACAATATATCCATTTTTTTCCTTTTATTTCATCCATTGATTCATGCTCTTTACCATATGCTTCTCTTATATTCTAAGTCAAATACAAGATAAAAATGGAATTAAAAATAAAAATTATGAAATTATTTGGGATGAATCTGAAGTGAGGGAATGATGGAGCATTTTAGAGAATTGTATGGAAATGTTAGTGATATATTAAAGAGTGGAAATGAAATGAATGCTATAAACATTAGTGTCCAAGAAAAATTGATGAAAAGTTAATCGTAAATGTGAAAATATGAAAGATGATAATACTATAGGTACAGGTAGTGTAATTGGAAAAATGTACATGTATGGCTGTAGTTTGATTGAAAGGGTACAAGAGGTAACAATGATCAAAATTTCTGAAGTGCTGTGTGGCCTTATGTTGGGAAAGGCAGGTGCAGATCAGATTTTTGATCTTGAGCAGATCATTTAAAAATGTATGAACACAAAATTTGTTTTATTTTTATTTATTTAGAGAAAACATGTGAAATATGTTGTATTGATTATGATGTGATTGTATAGTGTTTTGGATTATTGTGTTTTATTGTTTTTATCATGTGAGTTATTTTAAGTCTTGGGTAAAGGACTGGGGTATCTGACTCTGTGTTACGTAATCAAAAGCCATCTGTATTGTATGGACACTAACCATTTCTTGAGGACAGAAATGCATAATGCAGAAATGCACTACCCACATCCATCCTACCAGGAAGTTAACTTCCACTTACGTTTTTCTGCTCTGTGTCAATAGTAATATTTTCTGTCTTGTGCCATCTCAAGCAGTACTGTCTGGTTCACCTGTTACAGTTCATTTCATTCAGTTCTACCTCAATCAGCTACACTGCCCTGTGGCAGGAACAGCCCCTCCCTTCTAGCCACTGGTTGTTCCCCTCCATGGCCATTTTTTACAGATTCACCAATAGAAGGTGAAAAACGTTTTTTTAACAAGTTCAGTGACTAAATAGTGAAAAAACGGACCTTTTTCCTTCTCCTCCTTCAAACAGATAAGAGTTCTGCTACTTTCCCCTTCTAGTCAAGTGATTGGAAAATGTAAAACTATATTTCCTTCCTTCCTTCCTTCCTTCCTTCCTCCCTCCCTCCCTCCCTCCCTCCTCCAGGAGGTTAAAAATGGAATCCACCAATCAAGGGACCTGGTAAACATGATCCAAACAGAACGTTAGAACACCACCATATCCGAAATGCAGGAAGAGGTTGAAAGGGGTTTCTTAAGTCCATTTCATTTCCAGCTTATGGCTTATGTATGGGGGACAAGCAGCTGAGCTGTAGTGTGGTAAAGCAGGGGTCTGCAGTATGGCAATGAAGTCTACATTTCTGTGGTTTAATTCTGGTAATACAGATCAGTGCAATCGGATTATTGAAACAACTAGGCATATTCCTTCATACCAGTTAGCTGTGAAAGCAGATTATGGTATTGCTTTAATCTGACTTATGGAAAAGCTATGGTTACAAGCATGAGATTGTGTGAAGTTCATAGGAAACGTATGGAATCTGTACCACTAAGCATTGCAACAGTATGACTGAGGATGAATCAAAATGTCAGTCTTCTGGAGTACATCCCAAAAGAGGCTAGGGTAATTATAAAAGAAAAAAATGGAACATACAACTATTCTAATTTGTCAAGGTAATCTACCCTTTTGTAGAGTGTTATGATTTCATAGTGATATATAAGGAATAATGTCATTGCCCCTTCTTTTATTTCCCCTCTCTTTTGCTACCTTATTTTTGAAGTAAGAGCAAGGAGGTAATGAATTGTGCCCCAGAATCACTATAGCACTACTGCTATAAGATACTATCCATAGTGCAGGTAAGACAACCTTTTGAGCCAGTGGACGCATTTGTAATTTTGAGCGCACATCACATCAAAGACTTCTTCTGTCCACCAAAGACCTGCCATTGGGGCATGGTCAACCACAAAACACTCACTGGCTGGAAGTAAACTAGTACAGCTGCTCCCTCCTTTCGGTCCTGCCATTTGAAATGTTGTATGCCTTCTAGCCACTCGCCATTTTTAAGAATGCATGTTTGACCTAAGCATGGTGTTAAAAGGTAGCATTTTGCTTTGCCAGCACAAAAGTTATAGGGTGACTGTGGCCTCAAGAAATTGATGGTAGAAGCCAGGTCTGTGTATAATAAGGTCTCGCCCATCCAAGATTTGGAGGTGGATGAGATGTGGACCTGGTAAAAATCTGGTTGGCTACCACCCTCTCTGAGATATGCTGTTCTGGGTTTGGGTCCTTCAGCAGCTTCAGAGGCATTGCTGTGGACGTTAGCTGGCATTGATCTAGGAAGACACCTTTATCTGTGATTAGGGATTCTGCTCCAGTGTGAATTCTACTTGTTAAGATGGGCTGTAGAAACAGCTTGGAATCCTCCTCATCTACTGGCTGCCTGCAAGGTTCCTTTGGCCAGTTTGTCTTCAGAAAATACGTCTACAGCCGAACTAGTGCCCGTCGGCACCTGTCTGCTTACCACTGATGCATAAGATGTATTGTTTTCTTCTTTCATATTCCTTACTGGTTGTGTCTGTCTGTCTGTCTGTCTGTCTGTTTGTCTATCTAGATCACACATATACACATGTTTATATATAAATATACTGTATATATACACCAATAAGGATACTTTTGTCATCTTGAAAATCATTGCACTAAATTGTGAATCATGTAGCAATATCTGGAAGGTTTTCCCTCCCTCCCTTCTTTCCTTTTCCCTATTCACATTACATGCTTTTTCCTGTTTGTTTAAGAAAACACACCTTGACTATTATATTGGTTCCTCAATATGATCCATCCAATATGATGTTTTCAATAGAAAAGGGAGAGGGAGAGAGGGACAAAAAGGGGAGGTTGAGACTTACAGTTACAACTGCAATATTTGGTACCATTGATTCTGGCACAGTCCACATCACACAGCAGGCATTACTTTAACACAAGTTATGCAATCAGAAAATCTGGTTGCCCCATCACTATATACAGCAATAAGAATGCTCAGCATTTGTTTTGATTCTACAGAAACCTTTCTTGACCATCTTTTAATTGCCTCATTGTACATGTTGTTCCTTTTCATTATGGGACTACTAATGGCAAAACTTCTGGGTGGTGTCTTTGCCATGCTATAATGAATAGGATTGTGCTGTGCAGCTACCAGAAAAATGTGCTATAGAAGACAAAACCATGACGAAACATGTTCATGTGACAGAATAGTAAGGAAGTAGAGAAAGCAGGCATCCAACAGACTGCTTAAAAAAACATGATAGAGGTAACAATAGAACTATCCACTGAGTAAAGGTAAAGGTTTCCCTTGACATTAAGTCCAGTCGTGTCCGACTCTAGGGGGTGGTGCTCATCTCCGTTTCAAAGCCGAAGAGCCGGCGTTTGTCCGTAGACACTTCTGTGGTCATGTGGCCGGCATGACTAAATGGAACGCCATTACCACTGAGTTATCCACTGAGTAGCAGCCATTTAATTACACCCATAACAACTAAGGCCAGGCATCAAGCTTTTTGTGTGTTGTGGCTCAGTTCCACAGGCCTCTTCCTTATTATCACATACCTGTGAAATAAAAGTTTGTGGTGACATATAGAAGATTCCCTAAGTTTCAAAGAAACCTGTTTATGAATTCTGGTTTGCTACATTAATTAATTTGCTATATATGTAGTTTAGTTTTGTAAGATCATTTGGGGAACATTTCACTTCCTCTAGCAGTAATGTAAAGCCCTGGAATGGACCTAATTTTATACCAGGATGCTAAACATGGAGCCCATAATAGTGATAATGATGATTTACACTCACAGAACTGGGCTCAGAATCTAGGAACTGGAATTAACTGGCATTTTTATATTGGTATAAAAGGTGATGTTGGAACATCTGTTTTAATAAGTTGATTGTCACTTCTGTTGTTTGCTTAGGCATCTCAGCTTTTTGCCCACCACAGTTTATAAAATCTATTGCACACATAATCAATATGCATTCCCATGCCTTCACCATAGCAGGTGCCTGTACTTTTATGCGTACATTGAGTTTTGTAAGGAGAGTTGGCTCCTAAAAAATTATACTACCTTGCAGATTGTTACTCCAGTAGCATAGTATCTCCAATATTGTCCTGGAACTCTAGAACCCTAACATTCTCCTCTCTCCCCTCTTGCTAACTGTAATTGCCTTACAAACATGCACACACAACAGATACTCTCCACAAATCTGACCTAAAGCAAGACAATCCCATTTTGACCTTTTTAAATACAAAACAAGCCTATCTTTGGGGAAAGGGGGGCATATTCAAGTTTCTGCATTCCAATGGAAAGACTGATCTTATAGTGGAAAGCTGACATCCGTCTAATATGCTATGGTATAGACTGCTGAGAGAGACCATTTGTATGCAGGATTTTCCTACCCCATCAAGTGTGTGTGTGTGTGTGTGTGTGCTTCTCTCCCTGTATAAACTCAGCTGGGTTTGGTTGGGCTGTAGCCCCTGCTATTGGTTCCAGGCCATCATGTGCCAAGCCTGGCCGAGGCTTTGGGATGCTCTGTGCTTGCATTAAATCGATCCACTGCTGCACATTGGAGCTGAACCTGCCAGTGAATCAGACCTTTTCTCTCTTTTTTTCCCTGCCTGCCTGCCTGCCTGCCTGCCTCCCTCCGTAACACCAGTCTTATTTTAGCTTATCGAGGAGGAGGAGGAGGAGGAGGAGGAGGAGGAGGAGGAGGAGGAATAATACAGGGCAGAAAAAAAATACTAGACATTGCAGCAACCAGGGAACCTTATGAGTAGATGGTGGATGGAAACAACTTCTCTTCTCTCCTTCATTTTTGGATTTTACAGGATTTCTTTGCTGCATTCAGCTCCAAGATGAAGCAAAACTGACACACAGAGAGAAAATTATACACGCAGTCACACCGGGTGAAAAAAAGAGAAAGCAGAGGCTGCTGGATAGCACGGGGGGGAGGAATATCCTACAGCTTCAACCGCTTAAGGGGAGCCCAAACCCCTTTTACCTTCAGACCTTGGACAGTGCTGAAGATAGCAGGATGGAGCTAAAGTGAAAACAAACCTTGGGAGGGGGGGGGCTTTTATTTTGGTTTTAGATTTTTTGTTTTGATTTGATTTTTGTTTTGGTGTGTGTATTTGCAAGTTATTTCTGCCTTTCTTTTTTGTACAATTATCATTGGGGGGGGTTTTTCACCAGTGCATTGTTTTGTGAGATGGAAAGGCAAGTACAGTACTGATTTCGTAAATCTGATAGAAAGATATATTTTATATCTTTTTTTCTTTTTTGTGAGTGCAGATATTTGCCAAGCTGCTCGGTATAAAGGAAGCCTGCATTTTTCTCACTAAATTGAACTGAAGTATCTGGTCTGTGTGAGGCTAATTTTGATGGTGTCTTTTTATTTTTTATTTTTATTTCAATTTGTTTCCCCTTGAGCTTTGAAAACAGGAGTAGGAATGAGGAATTGGTGCATTCGTTTTCTTTAATTGTATTTTTCTTTCCTTGGTAGGGAGGAGGTACTGCTGTCACTACATTTAATTTGTCATCCCCCCTCTTTTCCTCCTCCCAAAGGCAATGTCTTTTTTTAATTGAAATATTTTTGATTGAGGGTGCATTGAATCTTTTTCACTGCAATTTGTTTTAGGAGCAGTTTGCTGCATTTTTCCCTACTAACTGCAACCTAATATTTGGAGTTATTTTTTTTCTTCTTGGGGTGTGTCCCCCCTCCCCAGTTGCAGTCATTTAGCTAGAGGTGGGGAGAATTTGTACATCATTTCCATCCTACATTGGGAGGTGCGAGTGACCATGTCCAGGACCTCTGCTGCTTTCCTTGGTTGTGCTCCTGCCTGAGTGCCCCCTCCCTCTGCTGCAAGCTCCCCAGCAGCATCGACAGCAGCCGATGGGATGTGATGAGCTTCTCTCCAGCAACATCCTCAGCAGCATAACCCCCGGCCCTTTGCTCTTTGCAGGATGGCTCGGTTTGGAGATGAGGTGCCAGCCCGCTATGGGGCAGGAGGTTCAGGGGGAGCTGGCTCTGGAACAGCAGGCGGCGGAGGTGGCCGGGGTGCTGGGGGCGTTCGGCAAGGTGGTCCCCCAGGGGCCCAGAGGATATACAAACAGTCGATGGCCCAGCGAGCCCGCACCATGGCACTCTACAACCCCATTCCTGTTCGGCAGAACTGTCTGACTGTCAACCGCTCCCTCTTCCTCTTCAGCGAAGACAACGTGGTGAGGAAATACGCCAAAAAGATCACCGAATGGCCATATCCTTTCTATTGGGGGGGGGAGGCTGTCCAGCACCAGTTCTTAGGCCGCAGTAATTACTTACACTTGAGGAAGGGCAATAGCAAACACTGTCCTGCATGCTTGATCCTGCCTCTGCATGAAGCCCCACCAGCACATCCTCCACCCCAAGCATTCCTAGTCAACCACTGCATGTCCATATCATCTGTTTATCACATCTGTATCACTTCTGTGTGCATCCCCTCCCCCCATCAACTTATTTCTGCCAAGGCTCTTTTTTTCTTTCAACCAGATTTATTAAACTGATCCTATCAGCTCTACTGCTGAGCGCATCCCTTTTCTGATCCTGGGAGATGTAGTGCTTTATTGGGAGATGCTTTTTTCTTTTGTCCACATGTCTTTCTGCTTGCATTATCACTCTTTAATGTGTACATCGTCTTACGTATCTGCTTCTTCCTACATGCAGCCTCTCCCTGTGAAGAGATTCTGAGCCTCTCACTAACCCAAGCATCAGTTACTTTCTTTATTTCCTTCTCTCCTTGCTTTATCTCTGAAACCTGTTAAAAGCTACCACTTCAGAACAGTTCTTTCCTTACCATGGAAAGGGTGGAGATGGTGCAATGGGGGGAAGACAGGACAGGTAGCATCGGCTTTTATTTATTTATTTCCTGTAGCTCAGTGCTTTTAGAGGCTGCCCCTTTTCCCCTTCTCGAGACAAAGGGGCTTGTAGGCCTAGAACCTTCATGGGCAGTGAGTAGTTAGTGTGGCTCCCAAAGATACGTTATGTTACGATACGGGGAGTAAGACTCCCCAGCTCTATTGCACAGATAATCATGGCCTTGTCAGACAGTATGGATCAAGAATCAGCCTAACTTAATCTTTAGAAGAGACACATGGTGAGAAATGGGTAGCCAAATGGGCCACCCTATTTGTTCTACAGGGCCACCAAGAAGTGTCCCAAGTTATTAATATGCATATAATCCAGGAGCAGGTGGCCTGAGAACTTGAGATCCTAGAAGATAATTAATATTTTCAGGGAGGTGGGGAGAGAGAGATGAGCATTGCTAATTGTGGGAGGGGGTCTTTTCAGGCTTCTTGTTTCCTCTGATATGGAAGAAAATGCGAGATTCTCTGCCTCTACATCCATCACTCCAAGTTGGTATGTAAATATTTTATTTTCTTTAATCTATATAACTACTTTGTACGTTGACAAGAAACCATATGCGGCTGTAATATTTAATTAGTTACTTTTGTGGATCTTCAGGTTTGCATATACTCTAAACCTATTTTATTATGATGAAAAAAACTTAGTGTCCACTAATGCTTAGGTGTAAAATATTGTTTTCATCCTCTGAGAAGCAGAAGTTATTTTTTGGTGTTCTTTAGTGCAGGTTGAAATGTGTGGCACTCATTTTAGGGAAATACTGTATTCTGAGATAGCAATGTTGCATGTTTATGGAGAAAATATTCTTGTGTTGGCCACTGCTTATTTTGTAGTTTTAATAAAGGACTATGTGCAGTTTTGTTATCAATTTAAGGGAAGACATTTATATTTTGTTTACAGAAAGGTGACACTAGAACATATCTCTTGAAATTAGTGGTATAAATGTAAGTATAATAACAATCAGATTTTATTGCTAGTTCCTTTTAAAAGGAAAGATTTTGCACTTTAAAAAAATTGCACATGGTTGAGTTAGCTCATCACCTTAGAAAAACAGATTACTGAGCATATCTTTGAAGTCAATAAAATAGATGCTGAAGAAACTGATTGAGATAGAAGTATAGGCAGAAGGATGGAAAATCTATTAAATTTCTTTCATTGTAATTATTCATGGAGCCTAAGAATCTTTTGAAGACATGAGTTATTTGTGTATAATGTTTCTCATGGATGTACAAAACTATTTTTGTGTTTTGGTAGGAGTGATGCAATAAAATTTGAGAGATGGGAAGTAATCACAACCAGGTTGATCCTGTGAATGGAGTGCTGGGATTTACACAAGTTGTAATCTCAGCTCAGTCACAAGTTATATATTTAGAGTTTTCTTTCTAAATGTAAAATGACAATAATCATGAAAAACTCATAGGAATAGAAGAAGCTGTTTCAGTGCTAGACAGACAATTTAGCTTAGTAGTATCAACATTGACTGGGAGTAATTATCAAAGGTTTCCAGATAATTTTTTCTGTTCCACCTAAAGATGCCAGAAATTAAATTTCCGCTATGGTTCAACAAGAATAAATGAGTTAAGGATTCTAATGCTGTTCACACAATAAAATGCTATAGTCGTTGGCCATGTTGGGTCTTGGTGGGCACATGGTTTAATGTATAAAATGCTCAATTCCCAGGACTCTCTTCATCATCCTTTTCCCCCCACAGTGTTACTTCAGTGTTTCAGTGTTCTTTTCTTACATACCTTCCCGGTATTCCATCATATTTAACAGAGAGGCCAACCATGCATGCCACATACAGTCCACCAGAAATGTAGTCTTCATTTCTAGTCAAAGGATAAAAAAAAGACATAAAATGTATTTTTGCGATTGACTAATTTTTGTAGCAATATCACTTGGCCTTTGAGAGAGAGTAAAGTGATCCGTTAGCCTGTCCCCAGATTCCTTCTCAGAGTAATTCTCCAGTAAAACTAGTTGCAGTAGGACTCCAGAAAGGCTAGAAAAGTGACTTAAAAGATGGCTATGCAAATAAAGGTGTGGAATATAGAATTGCTGTTTCATATCTGAATGATTTTCGTTATATTCTTAGATATAAGAATTTAAATAGTCTATCTGACACAAGTTTGAGGAGTCAAACCAACAGAGGTAAATGTAGTCCTCAGCATTAATAAGTGATATTCTTTTCTATAGGAAACTAAGACAGTAATATGGAGATAATATTTGAGGAATATTGAACCTTCCCAAGCACTGCATGACTCTTTGTGCAGAGGAGTATTATTCTGTTTCTTCTTCCTGAAAGCAGATCTGGAGCAGTGAGAGACTGACATCTTTTCTCCTTCCTGTAAAATCTAGAGTTGAGTTCAACAGTGAGGAAGAGGAGGAATGTAGAATATTTTCCTATTTGGCTGGAATATTGTATATTTCAGTTTTTAAAACAATTCTCAAACTCTACAAAGCAAAATAGTAATAAAAACAAACTTATATAGCATTTCTTATATAAAAGAACTGACATCAGAATTAACACTTGGGGAAAAAAAGATTTAAACTGTTAAAATAAATGATAAAATGCCGTCCTAAATAAAATAATTTCGAATGTTTGCCACAAAATAGTAGCTGCCTGCTATTTCTCCTGATCTCCCTTCCGTTTCATGAATGCTGCTTCCAGGCTGGAGTGTATACTGGAGTGTTTATGTGTATAGTATAGTCACAACACAGTAAACCATAGTTTGTTTAATTGTAATTTAATGAATCAATCACAATGGCTGGGCTTGTACCACACACTGAGTCAAAATAAAACAATCATATTTGGACTTAGTGCGATGTTTGAAATTTGAAATAGATGTAAAGTTGGGGAAGCAGTATGCAGTTAGAAGAAACAGATTGGAACCAGGTTTAGAAAAGAAGTCCTTATCTATGCCTTCGGCAGTGGCATCAATAAGGATAGTAGAAGGAGGATAAAAAACTGTAGGAGCTTAATAAATGTGACTGAAGAAAGTACTGAACTCTCCCTTCTGTCCCCAGCTCCCAACTGATGGTCTTCACCTAATTACTATTAACAGAGACATAGACTCATATATAGCTTTTGAATTTTATGTTCCAACAGGGAGTAAAAGTTGGTAATGGAGGAGAGGGAAGACTGATTAGTACTACAAAAATGGTTGTCTGTAGCCTGCCAAGCTTGTTTATTCTGGGTTCTGCCTTGTCAAACCCTATCTGTGATTTTTTGCAGTATGTGAGCCAACATTCTATCCTGGATTTTTGCATGTTTTTTTATTAGGTATATTAGCATTCCCCAGTTTTGTGTCATTCTGATAACTTGATTCACAGCTTTCTTCATCTTCATCCAACAGGGTCCTTAATTGGTTTGGGTGATTTGAGTTGTTGTCCAACATATCTGTCAGTTTAGGAAAGGCTTATGCACATTGATTCTATTTCACAAACTCCATACATTTGGAAAAATAATATACAGTACTGCATCTGCAGATACAAATGAGGTAAGAGTAGCAAGTGGGATAAAGGGTTTTTTTCTGCCACATGCTTTACGTTAAGACCTTCGACTCATGGAGGAAAAGAAAAGTGATAGGAATTTTAGTTGCTTGTGTCACTGCCAGTAGGTAGAAAATGGGATAAGTCTATGGCTTCTAGTTGCTCCCATCCTATCCCAAATCACATACTGAATTAGTTCACACAGTATGGTAAATCACGGTTTGTTTAACCATAGCTTATTGAATAAACCGTTAGCTGCATCCACCCATCAGGCCAAGTCATCAACAATAGTTTATAAACCACAACGACTAGGTTTTTGTCCTAACATGCGAAGTCAAGATTTCATAACCATGGCTTGTTGAATAAGACATAATTGGCTGGGTTTGTACAACATGCTGAGATTTTAGCCGTGGTTTACACACTATAATTACTAGATTATCACAGTGAGTTAAGACCAAACCAGACAAGCCACATTTTTGTTTCACATGGCCTCTTTCCTAAAACCTAGATGGTATTACATCTCCAACTGTCTGTATCTTTTATGTTGTGCAAAATGAATGATCCTGCCAATTTCTGGAACTAGAGAACCATGAAATTTCAGACTCCTGGGGAGTTTCTCTAGGATCCTTCATAAACCTGGCAAGTAGTAACAATTTTTGATTTATGCTAACTTTAGGGGTAGAAGTGGGATGCAGTTTGGATATCCTTGAGGAAGAAGCTGTAAGAAGGTAAGTGTGAATAAGTCATGCTTTTCCTTCTCAGTTTCTAAAAAGTAGAGATGCATATAAGTCTCACCTCACCCAAAAACTAATTCCCCTGTAACTTTTGCTTTCAAGAGTTGCATTTCCTCAAGAGAATCTGTTCAGACCACTTGAAAATAGCAGACAAAACTGAAACAAGTGGTGGGTAGGCCCAGAACCAAAACTGAATCTTTCCACACTCCTTTCTCTTGGTTTTTTTTTTCCTTCTTGGTTTGTTCCCCCCAGCAGTAAGCTGCTGGGGGAAGTAATTGTTCCATCTGTTTGGAGTACCACATCCAGTTCAGGGCACCACAGTTTAAAAAGGCGAGTAACGAATTGGAGCAAGTTCAGAGGTAGGCTACCAAAATGATGAAGGGTCTAGAAATCAAACCCCATAAGAAATGTTTAAAGTATCTGGGTGTGTTTATCCTACAGAAAAGATGACCAAAGGGAAGTATGATACCAGTCTTCAAATATCTGAAGGGTGTCACACAGAAGAGGGGGTAGACTTCTGTATTGCCCCAAATAGAACCAATGGATTAAAACAACAAGCAGATCCAGGCTAGACATCAGGAGGAATGTGACTGTATGAGCTGTTAGCCAACAGAATGGGCTACCTCATTACATAGTGAATTCTCCTTCACCAGGTGTGTTCAAACAAACAGAGGTTGAATGCTCATCTGTCATAGATGCTGCAGTGGATCCTGCACTGAGCAGGGGGTTGTATTAGATTTCCTCTATGGTCCCTTCCAATTCTATGGTTTTAGAAGGGACAAAAGGGTCTAAGCAGAGTTCTGAATTTATTGCTTCCAAAGAGCATTTGAAATTAGATCATGAAATTTATGCAATTAGGTCAAGAGCCACATATGGTCTTAGAGTCATAAGTTGCTCACATCAGTAGAGGATAAATGTATGCTTCCACCTTTTATAAACTTAAAAAGGAGTAGGAAAATGAAATGAAATTTATTCACACTTCCTCTAATCTGACTTGTAGAGGCCCAATATTTAATTCTATGGCCTTGTTTACTGCAGTTACTACATTCAGGCTCAAAACAATAAAGGTTTTCCTCTGCTCAAGCCTTATTGTGCTCATGTGATGATCCTGCTTGATTCAAAAGAGCTTTTGTGAAGAACTTCCTAATAAATTTAACCCATTTTGGCAAATGTGAAGCAGTCTCTAATATTGCTATGACGATTTAATGTTTCTAAGAATGCAGCTTATACAACGTTGTTAGAATTGGCTTATTAGTGTACTAATAGAAATTAAATACACTAATGCAACAGGTATAAAATTGAAGATGTTAGTACTGATAGGTACCACTGAATGGACAGTGTGAACTTTTTATAGACAAGTGTCCACAAATAAAGAACTAACTTTGTTGTTTATTCGTTCAGTCGCTTCCGACTCTTCGTGACTTCATGGACCAGCCCACGCCAGAGCTTCCTGTCGGTCGTCAACACCCCCAGCTACCCCAGGGACGAGTCTGTCACCTCTAGAATATCATCTATCCATCTTGCCCTTGGTCGGCCCCTCTTCCTTTTGCCTTCCACTCTCCCTAGCATCAGCATCTTCTCCAGGGTGTCCTGTCTTCTCATTATGTGGCCAAAGTATTTCAGTTTTGCCTTTAATATCATTCCCTCAAGTGAGCAGTCTGGCTTGATTTCCTGGAGGATGGACTGGTTTGATCTTCCTGCAGTCCAAGGCACTCTCAGAATTTTCCTCCAGCACCACAGTTCCAAAGCATCTATCTTCCTTCTCTCAGCCTTCCTTACGGTCCAGCTCTTGCAGCCATATGTTACTACGGGGAACACCATTGCTTTAACTATGCAGACCTTTGTTGTCAGTGTGATGTCTCTGCTCTTAACTATTTTATCGAGATTTGTCATTGCTCTTCTCCCAAAGATTAAACATCTTCTGATTTCCTGGCTGCAGTCAGCATCTGCAGTAATCTTCGCACCTAGAAATACAAAGTCTTTCACTGCTTCTACATTTTCTCCCTCTATTTGCCAGTTATCAATCAAGCTGGTTGCCATAATCTTGGTTTTTCTGAGGTTTACCTGCAGGCCAGCTTTTGCACTTTCTTCTTTCACCTTCATCATAAGGCTCCTCAGTTCCTCTTCGCTTTCAGCCATCAAAGTGGTATCATCTGCATATCTGAGATTATTAATGTTTCTTCCAGCGATTTTAAGTCCAGCTTAGATTCCTCAAGCCCAGCACGTCTCATGATGTGTTCTGCGTACAAGTTGAATAGGTAGGGTGAGAGTATACAACCCTGCCATACACCTTTCCCAATCTTAAACCAGTCCGTTGTTCCATGGTCTGTTCTTACCGTTGCTACTTGGTCATTATACAGATTCCTCAGGAGGAAGACAAGATGACTTGGTATCCTCATACCACTAAGAACTTGCCACAATTTGTTATGGTCCACACAGTCAAAGAATAGTCAATAAAACAGAAATAGATGTTTTTCTGAAACTCCCTGGCTTTTTCCATTATCCAGCGGATATTGGCAATTTGGTCCCTAGTTCCTCTGCCTTTTCTAAACCCAGCTTGTACATCTGGCAATTCTCGCTCCATGAATTGCTGAAGTCTACCTTGCAGGATCTTGAGCATTACCTTACTGGCATGTGAAATAAGTGCCACTGTTCAATAGTTCGAACATTCTTTAGTGTTTCCCTTTTTTGGTATGGGGATATAAGTTGATTTTTTCCAATCTGATGGCCATTCCTGTGTTTTCCAAATTTGCTGGCATATAGCATGCATTACCTTGACAGCATCATTTTGCAAGATTTTGAACAATTCAGCTGGGATACTGTCGTCTCCTGCTGCCTTGTTGTTAGCAATGCTTCTTAAGGCCCATTCAACCTCACACCGTCAAAGCTATCCCTGATATTGTTATCCTTCCTATACAGGTCTTCCGTATATTCTTGCCATCTTTTCTTGATCTCTTCTTTTTCTGTTAGATCCTTACCATCTTTTCTTTTGATCATACCCATTTTGGCCTAGAATTTACCTCCAATGTTCCTAATTTTCTGGAAGAGGTCTCTTGTCCTTCCTATTCTATTGTCTTCTTCCACTTCTGCGCATTGCTTGTTTAAAAATAATTCCTTATCTCTTCTGGCTATCCTCTGGAATTTTGCATTTAATTGGACATATCTCCCCCTATCACCATTGCCTTTTGCTTTCCTTCTTTCTTGGGCTACTTCTAGTGTCTCAGCAGACAGCCATTTTGCCTTCTTGGTTTTCTCTTTCTTTGGGATGTATTTTGTTGCCGCCTCCTGAACAATGTTGCGAACGTCTGTCCATAGTTCTTCCGGGACCCTATCTACTAAGTCCAGTCCCTTAAATTGATTCTTCACCTCCACTGCATATTCCTGAGGAATATTAGTGAGCTCATATCTAGCTGATCTGTGGGTCTTCCCTAATCTCTTTAGTCTGATCATAAATTGTGCAAGAAGAAGTTCGTGATCTGAACTACAGTCAGCTCCAGGTCTTGTTTTTACCGACTGTATAGATGTCCGCCACCTTTGGCTGCAAAGGATGTAGTCAATCTGATTTCGGTGTTGTCCGCCTGGTGAAGTCCATGTATAAAGCTGTCTCTTAGGTTGTTGAAAGAGAGTGTTTGTTATGCAGAGTGAGTTGTCTTGGCAAAATTCTATCAGCCTATGTCCTGCTTCGTTTTGTTCTCCCAGGCCATGCTTACCTGTAATTCCAAGTGTCATCTGACTGCCCACCTTAGCATTCCAGTCTCCTGTGATGAGAATAACATCTCTTTTAGGTGTGTTGTCCAGTAGGTGCTGCAAATCTTCATAGAACTGCTCTACTTCAGCTTCTTCAGCATCTGTGGGGCGTATATTTGGATCACTGTGATGTTAGATGGCTTGCCCTGAATTCGAATTGAGATCATTCTATCGTTTTTTGGATTGTATCCAAGCACTGCTTTAGCCACTTGACTATTAATTATGAAGGCTACTCCATTTGTTCTGTGGTCCTCTTGTCCACAGTAGTAGATCTGGTGGTCATTTGATGTGAAATGGTCCATTCCAGTCCATTTCAGTTCACTGACAACCAGAATGTCTATCTTTAATCTTGACATCTCACCAATAACCACATCCAATTTGCCCTGGCTCATAGATCTTACATTCCAGGTTCCAATGGCGTGTTGATCCTTAGAACATCAGATTCGCCGTTCACCACCAGCACCGTCGGCCACTAGCTGTCCTTTCGGCTTTGAGCTAGCTGCATCATCACGTCTTGGGCTAGTGGAACTCATCCTCTGTTCCTCCCCAGTAGCATTTTGACCATCTTCCGACCTGGGGGTCTCATCTTCTGATGGTATACTGACATATCTCTGGTTGTACTGATCCATTTAGTTTTCACGGCAAGAATTCTGGGGTGGGTTGCCATTACCTTCCCCAGGGATCGCAATTAGTCTGACCTCTCTGTCATGACCTTCCCGTCTTGGGTGGCCCTTCACGGTTTAGCTCATGGCATCATTGAGGTGCTCAAGCTCCAGAACCACAACAAAGTAACGATCCTTTGCTGAAGAAAGACTAACTGCTACCTGTTTAATCAGTGTGTATATGACTTGTTTATAGGCCATGGTTATAAAAATAGATATTGTGGCATGAGGTTACTAAATGGCATTTGAAAATATTAGTCTGCTGTCTGCACTAGTGCCCAGGCCAAATCCATAAAACCAATGCTGTTTGATATTTCAGCTCCTCTGATGATAATCTATGTATGAACAAAAAGGAAATAAAAGTTAAGTCTTTGAAATCTGTAGGCAGAAGGCTCTAACTTCTCCTTTGTTATTAGTCAAAGCATAGTATATGTTCTGGTTAGAAGTTTTCCGGTTTCACAGCAATGAAACATGGCTCTGTCTACCTGATTATTGTTTAGAAGCTCTGACAGTGAGATTGGCTTTTTTTCCCTTGGCATCAGCTAATGGAGCCAGTTCGGTCTAGCGGTTAAGGCAACGGGCTAGAAACCTGGAGACTGTGAGTTCTAGTCCCACCTTAGGCATGAAAGCCAGCTGGGTGACCTTGGGCCAGTCACCCTCTCTCTCAGCCCAACTCACCTCACAGGGTTGTTGTGGTGGGGAAAATAGGTAGAGGAAGGCGTATTTGGTATGTTCGCCACCCTGAGTTATTTATAAAAATAATAAAGGCGGGGTATTAAATAAATATTTAAATAATAATTGACCTTGCCATAGCTTGGGTCAATTACAGTAGTTGTTTCTCTATCCACATAGCACATAGAATGTAATTGTTGCTTAGTCTTTTCTGTTTATATGGCTATACTTTCTTATCTGATACAGAGTTTGCCCACAGACAGTTATCGTTGTTCTTAAAGCTTTTTCTGATCTCACCTTTCAAATTTCATAGTTAATTTCATCACATGAGTCTGTTTGCCATCTCAATCATATTTTATTTCATTTTTTTTAAATAAAGCAGCAAGTGGGGACTCAAACAATCTAGCATTTTTAGTGATGTGCCTGATCTCATTTTGGAGAGTTGACCCTTTCTGTGATTCAGTCCACTTATCTTTGCAAACCAAGCAGTAATTGCCCTTCCTATCAGCTTTGACTCAGAAGTTTCCAGGCATGATATGTCACTTGTGATGAGTGCTAAATAATTCTTGACTAGGCCTCTTCCTCATGCTGGAGTCTGCATAATTAAAAGTTTGCCTGACAACAGATCAGAATCTGAGAGTGTGCACATGCAGCAGTTTGGATCTTTTAACTTAGCTGCAGAAAAATATGGAATTGCTGTATGGTAGGATAAGTTGTTTAACACAACCTACAGACTACTAGAATTTGCCTATAAAATTTGCTTTTCTAGATTTGAATTTAGTATCTCTGATCTGTAGTTATTTTCTAAAGGATGTTGTTGCCCAGTAGCAAGAAAGGTACCTATAAACTATGGTGGATGCATTGAATCTGGAGCTTCAAACCAGCCAGAAGGAAGTTTAATTCCACTGCAAACTCAACTTGGTTTTATTCTGGAATTGAAGGTGCTAGTACTGATAGGTGACTTCCAAAGGACAGTATGAAATGAGATCGAGGTGTGTTTTAGATTCACACTAGCATTATAATCAATATAACTTTTCCTTTCCTGAAATATGAAGCTGATGGAATGCATCAGCTTGTCATGAGCACTAATCTGAAAACAATGTATTGTATGGAGTCAGCATATATTTGGTGAACAATCTACAAAATTACTCAGGCAGAGTAAATGAAAATTTGAGCGAGGAGACATATTTCTTTTTTCCTGCCACTCATGATTCTCATTAGTGCATGCTTTTGCGTGTGAACTCACATAAAGCTGCTCTTCTTGCAATGCTGTTTAAAAAACTTTTTTCTGCTTTTTACTGAAAGGCCTACAGATTTCAGGATTGGAATTGGGCCTGTGAATGTGCCCTTCAGCAGAACTTATTCTTACTCTCATGGTCTCTTTAGTGCTAGATCTCCTCACGTTGGATAGTAACAAAGAAGCATTATAGGCCAAGTGATAGTTAAGTGGTGGGACTTCATAGATTAAAAACAAAACTTGAAGCACATATACTTAGAAAAAGTGCAGAGAGTTCAATTCAGAAAAATTATTCTGCATAATTCAATGATGGCATTTCTTCAATAATTTCCCAAGATAGAAATAGTCCTACACAAAAGTCTATAAAAGTATATGTTTATACCCAGGGAAATAGAAATAGATGATGCATGTCTAAAAAATTAAATGAGTGCCATAGTTAACCATTCAGTTAAAGTTAGTTAGCTTTCCCGTCTGAATCAGCTTAAGCTTCCTTTGAGACATCAATTTATAAAAAAAAAATCTGTAGTTTGGTTTTGATTGATTGATTATGCACTATCAAGTCGTTGTCAGCTCTTAGCAACTACATAGATAGACCTTTTCCAAGATAATTTGTCCCCAACCTCGCTCTTTAGAGCTTCCCATGGTGTACCCATGATTGCTCTAATTGATACAATTCACCTTGCTGCTAGTCATTCTGTTCTTCTCTTTCCTTCCACATTTCCCAGTGGAGCTAGCTCTTTGCATAATGTGTCCAAACATGTTTATTTGAGACTGGTCATGTGCGCCTTAAGTGAGAAGAGTGGACTGATTGGTTCTGTGACCCATATGTTTGGTTTTTTGGCTATCCATGATATCCTCATGAGTCTTCTCCAACACCAAATTTCAAAAACATCAAAACTCTTTCTATTTGCTTCTTCACAAGTTCAACTTTCATGCTCAGACAGTGTCACTAGGAGAATCATTGTCTATACGATGATGTTTGTTGACCCATCCCAGCATCTGAATATCTTTTCCTTAATTTCTACCCTACCAAGTACTAGTGTGTAGCATAGTACTTGACTGCTAGTTGATGGTTGATCCTAAAAGGCAGTAGCTGTCCACCACTTCAGTATCTTCACAGTCAATGAGTTAGTGCACCTGTTCTCATTAGTTTGGTCTTTATTTTTAATCTTAGTACCATTATTTATACTGTGCTCCTTGACTTTCATTACTAGAGCTTGGAGAGTATTTGCATTTTAGCTATCAGAGTAGTGTCATTAAGACAGTACAGGTTATTGATATTTTTTCCTCCAGTTTTAAAACCATGCTGATCTTCCAGTCCAGTTTTGTCAATATATATTCAGCATATAGATTGAATAAATAAAGGGAGGATATACAGTCTTGTCTCACATCTTTGCTGACCTGGCCAGTCTGTTCCAAACTGTGGCTTGCTGTCCTTTGTCTAGCTTTTATATGATAGATTGGTCTTACCCATTCTAGGTTTTCTAATAATGTATCCACATTTCAATTAAGCATCCATCCATCCAATGCATCATTATTTTAGGGCGTCTTGTTTGATGCAGAAATGACATGAATCTGATCACAGCTTCTTAAAATCTAAACTGTATGCTGTATCCAAATACATTTAAATTATTCTTTGGAATGCCTGGCCATGTATTTTAGTTTCTATTCTTTTTTAAAATAAATTTTCCTATTTTCTGTTACAAATTTTGAATTTGTGATCCTTCTTTCTTTGCTAGAGTGATGGATTCAGAAGAATTGATGATGGGAAAGGAAGAAAAATACCTATACCCTGCTAACATTTGTAATGTATGATTGCACTTGTTTCTGTTAAATTTTTAAGGCATATTTCAAAACAATGCCTTTATGATACCTTTGAGACTTCTGTTTGAACCAATGAGAGAAAAAGACAAGAGTGCATTTGCAGAATCAAAACAACTTTTTGTAAGAGGGTGGGGAATGTAAAAAGCTTTTAATTAGCAAATACTTAGTGTCACCATGTTTTAAGTTAACTTTACCTAATTATGTAACTTGTCTTTCTTGACCATATTGTTGATTGCTCCTGTTACATACCTTTTTTAATGTATCATTTTTATTAAAGTTTTTTTTGAAAGTAAGATAAAAACTAATACATACTAATATAAAGTAAGACAAGAAAGAAATTGAAGAGAAACCTAGAAGTGCAAGGAAGGAAAAAAGGTAAAAGAAAAATAGAAAAGAAAGAAAAAGGATACAAAGAAATAGCTTCTGATCTTCATTACAGCAGTTAGAAGTACAATTATAAATTTACCTCTTACTCTGTGGTTACAACATAACTCTCTTCTTTCCATAATCTATCCTGGCTAAACATCAAAATCATGTTCAGTTTTTTCTGTTTCACGCAAAAAGTCTATAAGGGGTTTCCAATTAGCAATAAACATAGATATTGTCTTTTCTCTGATCAAAGAAGTCAATTTAGCCACCGCAGCAAGTTCCATCATCTTAACAACCATTCCTCCATTGTGGGTAGTGCTGAATCTTTCCATCTTTGTTCCTACAATAATCTTGCTGCAGTTACCCTGTACCAAAACAAAGTTCCATTACTTTTTTCCAACTCTGTCCATCAATCCCAAAAGAAAAACCTCTGGTCTCAATTGCATATTAATCTTTAAAATCCTCTGAATCCGTGTATGTATTTGAATCCAGAATTTTCTAGCTTTTTGACATCGACCAAACATGATAAAATGTCTCTTCTTGTTGTTCACATTTCCAACATAAATTTGAAATGACTTTATACATTCTAGACATTTCTCTAGTAATATATACCAATGGTACATCATTTTATAAAAATTCTCTTTAAGATTATACCATAGTGTAAATTTCAATCCTTTCAGCCACATATTTTCCCATTATTCCATCTGTATATTATAACCAAAATTTTTAGCCCACTTTATCATACATTCTTTCACTTGTTCTTCTTCTGCTTCAAATTTCAATAACAGTTTATACATTTTAGCAGTTACATGTTCTTCATTTATAGACAATTCTATTTCAAACTCAGTTTTACAATGTTCAAAACCATAAACTCTTTTGTCTACTTTAAATCTTTCTAATAATTGTAAATAAGAGAACCATTGATATCTATATCCCTCTGCCACCAATTCTCTTGATTTTATTTTACATTCTCTTGACAAAATTCTAGTATCTCACAATAAGCTAGCCATTTCTGTTTGCCTATTATTTCTCATCTGTAAAATGCTTCTTGTGCTGAGAGCCACAAAGGTGTTTTCGACGTAACCTAGGTTTGTATCTATTCCATACTCTCAATATGGAATGTCTAATATAATGATTTTTAAAATCCACATTAACCTTGACTTTATCGTACCACAAAAATCCATGCCACCCAAATCTCAGGTCCTGTCCTTCTAACTCCAAAAGCCTTCTATTTCTCAGCAATACCCACTCTTTCATCCAAACCAAACAGCAAGCTGCAAAATACAATTTCAAATCAGGTAAACCCAATCCTCCTTTTTCCTTTGCATCTTGTAACACCTTAAATTTAACTCGTGTTTTTTTCCCCGGCCACACATATTTAGATATACAGTATCTTTCTGCCACTGTTTAAATGGTGCATCAGTTGTCAAAACAGGTGTTATCTGAAACAAAAACATAATTCTAGGCAAGATATTCGTTTTTATCATAGAAATTCTCCCCAGCAATGACAGTTGTAATTTTTCCCATCTTAATATATCTTCCTTTCATTCTATGTCTTAACATAGTTCTTTTGAAATAACATACAATTCATATTTGTCATAGTGATATCCATATATTTTACCTTCTTCTCAATCTTAACACCCGTTTTATTCATCAATTCTGTTTGATCTTCTATTTTCACATTTTTTTAACATCTTTGTCTGCGTTTATTGATCTTGAAACCTGCTAATGCACCATATTCTTTTAATTTGCCCATTAATATTTCAATTCCCTTTAAAGGATCTTCCAGAACCAACATCAAATCATCTGCAAAAGCCCTTAACTTATACATCTTTTAAAGTCTTTACTCCCACAATCCTCTCATCTTATCTCTACTCAGTATTTCAAGTACCAAAATAAACAAGAGAGGAGATAGTGAGCATCCCTGTCTTGTTTCTTTTTGTATCTCACAAGGTTTTGCTAGATCTCCATTAACAATTATTTGTGCTTTCTGTAAAGTATAAATTGATCTTACCCATTTTATAAAGTTCTATCCAAAATTCTTATCTTCCAAAACCTTGAACAAGAAAGCCCAGTTCAAATTGTCAAAGGCCTTCTCTATATCTAAGAAGATCAATGTGGCTTGTTTTTCATTACATTGCTCCAAATATTCCAAAATGTCCAACACATTTCTAACATTGTCCTTTAACTGTCCTTTAGGTAAAAACCCATATTGATCCTCATAAATAAATTCTTGCAAAATTATTTTCAGTCTATCAGCTAGAATCATTGTGAACAACATGTAGTCATTATTCAATAATGATATTGGCCTATAGTTTCTTGTTAAAGTCAAATCATGTCCCTCTTTGGGTATTAATGCTATATTGGCCTCTTTCCAACTCTCTGGTATTGATTGCTCCTATTACATACCTTGATGGCCTTTCCAGCTGATTAACTGATTCTTACACAGTCAGTTTAAAGGAAAAAAAGTTACTTCAGGCTCCTCACATTTCTTTTTTTTAATAGTAATTTTATTAAAAATTACAATTCCAAAGATAAAAACTAATACAAATAGATTTTACAAATACTAAAAAAAGAAAAGAATAAAAAGAAAAAACAGAAAGTGCAGAAAAGAAAAAAATAGAAAGAAAAATAGAAAAGAAAGAAAAAATAATATAGTAAAGAAAAAGAAAATAAATATATAAATAAACGACTTCCCTCTTTATCAGAACAAGTATAAATAATTGTTAAAATACAACAAATGATCTCTTCTTCCCATATCCTATCTCTTTATCTATAAAAAAATCCTTGTCATTCCAGTCCTGATGTCAGCAAAAGTCCATCAAGGGTTCAGAGATAAAAATGTATCTATTTTAACCTTGATCAAATAAACCAACTTTATATTCCTTCCTTTTACTTTTAAAAATCTTGATCTTCAAATAATATCCTAGAACTTGATTTCTTTTCATTTTTTCTTTGTCCCTGCTCAAAATTCTTCAAAGCTTTAACAAGCCTTTTTTGTAAATCTAATATAGGAAAATTATCCAGGTCACTCTCTTGGTTTGTTATTTGTATATCCCTTTTAATTATTAAGACATCAGCTGGTTTCCTCTGTATGTCCAGTATAGCATCTTTTTCCATATCTTTCTTGTAGTCTGTCATTTTTAACATCTTGTCAGATAAAACTTGTGCCTCTTTCATAACATCTTTTAAACAGTCAATCTATAGATGCCCTAGGAAGGAGGCAATGACAAGCCACTTCTGAAAAAAACCTTGCCAAGAAAACTGCAGGGACTTGTCTAGGCTGTCTCTAAGAACTGGACACAATTGAATAGATAAAAGAAAAATCTACAGAGGCGGACACTCTTAAAATTAACTTCTGGGTCCATTGTTCAAAAATATCCTTCAATATGTCCAATGGTAAAATATTTTGCTTCATTCTGTATTAGTGTAATGATTGTATGTGTTTGAACATGGCTTGGCATTCAGCGGTCCAATTTAACCATGCTCCAGGGCTCGTGACTTTACACGTTTCCCCTTTCCCTTTTGTTTTTAGTAAATCAGTTAAAGGCAATGTTATTTGTGCAAAAGTGGGAACAGATTGGCAATAAAAATTTGTGAACCCAAGGAAATTTTGTAACTGGCTGCACGTATGTGGGGGTTCCCATACCACAATGTCCTGAATCTTTGCAGGATCCATCTCTATTCCCTTAGTTGACACCCTATAGCTCAAATAGTCCAGCTTTTTTTTTATGGAATTCAGATTTTGACAATTTAGCACACAGCTGAGCATCATGAAGCTTGGTTAACACTTTCTTGACCAATTTAGTATGCTTGTGTTCATTTTGTGAGTAGATTAGGATATCATCCAAATATACTAAGACCCCTTTGTATAAATATTTGTGTAAAATTTCATTTATGAAATGCATGAACACTCCAGGGCCCCCGGACAATATGAATGGCATGACTTTATCCTGGAAGGACCCCAAAGGGCAGTTGAAAACAGTCTTCCGTTCATCCCCCTCCTGAATGCAAATTTGGAAATATGCTTCCCTCAAGTCCAATTTAGTGAAGTTCTTTCCCTTTGATAAATGAGCAAGCATGTCTTTCATCAATGGGAGAGGATATTGATTTGTGGTAGTAATGGCGTTTAATTCCCTATAATCAGTGCACAATCTTAATGAGCTGTCTTTCTTGGCACAAATAATACTGGTGCAGCCATTGGTGAATTGGTGGACTCAATGAACCCATGGGCTAAGTTTTTGTCAATAAATTCTCTAAGCACTTCCACCTCCTTTTGGGACATCACATACATTTTGGGCTTAGGGAGTTTGGTGTTCAAATCAATTTCAATCGCACAGTCTGTTTTTCTATGTGGGGGCAATTGGTCTGACTCTTTCTCATCGAATACATCTGCGAACTCCTTATATTGGCTTGGGATTAATGGATTGTGCTCACTAGGAAAAGATGGGTTTCCTTTGATCATTATGCCTGCAAATTTACTTTTGGGGGCTGTGGTCTCTTGGGATAAACCCGGATAAAATCCATCCTTGAACTGCAAACTGCCAACTTCCCAATCTATGTGGGGTTTTTGGCTTCATAGCCATGGCAATCCCAAAATTATGGAACAGTTTGCGATAGGTGCCACAATAAATTGTAAAGTCTCTGTATGACTACCTACCCGCATTGCTACAGTCTCTGTATAATATTCCACTGGACCCCCATGGGCTTCTGATCCATCCAATTGAGTGAACACTATGGGTTGCTTCAGCTTTCTCACTTTCAAGTCCAACCCTGTTACTATAACAGGATGAATTAGACACCTCGTGCACCCCGAGTCTAGCATTGCTATTAAGTCAGCCTTGCAGTTAGTTCTTAAGTTTTTTAATTGTAAACCCACCAGCAACATTGGGCAATCATCACTTATCAGTGGATATTTGCACCCATCATCCCCTGCCTGCCTGTTGGCGCAATTCAGAGCAGACGCAGTTCGTTTCCTGCCGGCTGGGGTTTCTCACCTTCAGAGTCCTTTTTGGAGTCCTCTGAAGAGAATAAATTCTCCTCTCTATGGGCGGTTGCACTGGCCGCAGTTCCCTTGCTCTTGACAGGTGGAGATTTCACTGCTTTGCTCCCAGACTTGGTGGTTGTGACCATCCCCAAACAGAAACAATCTGAAACTCTATGTCCATCTTTCTTGCATTTAAAACACAATGCTTTCTTTGCTCATCATTCTCTCTCCTCATCCCATGGTCGACTTTGCTTTCTCGTCAAAGATGGTAGACCGGCTGGAGCTCCTGTGTTTTTACCCATAGCTTGACCCCACGCTTGTCATCTGACTTGGAACTGGGCATTTTCCACTTCTCCCACTAAGCAGATCCATTCTCTTACAGTGCTAGGATCCCCTTGTCCTAATGACCAATGTAACAGTTCTTGTTGCAGTCCGCCTTTGAAGTAATCCACTTTGGTAGACTCTGACCAATCGGTTACCTTTCCAGCCAAAGTTTTAAATTCCATAGTGTATTCTGATACAGTTTTGGATCCTTGTCTAAGTTGTTGGAGAGCTGTTTTAGCCCGAAGCTTTGCTAGCAGGTCTTCGAAACGGTCTCTTAGAGCCCTCATGAAATCATCTAAGTTGCAAAGTTCAGGGGCTGCCGTGTTATGCAGTTGCACCAACCAGTCAGATGCTGGTCCCTTCAGCCTAGACCCCACTAAGTTCACTTTTGAATATTCCATGGGGAAGGTAACCCCAAATTCTTCCATATAGGCCCCCACATTAGTCAGGAAAAAAGCCAATTGTTGGGGGTCCCCATTAAATTTAAGATGAAACTCACAGGGCCCCCCTTTTGTGGGGGGGAAGACTTACATGACCTGTCAGCGGCTCACCCCACATCATGGAAGTTTAGCTGATTTTCTTGCTCTCTGATTTCGGGGATGGGTGCCCTGAGCCTGGAATTGGCTCAGGAGTTGATCTTTTGGATGAGATGCTGGATTCCATTTCCAGCTGGTTTAACACCCAATCCAATGATAGCAAGATGTTTTGAAGGATTGTCTCCATAGAGGCTACCTGAGCTTCTACAGTCAGTTCAGCTCCAAGCAGATGTCTTCAGCAGCTCAGCAGCTTGACCTTGGATTCCAGAGATAGTCCAAACAAGATGCTTTCACACTCCTGGCATGTTCCCCCTCCCAATTCTGCTGACCCACAAGTCCCAACACGTGTTAACTCCATTCATGGATGTGAGTCCAATCAGATGTTCTGGAAATGTTTGATCGGGGAGCATGACAATTAGTCAGATTTAACTGTTCTTCTCCTTTAATTGTAACCTTTAGTTCCTTCTGGTTCCCTCTAGTGTCCAACCTTCAAAGTTTCATCCTATCATGTTTTTTAAAGAGAATTCAAAACAATAACATTTTCCTGTGGGAAGGATTCTTTTAATTAATTCCAAAATCTTATTTCAAATCCATCTGGACCCTTAGTCCATTTGTAACTTTCCAAAATCAAAGTTTTAAACTTGTATTTAAAACTTCTTTTGCTAAGGATTGAAGGAAACTCACCCAGTATTTTCAGACTTGTCAATCCAAAGGTTCCTAAAAGCTGAAAAGCAGTTAACAAGCAATTTCTGAAAGTGATTAGAAAAGGAAGTTGCGAACCCAGGGTTCCTAAAGGTGCCAACCATGGTTTGAGCAAGATGGCTATTCCCTCGTCTCCCAGAGCTCTAAAGCTGCTGGATATCGCTGTTGTGCAGTCTCTTCATGGGGAGCAGCTGTCTGGAGCACTTGTGGGTGATCTCAAGTCCTCTCCTTGTCCAGAGAGGAATTATGAAGAGCTAGTCTACTTGCCAGCTCATCATTCTGCTGCAGTTGTCAGCTCCGCTTTTAGTGGAGTCATCTTCAGTTCGCCATTTCTTCCCTGGAAGTCCCAGGTTCCTCACATTTCTGCTACTATGTCTTTTTACAGTTTTATTTTAAACAAATCTCAATCCTACATCCTTAATATTGCCATATTCTTGAAAGCAACATTTTCAATATCACAAATCCTTGATCAAAATGAAAACCATTTGCATTTCTGTGAAGTTATTCATGAATGAGTGCTTATTTATTTATTTATTTATTTTATTTTATTTATCCCCGCCCATCTCCTCCCGTCGGAGGCCTCTGGGCAGTTTACAACAAGTGATTAAAACCATCAGAATAATACAAAAAATAAAATACAGTAAAAATACTATAAATAGAAATAAAGAATAAAAAATCCAAGCGATGAAACATCTAAAGCAGTCCAAGCGTGGGACTGTTATATATACTCGACTTACAAAGCTTATATATATACTCAGCTTACAAAGCAGATCTTACCATGCTTCTCACACAAAAAATTGTGTCATATAAATCTACATCTTCCTAGCCATTTACTGATCATTTTCCCCCACTCCCAACTCCTCATCCCCAGGTGTAACTCCACATACATTTTAATAATGTCATACCAATCATTATTTGGAAATGCCAGAAAGAGCCATACTGATTGATTGATTGATTGATTGATTGATTGCATGGCATACAATGCCAGGGAGTCTACAATGTTTTTACACATGGTAGATGTTCTGGCACCGGCAGTTGCTAGTTCTTTATTGCACTGGTGCACCACAAGAGGGTGAGCTAGCTTCGCACCAGCTGGCCAGCAACATTCCTTAGGGAAGTTGGCTCATCCGGGGCTTTTCTCCACTGATCCTCCGCCAATCGCATCCAGGCAGATCCAGCACCAGTTCCTGCTCCTCGCACAGATCGCCGCCAACATTTCCCCCCACTGAAATGGGGCTACCTATTTATCTGCTTGCAGATGGTATGCTTTCAAACTGCTAGGTGGGCAGGAGCTAGGGACAAAATGACAGGAGCTCACTTCCATCACACGGAGCTGGGCTCGAACTGTTGGAGTGTTGAGCATTTCCATTTCTGGCCGGCAGACTCCAGCATCGTTAAGCCACTGCACCACTGCATCCCTAAGCCATACTATTATTTTGACCTTCACTGCATCCATTGCCAATCAGACCATCCGCATGGCCAGCATGCTTTTAGTATTATTGCTCATGGGCAATTTATTAAATGGCTGATATGTGCCATGATAGCTTTTGGTCATCTCATCTTCATTAAGGTATGAGAAAAAAAAACACAGTAATTTATGGGGATGCATGGTGAAATAATGAGAGCCAGTGACTACCTGGTCTAAAAGGAGCAGGCTCTGGGCAATGGCAGGGTTAGAGTCAAGGAAGAAATAAGCCCACAAGAGTTTTAGAATGGGTTAAGGAGGCAGTCCTTAATTATCTCTACTTCTAGGCCTGTGGATTCTATTTTTAATAGAAGATTGTGCCCTCTTACTAACTTTTCAATTAAAATGAAAGTGTAAAATGAAGTGTTAAAAATGGTGATGAGGATGTAAGTATTCATATGAGCACTATTCTTAGTTCTTTTTTTTTTTATTATTATTATTCTTCCTGACATCTGCAGTGGCATGTAACTCACTTTTATGCTATCCATTCCCAACCACCTTCTTCCTTTACACCAGCAGGGCTGTACTGTATAGTACTTCACAGATGACAGATACGTAGTGTGAGCCAGGTAACATGGAAATCACTCCCATAATGACATGTGAACTGAGCCTAAAAGTGAAGTGAAATTTGTTCATGGGTGTATTGGCAGAATAAGATTTCAGATTGTCAGTGTGACTCATAGGATGGAAAATTATTACATCCTCAGAAGAAATGCACATATTTGGACTAAGTGCCCTTTTCTAGTTTCAGGATTAATGATAAAACAACTTATAAGGATAAGTATGGATGCTTCCATGTGAGAACACATACAAACATTTCTATATGTAAACACTGACTGAGTAAACAGTAAAGGAATAAGCTATTTATATTTCAATAGATTTTACAAAGATATGACATTATTTTCATTTGTATTGATAGATATTTAAATTCTTCAAAAACATACTGAGCATTCTGTATCAAATGTTACATGGTGATATTTCATTAAAAATTAGCAAAAAGAAGGGATTACCTTCAAAGCAGATATATGGCAAAGAAGATTACCTCAGCATAGGTGCACAGTATTACTTCTGAATGTTGCCTATAGAATCGCCACCTTTTTTTCCTTTTGAACTTAATTTTAAGTGTGCATATGATCAAATAAGCACTATTCTGTTTCCTGGGAGACAATGCAGTCCTGGGTATATTTCTGTGCTGGTATTATTAAGTAAGTCATGATGAGTTTTTGTCATGGGTCCTGTGGACAAAGAATTCTATTCTTGCAGATAGATATAGATACTAATTGTCTATCAAATAAGGTGCCTTCAGAGCCTTATGAAAGGCTAACAGTGTCCGGGCCATACTGATCTCCAGATTACGCTATAACTTTAGTTCCTGGAGCTCAGATCTCCACTAAATGCCAATATCCTACATCTGCACAGGAGTTGACTTGTTTAAAGGATTTTATCAGTGACAACTACCAAAAGGATTGATTAGACCCTCTGCCCCCTGGCATCTGCCACAACATTTTTTTTTTTTTGCCAAGAAGAAATATGGGTTTCTGAGAAAAGCCCATGACTTTGGTCTTTTAAACTCTGTAACTATTAGGGATTTAGAGTTCATTTATTTCTGATCTGTTGGAATGACTGCAAAAGGTAAGTATTTTGACTAAACTGGACTTGAGAGAAACTTACAATAAAATTCATATGAAGGAAAGTCATGAATACTTAGCTACCTTTGACATGCATTATCGAACAGTCCTTCAGTTTTTTGACATTCTGGATTCTTATGGATGGTGTACTTTATTTTTTTTTTTATGAAACTCCACCAGCCTATCCTGAACCTGTCAGGACTGTTTTGCAAAGACTTCACAAACTCAAGCTGGATGCTAAGATGGAAAAATGTTCCTTTTATTTGCCTAGCCTTGAGTATTTGGGCTACAGAATTTCTCCAAGAGGCATCTAGGTGAATCCAATTATGTTAAATTCAATTCTGTCCTGGCATTCCCCAAGGAATGTCAAAGACATCCAGCGTTGGAGGTACTTGGTAACTTTTATAAGTATTTTATACCTGATTTTGCAGAACATACCAGAGTTCTGACACAGCTCACAAAGAAAGTGTACCATTTAGGAGGACTCAGAGGCATTTACCTTCCCTGCTGCGTCATCCACACACAACTTGCTCCTTTATTGTGCAAATGGATGCTTATGATTTTGCACTGGGAATTATTCTATTTCAGACTACTGATTACTTTAAAAAGATCTTTTGCCTTCTGTCTTTTATTCTAGACTGCTTTTACCAGCTAAGAGAAACTATGATGTTTTTAACAAAGAGGTCTTACCAGTAAAGGACATTTTTCAACATTAAAGAATATTTTGAAAGGTGTAACACACCTCATCTAGATCCAGACTGATCATAAGAAGATTTACACCCTTCACCAAAACTCACCTGACATCATATCTAGTGAGCGGAATTTTGTATCTCATTTTAGTTTTTACATTACCAATGTCCCTAGCTCACAGAACAGAACAGGTAATGCCCTTTCCTGAAAGTTGAATATTCTAGCCACAATTCTGAAACCAAAGGATTTTATCCCTCTCTCCTTCCAACTGCTGAGACTCTGGGGGCAGGGGAACACATTTCCTGACTTGAAGGAATAGGTGTGCTTGCAATGGCAATAAGACTTGTTTGCATGGGCTTGGATAGATGATCATCTGAGGAATCCTCCTAATGTTTTCTGTCCCTTTCCCTGAGAATGAGGAAAAGCGCACCAGAACATCTACCTGTACATTCCATCTTCCCTTAGGGAAGAATTCTTGAAATTCTATCCATCACTGGTTCTCCGGATTTGATAAGAAATTCGATGCAAAACACTGTTTCAGAATTGTTTAAGCAAATAGTATCTAGTTTCAATTTCTCACCCAAGACTACAGGCATAATTTACGACCAGAACACTGCATTCTATTACTCCTCTGCTGCTACCCTTTTTGAGATAAGAGCAATTACTTGAGACTCTAAAACATAGAATGACTGAACGTTTTTTTCTTTATTTAATATTATGCAATATTAGTCACTTGTACCTTCAT